>NC_037673.1:15282467-15611013 GCF_003255815.1 Theropithecus gelada
GGTAGTTGCTGGGACAACTCCCCTAAATCCAGTTATCCTCTCCTTCTGAGCTTATACAGATTGAATTTGGGGCCCTGTTATGCTTTAGTGGGGCCATAATACTAGTACTGGCCAATGGGGTGAGAACTCAAGCATTTATTTGCAGGTTTTGGATCCTCCAGAATGTTTATTTACTTTTTTCCTTTCTGGCATGGACATAAGCAACATTTGAAATGTGGCTGTTCCATCAGCACGGATCACAAGCCATTATACAGAATCAAAAATGACTACCAACCTCTGTCATTTATACAGTGTGAGGGAGAAATAAATTTCTGCTTCAAGCCACTAAGATTTTGGAATTGTTTGTTACTGAAGCATAACCCATAATATACTGACTAATACAGAATGCGAGCAAAATGAGCATGCATTTTTCTACAGAGAATGAGGAAGCAGAATTCCTATCCTTCTGCAGTCAAGTTATGCCCAGGATTCCTTTAAGGAAAACAAGAGAACAGAGAAAAGACAGAATTTTCAGTTCATGCTTCATGAATTAAAGCAACATGCTTTTGCTTCAAGTCAGAGAGCTGAGTATTTTATTTTATTTAGAAACCAGTGTTTGGATCCTGGCAGTTTTCCCCTAAGGGTAAATTGGATACTATGCCAAGTTCACACTCATGGAATTAATTGACTGCTCGACTTTCAACACAAGGTATCAAAGCCTTCCACATTAGTGACCCATGTAAAACAAACCTTACCACATGGTCTGTGGTTTTCAAGAAGTCTTCTATTAAATGAACTACTCAATATAAGTTTACTGCAGGGGGTGGGAGGAAACGGAAAAATACATGCGCACTTAGAATGGGCCTTTGTGTGTTTTCTTTCTTCTAATTTTATATCCAAGGGCATTTTTTCAAAACTTTTTGGTATTCAAAAGTCAACATTATTTGGCAGAACTTATTTTAGTCACAGGCTTATTCCTAGTGTTGGAGCACAGAAGAAACCAGTTCTTTAAAAAATAAAGTCTACATGTAGAATCCCCATTGTTTGTGCATTTTTGATCAGTTTACTGAACTTCTGATGGTCCTCTTTGCCATGTAAATGCTTAAGGTCGTCTTCAGGCCCAGCCTGCTTCGTAAAGATTCATTCTGTGTCTATTTCCTGTTCAGTTATTTTCTGGGGTCCTCTTTTTCACGACTGTCTTTGGAGAAGCTTCACATTCATTCTTGAAGGCAGATGCACAGCTATGGCAGAATATCTTGTGGTGTTTACGTCTGCATTTTCTACCCAATATTTCCTTTTTCCCCTTTTACATTAAAGAAGGCTCACAGACAGGACCAAGAGCAGGAAAGACCTCTGATCTCTGACATTTAGTGGTTAAGACAAAATATTTGACCAGAAGCAGGAGGGAAAATGAAGCTTCCCTCTGAACTTACAAAACTACAAAAGATGTTCCTGATTGGAAGAAAGAAGAAAAGGGGAGACTTTTAAAATATAGTGAATTAATAGAAAATTTGAGGTCTAATACTGGCAACAGATCAGGAGATGATTTTTGTTGAAAAGACAGTTCGTTATTCATAGTTTTTCCCAAAGGGAAGTAGGGGGCCCAAACAGGGCAGGGTTGATTGGGGGCAGAGAGATGGGGGGAAATGGGGCAAGAGGTTTTATCATGGTTTCTAATGAAGAAACAGGCTAAGCAGAGTCAACTGATTTAGGATGGCTGGTCTGAATAATTTTAGCAGGCTCTGGGGCATAAGGACTGTCCCTGGTGGTCCGGCACTTGGCTCTGGGGTGACTAGGACCAGTGGATAGTGGCCCAGAGTATAAGAGGCCAGTCCAATAAAAAAGGTGGTTGGGGTATGGGCTCCTTATTGGTTTATTTGTATTTCACAAAGCATACCTATGGGCAAGTTGCTTACTGTCTGTAGGCATTGGCTAACCCTGGGAGGAGCAGGGCTAGCAGGACCCCAGATATGACAGCATCAGATACAAAAAATAAAAGCCACTGTTATTTCAAGAAGGGTTTTTCTCTCTAATTTTTTATATCAGTAAGACCCAAGACAGATATGCAAGGCCCCAGAGCAGAAAGAGCTGCATTAGTTATGTATTGCTGTGTCAAAAATTACCCCAAGACTTAGCAGCTCAAACCAACAAAGGTTTATGATATCACAGTTTTAGTGGGTCAGGATCTAAATTTGCTTTAACTGGATCCTTTGTTCAGGGCCTCTTACAAAGCCTCTATCAAGATGTTGGTCATGGCTGCAGTCATTTCGCATCTTGGCTGGGGGATGATCTGCCGCCAAGCTCATTCGTGTGGTCACTAGAAGGGTTCAGCTCCGCTGAGCTGTTGGATTGAGGGTTCCTTTCTTGCCATGTGGGTCTTTCCCTAGGTCAGCTCACAACATAGCTGCTGGTTTCCATCAGTGAGCAAGCAAGAGAGCAAGAGAGGGAGAACAAGGTGGAAGCCAGCATTTTCCATAACCCAATGTCAGAAGTGACAGCCCATCACTTTTGCTATATCATGTCTATTAGAAGTATCAGCAGATCCTTTCCACAGTCAAGGAGAGCATGGATACCAGACTGCCTCCCACGTGGACTAGGGTTTAATTTCTTGGCATTGTATCAGGGAAGCAGTAGATCCCACACAGCCTCTCTGCATCAGGACATAAACAAACTTGGAAAGATGCCACTACCCAAGTATAGGACCCAAAGTCCCAGTCCCCAGGCCTGATTGCCCACACAAGCCAAAATTATGGATATTTCAGAAAACACCTGAGTGACTTAATAATTAGACCCTTCTCCCTTCCTCCGAAAATATGTCAACCTCTTGGAACTTTGAGATGGCATGAGGACTGGGGAAGTGATTCACTAGGGTGACCAAATGTGGACACCAGGACACATTTGAGAGTACTTATAATGATATGGTTTGGCTGTGTTCCCACCCAAATCTCATCTTGAATTTTAGCTTCCGTAATCCCCATGTGTCATGGGAGGGACCTGGTGGGAGTTAATCGAATAATGGGGGCGGGTTTTTCCTGTGCTGTTCTCGCCATGGTTAATAAGTCTCAGGAGATCTGGTGGTTTCATAAAGGGTAGTTCCCCGCACATGCTCTCTCGCCTGCCACCAGGTAAGACGTGCCTTTGCTCCTCCTTCACCTTCCGCCATGATTGTGAGGCCTCCCCAGTCATGTGGAACTGTGAGTCCATTAAACCTCTTTTTCTTTATAAATTACCCAGTCTTGGGTATTTCTTAATAGCAGTATGAAAATGGACTAATCCATATAATTATGCTAGGGTAAGCCAGGACTGTCCCAGGCAAACCAGGACTTAGGATCATCCCAGGACTAACCTGAAAGAAGATAAATTTGTTTCTGCTATCCTGCTAAGGGAGGTCCAAAATGGAAATTAAGTTGATGTGTGGAAAATAAAGTTCTGAACTGCAAGCATACCTGCCATGCAATCCTTCCCTTTGTAAGGATTTCATTACTAATCCTTACTGGGAAATATTTGTTGGGAGAAGATGTTGAGGAAGTTGCAAATGTGCCAATATCACATTTGATCACATTAATCACAATAATCACACTTGATCATCCCAGCAATGGTCTGTAGTCCTATTCCCTTGCCAGATAATATCTTTATATCCACCATGCCTGAGTGTGGCGTCATCCCACTCCTTTCTCACTCTAGCTCTGTAGTCTCTAGGTTATACAAATGCTTCTGAGGTAGAGTTAGGTCAGATCAGGACCATTGAGGAGTCTGCATACCCTTCCAGCCATATAGGGAGTGTAGTTGTATCAGGCAGAAATGGTTCTCCTTGCTGGTTAGCACTGGCTAGCACCAGAATCATGCTACAAATCCTCCTAAATTCTTTTCCTTAAGGAGAGGTATTTCATCATCGGGTATAAACACTGAGTTTATCACCATACAGACAAAAACATAACATCTTTCATTTGCATGTATGGATGTTTAAGACTTTTAAAATGTCCAGTCTGTAAGAATGAGCAGATGGCGGGTTAACGGTGAACACAGGTGTGTGCTTAATACAATTTCATGATTTCATTAGCAAATCATCTCAGTTGTCACTCCCAGTACACTTCTTTGGGTAAGAAACAAATACTCGTGATTAGTAGTTATTTGATATAAAAATCCTTTTCAGGGACTTTCATGCTTGCGGTTTGTAGATGTGAGACACTTGTATTTTGCACCAATATATATTTTTAAATCCAAGATGTGATATAAAATAAACTAACTTGTTGAAAATCCAAAGGATTTTTTAAAATCTAGAGTTTATTCTTTTTATTCTAATACCAGGAGGAATTAGAATCTCCATTAGTGTTTTTGATGGAGTCTCGCTCTGCCACCCAGGCTGGAGTGCAGTGGTGCGATCTTGGCTCACTACAAGCTCTGCCTCCTGGGTTCACACCATTCTCCTGCCTCAGGCTCCTGAGTAGCTGCAACTACAGGTGCCCATGACCGCGCCCAGCTAATTTTTTAGAGATGAGGTTTCACTGTGTTAGCCAGGATGGTCTTGATCTCCTGACCTCGTGATCCGCCCACCTCGGCCTCCCAAAGTGCTGGAATTACAGGCATGAGCCACTGCGCCCAGCATTCATATCTCTATTCTAAATCTTTAGTCTCACCAGGAAAGTCCCTGCATCTTCTATTGTTTCTTTTCATAAAGATGACATAGTGATAATATTTGCTGGGAGATTTGTGACTGACCACTATGACTGACATTAATAGACTAGTTTTCTCGATTATTACTTTGCTTTTATATTACATTCCATTTCAGTTTTCTGTGGACATGCTTTATACACAGCACTAAATCTGCAGAGTTTGTATAGAGTTTGTATGAGCCTGTGTCTTTAAACTCTTGACAATTCTGAAGATATTCAATATTTGCTATAAAGATCCTGAAAGGGGAACGATGCCAAGTATTTTTATGTATTTTTGAGCAGCAGAATTCATAGAGAGTTTGAGTGCATTTCTTTAAAAGAAATTAATTGTCTCCTTTAGCTAGGATGTATAAAATATGGATATTCTGTTTGGTCATTCATAGAATATTATAAATAGATACCATGTAAAGCATTATTTTCTTTGTCTGACTGATGTTGGTGCCAGGAGTAGCTTCAGAAAACAGTCCTCAAAATGTGTTTCTGAGATTGAGTTGCTCATAATATCGGGTGAGGACTCGAATAACCTTGTTTTGGGGGGAAATAGGACACCAGTAATCCATGGCACGCAGTTCCATGGTAATAATTCAAATTATTACCTGTGGTAGCACAGAGTGAAATATACATGTGGGGTGGGACATTGGAAGATCAAGTGGCTGTGGCATTGAGGCACTATGGCAGCTGTAGTAATTGCAAAGTTTGCAGTCACACTTGGTATGACAGAATGGCATTGTTCCATATCCTTTCACTAACTCCCACTGGGATGAAGCATATTTCCCATCCCCACTGACTTTGGACTTGGCCACATGTCTTGCTTTGGCCAATGGAAACTGAGCAAATGAGAGGTAAACAGAGATATTTCTATAGTTTGAATGTGTCCTCAAATTTTATGTGTTGAAAACTTAATTTCTAAAATCATGTGTTGACTGGAGGTGGGGCCTTTAGGAGGTAATTACAATTAGATAATTAGGTAATTAGAATTAGTCACAAGGATGGGATCTCCATGATGGGACTAGCTTTATAAGAAGAAGAAGAAGGGAGAGCTGAGCTGATATACATGCTTGTTCCCTCTCACCATGTGATGCCTTCTGCCACATTATGAAGCAGTAAGAAGGCCCTCACCAGAAGCCAAGTAGATGCAGATGTCATGCTCTTGGACTTCCCAGCCTCCAGGACTATGAACCAAAATAAATGACCTTTCCTTTAAAAATTACCCAGTCCGTTCTATTTTGTCATAGCGACAGGAAATAGACTAAGATAGGTATTAAATAAATTGTGCAGTATAACTCACATCTGCACCCCCAAGATTACTATGAGAAGAGCTTGTCCCAGGGCTGGGTGCAGTGGCTCACGCCTGTAATTCCAGCACTTTAGGAGGCCGAGGTGGGCAGATCACGAGGTCAGGAGATCAAGACCATCCTGGCTAACACGGTGAAACCCCGCCTCTACTAAAAATACAAAAATTAGCTGCGCGTAGTGGTGGACGCCTGTAGTCCCAGCTACTCGGGACGCTGAGGCAGGAGAATGGCATGAACCCAGGAGGCAGAGCTTGTGGTGAGCCCAGATTGCACCACTGCACTCCAGCCTGAGCAACAGAGTGAGACTCCATCGCAAATAAATAAATAAATAAATAAATAAATAAATAAATAAATAAAAGAAGAGCTTGTCCCTGCTAGCTACTGATTCTTCAGCCTGGTTCTCAGGATAAGACAATTGGGACAGACGCGAGCCTAAGCTAAGGCCAAACACAGCTCAACTTCAACCCAAACCAAGGTCACTTCAGCCAGTCCTCAGACCTGTAGTTGACAAAAGTAAATGCTCTGTTATAAGCCATTGAGTTTGTGGGGGTGGATTGTTACAGGGCATTCATTGACAACTGACTATCACACCTGGCTTCTTCTTATTGCACTACATATACGAAAAATATCTGCTTAAGAACATGCATGGAGAACCAGAAGCCCCCAGTGATAGTTTTTAAGTAGTCTTTTATCTCATGCAGACTCAGGGCAGATACAGTGAGCATCAAGCTATGGTTTGAATGCTTGTGTTCCCCCAACATTCGTATGTTGGAATCTAAACTTCCAAGATGATGGCATTAGGAGGTGGCATTTTCAGAAGGTGATTAGATCACGATGGAAAGCCCTCATGAATGGGGTTAATGACCTTAAATAAGTGACCCCAGAGACCTCCCTTGCTCTTTCTACCATGTGAGAACACAGGGAGAAGTTGGCATCCTGCAACCTGCAAGAGACCCCTTGCCAGAACCTAACCATGGTGGCATCCAGATTTTAAAGCCTCTAGAACTATGAGAAATACATTTCTGTTTTTTTTGTAAGTTATTCAGTTTATGATACTTTCTTATAACAGTTCAAGGGACTAATAGTCTTACTGTAAGGGTTTCAGAGATGTAGGGCCAATTAAATGCTAAAAACTGTCTCTTACTCTAAGTGGAAATTGATGTGGAGAAGGATTCAGAGAGGTAAAAGTGACAGTGCATGCTGCCTGCCTGTGCCTGCATACTGAGATCTCCACTAATTGCCTGCTCCATTCTGTCATTCATCCATATTCCGGAAACCCAGCCTTGCCTGCCCTCTGCTTTCCAAACCTCATTCATTATACTTTCTCTCAGAACATGTTTCTTTTCATCATATCCAACCTCTCTCTCCTCTTGTCCAGGATTTCGGTTATATGAAACTGACAGGAGATATTGAGCTATGATTTCCGGCAGTAAGTGAATTTCTCATTGAAAACTCCAAAGCTTGTAAAGGTCCCGTGAACTCCTTAAGTGTAGGGGCTATGTCTGAACTCATCTTTGAGTTCTTAAGTCTTATACCAGTCTCTGCAATTCACAGGAGCTTAATCAATCAGCTCCTGTAAATTTTTCCCCCATGGGGAGAGGAGTTTAACATCTGTTATATTTTTCAAATATATCTGTAAAAAAAGCAAAAAAAAAAAAAAAAAAGTTTGCATGGCAATAAAGTTTGAGATAAATCTCTGAAGGGTTAAGTATGTGTTATTAAAAACTCCAGATTTGCAAAACCACAATGAGATACCATCTCAAACCAATCAGAATGGTTATTACTAAAAAGTCAAAACATAATAGATGCTGGTGAGGCTGTGGAGAAAAACGAACACCTATACACTGTTGGTGGGAGGGTAAATTAGCTCATCCATGTGGAAGACAGTGTGATGATTCCTCAAAGACCTAAAAACAGAGATACCATTTGACCCAGCAATTCCATTAATGGGTATATACCCAAAGGAATATAAATCATTTTCTTATAAAGACACATGCATATGTATGTTCATTGCAGTACTATTCACAATAGTAAAGACATGGAATCAGCCCAAATGCCCATCAATGATAGACTAGATAAAGAAAATGTGTACTTATCTGCCATGGAATACAATGCAGCCAGAAAACAAACAAACAAACAAACAAAAAAAAACAAGATCATGTCCTTTGCAGGAACATGGATAGAGCTGGATGCCATTATCCTTAACAAACTTATGCAGGAGCAGAAAATCAAACACAGCATGTTCTCACTTATAAGGGGGAGTTAAATAATGACAGTACATGGACACAAAGAGGGGAACAACAGACTGTGGGGCCTATTGGAGGGTGGGGGGTAGGAGGAGGGAGAGGATTAGGAAAAATAACTAATGGGTACTAGGCTTAATACATGGGGGATGAAATAATCTGTAGAGCAAACCCCCATGACACAAGTTTACCTAAATAACAAACCTGCACATGTACCCCTGAACTTCAAATAAGAGTTAAATTTAAAAAAAAAGAAAAAAGAAAGATAGAATTATATTTTTAATAATGGTAGATTGAATTACTTAGAGTAACCCCTTCTCTGAAAACAAAATGCTGAGAAAAAAAAACCTTCCAGATTTGGTTGAGGTCCTGGTCCTACTGGACTGCCCTCTCCTCTCCCCTGCAACTCTCCTGAAGCATTTATGTAAATGTTGCTCATTCTCCTGCACTCCAGGTGCCTCAGGGTTGGGAAGAAGGCTGTTTCTTCTCACTTCTCATCGCCACTTCCAAACTATTATGTCTCTACTCTTTACTGCCAAATTTTTGATGATTCGATTTGCCCACAGGAGTCGGACACAGACTGGAAATGTAGGCTGAGTTAGCGCATAAATGACTCTGTGGATCATGCTATGGATTTAGGATTTTATTCTGTAGGGAGCTATTGAAAATGTTGATCAGTGGCATGGCACGATCAGATTTGCCTTTTGGAAAGATAATTCTGGTGGTGTGTGAAAGCTGAGTTTGAGGGGGTTCACACAGAGCAGGGAGCAGCTAATATGCTATTCAAACAATTAAATTCAGGCTTTAATGTGGCATTGAAACTGAAGAAGAGAGGATAGATTCAAAACCTATTTAAGAGGCTCAAAACCTAGCACTTGCCATGTTGTACCCTAAAGGCTCTTTCAGTTTTCTTCGATACTTTCTCCCCCGATTCAGACAACTTGTGAGTGTGTGGCTTGGTAGAAGCATCTGCATGCCAAAACAGGATCCTCATATTCTCTGACTCTTGTCCATCTCTGAACCCATTCCTACACAGTCTCTATTGAACATCTTCTTCCCTCAGAATGAATTCTCTAAGACTTACATTACATGAGTTAAAGTCATATTCATTTAATGTTCTGATAGTTAATCCTCTTCTCTATGAAATATCAGTCGATACTTAGGAAGAGGAAAGCATGTTTTGTGTTAAAGTAAAAAAATGGCAAACACAATTTCTCCTTAGCTAATGAATAGTAAGATGTGTATAAAAGAATATCTCAAAAACGGTTTCTCTCAAATTAAACATTAAATGTAATAGAAAAAGAAAATAATGGAAAAGTAATAATTCACTTTGGTTACATTGTTTATATTACACATGATCAACAGTGTGGAAGTTGCTGTGGTTCATAAATAGTCTCCATATGGTGTCAGATTACTCACTCTGTCTAGCAATCTGCAAACAATTTTCTCACACGATGCCAATTTTTAAACATACTAAATATGAGAGGTTTACCCAAACACATGAATCTGTACACTTTTTTTGAGATAACGTAACTTGTTTAATGTCATGGAAATTCACCTACAGATTTATTCGAAATAGTATTTCTGTATTTATATACGACTTCATTCTGAAATTGTATCTCTTTTTTTGAGATAACACAGTTTGTCTAATATTGTGGGAATTTACATCCAGATTCATCTGATGTTTTATTTTAAGTTAAAAAATGCAGGTTCTCAACAGAACTGATTGTAGTCCTTATTCACATTGTATAGCACCTTGCTGCCATTGTGCTAGAAATCAGGGAGAACATACCTCAAAGCCAAGGCGAGCAGCAGACCATCCTGATAGGTCCCATTGAGGGGCGAAGATCTTCCCAATGCTGCCGAGTGCCTTGTGGGAAACTAGGAGAAAACCAAGCCTCTATTTGCATGAATAAAATCTCCATATGGCTTCAAGAAGCTGTGCATGTGTGTGTTTTTAAAGTAGTTTGCTCTTTCCCACGATCATAGGAAGAAGATCATGCTTTAAGAATTTCAGTTTATAATAGCCATGCAGCTGTGGTTTAAAAAAATCAATAGTTGGGGGTGTGTGTGTGTGTGTGTGTGTGTGTGTGTGTGTGTGTATGTGTATAAAGAAGGCAGATATTGAAAGAAAACAAGTCAAGGGACAGATAAAATTATGTCAAACAAAACCCAAAGGTGCGTTATGTAATGACAGAACTTTGGTAACTTTTGCACAACTTACTTTGAAAACCTTGAAGGGAAACTTCAGTGTAGAAAACCATCACCCTTCCCTCCTTGCCATACTCTCTCTGTAGGGGTGGAAAGGGCTACAGAAAGTCCCTATTGTTTTTGTGTGTGTTGTTCACTGTTTTCTATTGTCCCATCCACTCATTCCACACTACCTACAAGGACCAGCTGTGGCTCTCTAGTCATGAGACAGAATCCACAAGGGACACACATCCCTGGGGCATGGCTAAGACTAAGGTGAGGAGAGTGAGGTTGCTGGTCTTTGTGCTGTAGTGGGTTGAATGGTGGTCCCCAAGAAGCCCGTCCAAGTCCTAACCCCTGGAACCTGAGAATGTAACCTTATTTGGTCGAAGTCTTTGCAAATGGAATTAAGCATCTCCAGATGACATCATCCTGGATTAAGACTGGGCCCTAAATCCAATGTCAGGTGTCCTACCAGAGGAAGGCAGAGGGCAGGCTGACACACAGAGATGCAGGGAGGATGGCCATTTGATTAAAATGAAGGCAGAGATTGGCCTGATGCCACCACAAGCCAATGAACACCAAGAGCCACCAAAAACTGCAGGAAGCAAGGAAATATCCTCTCCTGGAGGCTTCAGAGGGAGTGTGGCCCTGCCAGCACCACAATTTCAAATGTCCGGCCCCCCAGAACCATGAGAGAATAAATTTCTAATATTTTAACCCACCTAGTTGTTTGTGATAACTTGTCATGGCAGCCCTTAGAAGCTAATATAGGTACAAAATATGAGAGTGCCAAAAAACCCTGTAATCAACAGAAACAACATTTTGATGCAATCTTTCTTAAAAATTAAAATTAATGTTTAAAAAGCCAAACTCATTATAAACAACATGTAGAAACTACAAACACAGATAACATCCATGAGGTCATAGCAGGGATGGCCATGACCATCCTGGGTGCCCCAGGTGGGCTGACCACAGTAGGTTAATAACTTGGGACTTTTTAACAGAACTTAAGCAAAGAACAAATGGTTCCACTTTAGTAGAGGCCAAACCCCCCACGGGAGAAGGAGAATAACCATAGCTGCACCCAGTATCTTTCCTATGCTTCGGTTCCAGCTATGCCTGGTTCACACACCACAAGACAAAAGCTCTGAAGTGAGCCAAAGCTACAGTGGAGGACTAGCAAAGATTTTGTTTAACCTCAAGTGCTCTGAGACAGGCTTGGTAGGAGTTACTTCCTCTATGTGGCTACATTTCCTTTAGGTTTATGGTTCTAGCACCTGCCTTCCTGGTTTCTTCTGCCTCTGACTTTGCTGACATCCTTCCAGCCCATCTTAGAGTCTGACCAAAGCTGGGAGCTTCAGAAATGAACTGATTCTAAATGGAGGAACTGCCTTCAGTGGAAACCAGCTGTTTGTGCTCTTCCATGATCTTCTATATGGAGCATGAATCTGTCTTCCTGGCCCTCCTAAATCGTCACGGGGTCCCACTAAAGAATGAGGGTCAGAGCCTGGTGAGCTACCTGACAGGTGGAGGGTCTGCTGTTCAAGAGCAGGCGATGTTCTCACCATCAGAGAGATGCATCACATCCACTGGTCAAGGTTGCATCACTCGTGTCTAGAGAGACACAGGCTCTACCAAGAGCTCCATCTCCAGTTCAATTGTATTTCTAAGTGCCTACTGAACTCTTCCAATATACCAGGCATTGTGGCAACTTGGAGCAATGGGGAGAGAGAGGAATGGGATAAAGTCACCAAAAAAAGTGAAAATATCTAGTAATAACTCCCAAACGCCCAAGGACAGTGGGCGTACAGGAAAGAAGGAAAGGTCTACATGAGTGACTATAGGAGGCTTAGGTAGCCTTATTTCTCCCTAGGACTCTTTCCATAGCTACAAGCTGTTTCCCTGGATTATTCAAAATATGCCAAAGAATCTCCCATGGCTCTTTTCTACCTGTGGAGACAAGTAACAAATTCTGAAATGTCTCTATAACTTGTCATGACTTAAAGTCAAGCCACAGAAAGGAATCAAGACCTGCATGATCTTTGCATTCCAATAATCAGTGACTGTAACTTACCACCTTTTTCTATAATACAGCTGGAGGGAATGATTTTCACTTGCGATTTTAGGGCAGGTTTTTTTTTTAATGTATGGTGCACACATTTCAATTACTGATGATATCCTGTATTAAAATCTCTGCAGATAACGGTGGGAAATGCAGTAACTAATCTGAACTTTCAAGGCCATGAAGCTGAGTATCCAAGTATCTGGACCTAGTCTTTAAGTCCAGATGTGAGTGGATGTGACATCGGCTTAGAGGAGGATGTAACTCACACGGTCCAGGTCAAGAAGGGCTGAGGCAGTTAGGTTCTGAGTCACTGTGGGAGTTGGGGGTGGCTGAAGTGCTGTGCGGGAAGTGTCATGGTGTCCATGTTTCTGCACAATGTGGGGTTCACTTTTATCTTTCTCTCCAAGCAGGAAATGACTTCTTCTGCCAAAAGAGTTTAAAAATCTATCCTATCACCACAGCCTGCAGCAGACTGATGATCCTACAGAGAGAACACAGCTGTCAGAGCAAGTGAGCACCGCTTCTCACAAAGAGACTGAATGAAGCAGCTGGCAGACACAGAGCCCTGAGATCAGAGAGAAATGCAATGAGGAAACACAGCCAGTGCCAGGAGTTTGCAGAGAATTTTGGATGAAAGCAAAGCCTTCCGTTGAAATCAATTGGTAAAGGTTCAGTCCATAAATGATGGACTTTGAGTGCATATATTGGGATATGTTTACAAAGATTTCATCACACAGGCTCAAAGCTGGAGATGGCCATCTCATACCATCTCATGTTTGATGGGAACAGCCCAGGACACCTTGAACAGGGTCCAGACTCAACCAACATCACATCTTTAGCCCCAGTGAAAGCTATTCTATGCTCCCTCATGAGGAGGGACTGTGGACTGATATCACGTCATTTAAAATGTATTCTTAAGTAGGTACATAGGAATCTCAAATCGCAAACGCAAGTGCTCTATAACTTCTATTTTTTAAAAGAATGTAATTCTGTTTGGAGCCTCTGTGCCATCAGGCAGTAGAAATTTAATCTCAGACAGCTCAAGTTTATGTCTCCACCTCTACCTCGTTTTCTCCAAATCTATGTCTACATGCTCAGGAGACTGTATTGTGCTCTTCACTAGGCTAGGGGGAAGAAACTGGTTTTCCACCCATCTGGCTGTCCTGTTTTGTCATCCTTTCTGGTCATTGGAGGGCCATCCAAGGTTACTGCTGGCCTCACTCCCCAGGCTTAACACAAGGTTCCCCATCTCAGTTCTTCTATGATTCCAGGGCCATTCCTTAGCATGCTACCCCATCAGACAGCCTCTGCAGCTATCTCCAGGGCCCCTTGGGAATTTTTCCATTGATCATGCTCAACCCAGGGCCATGGCCACACTGACTTTGCCTAGGGCCCCATCTACTTACATGTGCTTGTAGCATTATTACTGCGGGGTCTTGCCACCTCCTCAGAGCCCTCTGGAAAAGACCATGTGATCTTCTCTGCTGTGGATGAGTAGGACAAGGAGGGACACGGCAGAGTCTATGTTCCTCCCTGGAGATCCTCTAGCATCTCATGGCCATCTTTCTGGTTCTCTCCTATCCCCAAGGACTAGGAAGAATTTTTCCTAATTGTAGTAAAGGAGGAGCATACAGCAGATATGCTGTTCCTTAATAGACATTCTCCCAAGTCTATTGTTTGTGCCTTTTCTCTGAGCTTTGAGCTCGTAAAATCAAGGCCAGCTTTTCTTGAGTCCCCTGCTTGGTGCTGCAGCTCCCCTTCTGTGGGCAGTGGTGCGGATGCCTACCTGCCTGAGAGAATGAAGTTCTTCAATGAACTTCAAATGAAGTTCTAGGTTTAGTTAGCCTATCTGGCATCATTCATCTTCTGTGGAAACTACAACCAGTTTAGTAAAAATACGGTTTCAAGGCATGCTGACACTTCAAAATGTTCACGAAGCATTGCTGATTGCTGGTATTTCCTCACAGTCTGCTTCTTTCACTCAGATGGGTAGGCATCTGCACTGCCGCTCGCAGAAGGGGAGCTGCTGCACCAAGCAGGGGACTCAAGAAAAGCTGGCCCTGGTTTTACAAGCTCAAAGCTAGGTTTAGGCAACCTAACTGGCATCATTATTATAAATATTCCTGGTCTATGCAGACTCTATCTCTTAGAATTAAGATTCTTATGTTTATAATGGGAAATAAAACAACATGAACATTGTCTTTCAGACTTATCTCCTTGAAAGCTATATTTGATATGTAGGTTCATCAACACATCTGAAACATAATCAGAATGTGGTAAGTACCTAATGTCTAAATTCAATCGAATACAGTTTTTTTTTTTTTTTTTTTGGGGGGGGGGGGGGGGGGGGGGGGGGATTCAAGTCTAAAGTGAATGACTTACTGGGAATAACAAGTTAAGCCTAAATCGTAAACATAAAACGTTTCCACCATCTATATGTAGATAAATACATCTTTCTCTTTTAACTAAAAAACCTAATATTGAGTCTATGCAGTATTGAGAAGTCAGTTGTTTAGGAAATTTGCAACTTGTTATTCACTTTGTGGTAAACATAATTTTAACGTAGTGACCAAAATTTTATCACTTCCAGAAAACTCTAAAATTTGAGCAAAATAACCTTTTATTTCAAACATTTATGAGGTTCTCTATATCTAGTTTAAATCAGTCTTGCAGCGTTTTATCATTCTTCTTACAAATTCACTTAACAGAAAGTGGTTTCTAGAGTTGGAAATAGTGTTAGAAGAGAAAGCCAATAGAAACTTCAAATGAAATGAAAAAGCAACAAATGTCAAATAAAGTTTAGACTTATTGAAATTGCTCACTAAGTTTCAAAAGGGTTGACAGGTGCAGAATTTATCTTGATATAGTTAATGTGTAGCTCTTACCTCCTTGAGGAAAAACTGCCAAATAACCCAATAAACACTGGGCTGCTTACCAGAGGCAGCTTAAAGATTTGCACCTGCAAAGTTAGAGAAACATCTTAGATAAAAGGCAAGAGCTTTAATTCTTTCTGCAGATTTAGGCTCCCCCAATTAGGACACTGGCTTAATAACATCTGACCTAAATGTGTGACTATTTTGCAAGGGTAATGTACTGAACTTTAAAATAAAAGTTGGTTTTATTCTAAAACTGGTTTTTCAGTTTTGCAGCTGCCAGTCACCTTTATTCTGCAGGGAAAAAAAATACAGTTTGCTTTGTGGTACGAGTGTCAAAATGTGGATTGTAAGTGGAATAATACAGGTCACATCATCCTCTTAATAATCCAAGCCTTTTTATGCCTTCTACTTCCTGAGAATTATCGAATACATTTTCTCATTTGGTTCTCAGAGGACACGAGTGGTTACGGAAACAGAATTTCGGAGATTACATCACTTGCTCAGGGTCACTGGGGATAATTTACACGCAACACCCCACATTGCCCCTCCTCCCCCACCCCATTTCCTTTACCTGATCAGTGTCTTAGTCAGCTCAGGCTGCTGTAACAAAATACCGTACACCAAATGGCTTACACGATAGGTATTTATTCTTCATGGTTCTGGAGGCTAGAAGTCCAAGACTGAGGAGCTAGCAGATTAAGTTAGTGGTGAGAGCTCTCTTCCCAGCTTGCAGATGGCCACCTTCTTGCTGTGTCCTCACAGGGTAGAGACAGAGATCATATGGCTCTTCCTCTTCTTACAAGGACACTAATCCTACCCACCATGGGGCTCCACCCTCATGACCTCCTGCAAACCTAATCACCTCCCGAAGACTCTACCTCCTAATTACCATTCATTGAGGGTTAGGGTATATGAATTTGGAGATGGGGGGGACATGAATGTTAGTTCATAACAATCAGCAACCAATTCCTTCAGGAAGCCTTCCCTGACTTCTCATTTTGATTTGGTTTCGTGGTCCCTGGAGGCAACCCCAGGGAATCTAGATCTTTCTCTATCATAGACTGCACATAACAGTGGGCCTGAACACTTGAGTTTCTAATAGTGCTTAGCCAGGTGGACCTGCGTAGTTCCTTCTCACCCCAAAATGTGGGTCATTGATATGCAGCATTGCAGATCTAGCCCATGATCCTTCCACACACAATCCCTCTCTTTTTCTCTGTTCTCAGTGACTTTGAAGGCCATGTGTTGAAAGTAGCATGAGTGATGGAACATTTTGAGTTTTGCTTTCTATCAAAAGAAAATACAGTCACACATCATTTAACAATAGGCATATGTTAATATAGGTGATTTTGTCATTGTGTGGACATCAAGGAGTGTACTTACACAAATGTAGATGGCATAGCCTACTACCCACCCAGACTACAATGTGTGGCTTATTGCTCCCAGGCTCCACACCTATAGAGCGTGTTACTGTATTGAATATTGTAGGCAACTATAACACAATGGTAAGTATCTGCATATCTAAACATATTTAAATATAAAAGTACAGACAAAATAAGGTATAAAAGATAAAAAATGGTATACCTGTATACGGCAGCTCTATTATAATTTTTTTTTTTTGAGAGGGAGTCTCATTCTGTCACCCAGGCTGGAGAGCAGTGGCGCAATCTCCGCTCATTGCAAGCTCTGCCTCCCGGGTTCACACCATTCTCCTGCCTCAGCCTCCTGAGTAGCCGGGACTACAGGCACCCACCACCAGGCCCGGCTAATTTTTTGTATTTTTAGTAGAGACGGGGTTTCACCATGTTAGCCAGGATGGTCTCCATCTCCCGACCTTGTGATCTGCCTGCCTCGGCCTCCCAAAGTGCTGGGATTACAGGCGTGAGCCACTGCGCCCGGCCAGCTCTATTATAATGTTATGGTACCATTGTATACCTTGTCTGTAGTTGACCAAAAAATTGTTATATGGCGCATGATGATATGTAATAGAAAATCCCTTTCTTTTACTAAAAATAATTTAAATTTTACTGTATCTTTACCAGATGAATTATTGAAACTGACTACTGATGAAGAATTGAAGTTGAATTTTGAGAATATGTTACTTATTTCACTTTACATAAAAGTTAAAAATGAGTATTTTGAGCTTGCTGAAAATACTTTATGATTTCTTCTCCTGCTTACATAAAGATACCTCTGTGACTGCAATGTCCCTATGATTGAGAATCATTAGCACAAAACATAAGAACAGTTTAGATACACATTAGCCCTTGAGAAAGGCTGTCACCAATCCAGTCTAGATTATGTAAATGAACAAACCAGAGACAAGTTTATTTTTCACGTGGAAAACTTTATTGACATGCACAATGTTTATTCAAGCATAAAGGTGTTTTATTCAGGAACCGCTGTTTTACTCATAACGAGTGTCATAGTAATTCTCTATATTAATCTTCCCAAAATACATTCTCAATAAGCAATTTTGTAAGTTTTTTGGTTTGTTTGTGCTAGGTTTGTTATCATTATGCCTATGGAAACGTAATTTTGTGACTATTGAATTTAATAATCAAAGATCAGACTTGTATTTTGTATATTGCTTTATTTTATTTTTTCCAGTTTTCCATTTTTGTTAATTATTTAAAAATATTAGTCCATGATGGATTAGAGTGGGAAAAAAAACTAACAGCCAAGTAAAGCAAGTCCTTCCTCACACCTTAAGAAACACCGGGGTTCCTGCCTTGGGGCTTATGGTGAGGGGAAGCAGATGATTTGTCTCTTTAGTCCTCAGGAACCAGATTAGTGCCACATCTGGGTAGGACTGATGAGTAGAACACAGCCCTACCCATAGATCCTGAACCATAGCTGCACACCGTGACATGGTGGGATTTTGTGTTTTCTCTCTAGAGGGCGATGGTGAGCGTACTTTATGTGTGGGAAGAAGAGTGAAATTATTTGCTAACCAAAAATGGATACTGTTTCAGAGTGCTCAGAAAAGAATTGTGTTAATGTCAGCAAGGAAACGAATATCCAGAGGTACACAAGCTGATAACATAATAGTAGTTAACTTTCTTTGAGCTTAGTCTATGACAGGTTCTACGCAGGATTTCCCAACCATTGACATTAGTGGGTGAGGGGAGGCTTTCCTGTGCACTGTAGGATGTCTAGTAGCATCCTTGGCCTCCACTCCCTCAATTCCAGTAGCATCCCTGCCCCCGTTGCGATGACCAAAAATGTATCCAGACATTGCCAAATGATTACACCAGAGGGATAATCAGTCCGGTTGTGAATCACTGGTCTAAGTGCATTGCAATGGCAGGTCTCTGAGTAGGTGCTGTTACTATCACCTGCATCCTCCAGATGAGGACAATGAGGTGCAGATTAGCTAATGAAGCAGTCCAAGGTCAGGAAGATAAGTGACAGAGCTGGGGCTTGAACAAGCACATGTCGCAGGGACCCAGCCAGCTGTGTCTGGGCTGCCTGAGCTCTCCCCAGCTTCCGTAGCTGAAAGGTGGTAGTGGCTTCAGCCTTGAAGGCTTGCTTTCAAGGAAAACATCGTAGCTGTGTCTCCTCCATGACTTACTTTGAAGAACTGAAGGAAGGGTTACTGGTTCTGTAACACAACTTAATGCTTTCCTTAGAAACTTGCTCTTCTTTTCTTTCCTTTCTCAGCAAAACAGTACCTCCAATGAACCCATTACTCAATTCAGAAATTTTAGCTTTCTTCTTTTCCAAAAACCCCTAGCCCATTACAAAGTTGTGGAGTATCATGCCTATAAATTCAATTATAAAATAATCTGAAGTAAAAACCTGTTTTTTTCTCATAAAACAATACTGTGAATATTTTCATAGATTATTAAATATTCATCTTCAGTATAACATTTGATGTCAGCATAATATCCCATCTTTGAGAAGTAGCCAATCTATTTAACTAAGTCTCTATTTTGGTGCACTGCAAGTTTTTAGTTTTGATGTTTCATGTGTCATGATAATTTTGGAATGCACTGGGCTCTTTGTGTGCATCATCTAATTTAATCCTCACAACATTTTTAGATGGGAATCATCACTGCCATGACCAATTATAAAAAATGTTCAGGAAGTCGCCCCATAGCAGATACTCAGCAGGTTTAGGCTTCAATAGTTCCAGGAATCACACTTCAGCTCTCACAGCATTGCTGCACTAAATGAAATTTCTCTATATTCAACTATTAAGATTCAAATGGAAAAAAACAATAGAAAACATTTTATCATATTTTTTTCAAGTGTCCAAATCAAGGTAGAATTTTAATAATAACAAGCTCTGGTATTCAGTCTCTCTATACCCTTAATAAAGACAATTGTTGCCATTACACATTCAGAAAAAGAACTTTAATTCTGACATGATTATGTTACTAACCATTGATAATTTAAAATGACATCTGCCTTTGTACCACACTCAAAGAGTTTTCTAAGAATTTTTTTTGGTATCCACAAAATTTTATACAGAATTATAACTGCATTTGAGGAACATTTTGAGTATTCTCCAATGCTTAGAAGTACAAAAACGTGCCTGTGATCCCAGTACCTTGGGAAGCCGAAATAGGCGGGTCACCCAAGGTCAGGAATTTGAGCGCAGCTTGGTCAACATGGTGAAACTCTGTCTCTATTTTAAAAAAATACAAAAATTAGCCAGGTGTGGTGGCGTGTGCCTGTAATCCCAGCTACTCAGGAGGCTGAGACAGGAGAATCTCTTGAACCCAGGAGGTAGAGGCTGCATTGAGCCAAGATCATGCCACTGCACTCCAGCCTGGGTGACAGAGCAAGACTGTCTCAAAAGAGGAAAAATGTCTGTTTTTTGTATCATTCTTATCACTGAAGTAAGTCACCTAAACATCTTTGCTAAATGGTCCTTTAGTTTCAGTGACTGTTTATTCTCCAAAATATTGAAAATTTTCTTCTCTAAAATGAAGTCTCTAATATTGTTTTTCCATTAATATGTATCTGCCTTACTGCCAATTAAAAAAGTAATATACATTATATACTTTATATCTTTAAGGCATGAGGTATTTTAAATAAAATAGAAAAATAATTGTTTCTATTGTCCCATGTTGTTCTCCTGCTTTTTGTCTTTTGAGTCTCTTTAGCAGTTCAGAGGCAAATGCCATTTGTCCTGTAGTTAGGCTTGAAAAGTTGCATTCTTTTGAAGGACATAGTGATTCAGAAGATTAAAATATTTTATCCTATATTACTGTAGTGATCATATACTTCAACTTGCAGAACAGAAAACTTCACTAAAAATAAGAGAAGATCCAAATATTCTAAGCTTAATGAGGGCCATATGTCCAGCTGGAAATAGCTTATTACAATGCTTGCAATGAATACTCATAAGTACGACCAAATCAGATAGAGAAATAGAATAATATAGAAATGGAGCAATTCTGGGGTTATAGGGTGGGGAATAGGCACAAGGTGCAACCTGGAAAGGCAAACGAGCTTCAACTCAAGGGGTAACTTCCATCATTATCATTAGACAGTGGCTGAACGGAACACATGACAAAATAGATTCTAAGGCTGTGCCTGAGTGTATGGGGAAGGTTTTTGTCATTGACTAGTGATGTCCTCTGAGTAAGAATGATGGTAGGGATGTTATGAATTCACCCAGTAGAGGATGAGGGATGAAAAAGATATTGAAAGGACTTAAATACTAGGAAGCAGAGAGGAGCAGGCAATGAAAATCCCAGGGTATACCTGGAAGTTGGAGGAGACACCAGACGTAAGGAGAAGAGGAAGACACACAGGCCCAGCGAGGATGCAGCACCAAGGGAGGCTTATTCGGGCAGCTCTCTCGACCCACAGCCTGCATTTGGATTCCCCTAAAAACACAGATCCCTGCACTACTCCACCGCCAGCCAACTCCCGGACCAGGGCTCCCCAGTGGAGACGCAAAGCTATCCTGCCTTCCAGGACAATTCAAGACATTTGAAATCCAGAGTACGTGTCAGCAATATATGTCATAGAATGTTAGAGCAGGAATTTTAAACCGTTTTCTTTCTTTTTAAAAACATTTCTGTTCCAAGTAGCCCCTTAAAAGTAGTGCTTTTTGGATTTATCTGTCTTGCTCTCCATTTTTCTATCTGCTCATTGCCAGTTATTGTTAGGAAACTTGAATGAAGCAGCTCTTTCACCTTTCTAATTTTCTTCTCTTTTATTTTTTAGTCGTTATATCAACAGGTTTTTGGGGAAATATTTTTATTTCAATATCCCCCAAATAACTTTGTAAAACACTTTACCCCTGACATATAGTTTACAATGAAAGCTAAAAAATTCAGTCAAATGATTACTAGCGAAAGATATTATTTCCAATGCATTATAAATATTGACATTTTAAATAGAAACAAATATTTCACTCTTTTAAGTGTATCTAAAAGAATTTAAACTATCTATTGATTTGATACCCACATCATCCATTTCAACAAAATATGAACAAATTATTCTTGGAAAACCTTAAAGTCTTTATGTTTTTTCTTTCTTCAACTTGCATTATCATTTTACTTTCTCACAGAATTTCCTTCTAGTATAATATATTTTATGTTCGGAATTTGGTCACCCTGTCCTGCTACTCTGCAACAAAATTATAGATATAAATATAAAATCTAGAATGCTTTTATTTCTTGTGGCTGTACCCAAAGTTAATAGAATATCTTCCAGATTATCACTGAAACCATTAAGAGTTTCAATTTTATTTTCAATTTCAGTTTACAATTTAACAACATAACATAAATATATTACAAATTTTGCGAAACAACTTTAAAACTTGAGAAGTAAAATTTTGCTGGAAATGCATCTTTTGATGAGTTAGGTGAAAATGCTTTTTAAAAATTAGTTAATGGATCCATGGATAAAAAAATGAGACAAAATGTAGCATCAGCTCTACTCTTTTTTACAAATCAGATAGATGCAAAGTATGAAAAACGGTTGTCATGAGTAAATAGAGTATTTTTATTATTGTCTTGCCTGTCAATTCTTGAATTCCTTCTAACTTGGAAACCCATCTACCACTCAAAGAACTCCTACGCCACTGTTTTGAATGAATCCTTTGTTTAGGGCACCCCAGGATTTTACCATCTGCACAGAGCTCCTTATTAAGGTGTGTACCTGCTTTAGTAAAGTGAGAGACAGTAAATCACGAAGTGGGAAGTAAAACAGGTAAACCCGCCAGGCGTGGTGGCTCACGCCTGTAATCTCAGCACTTTGGTAGGCCGAGGCAGGCTGATCACCTGAGGTCAGGAGTTTGATATCAGCCTGACCAACATGGAGAAACCCCGTCTCTACCAAAAATACAAAATTAGCCTGGTGTGGTGGTGCATGCCTGTAATCCCAGCTACTCAGGAGGCTGAGGCAGGAGAATCGCTTGAGCCCAGGAGGGGGATGTTGTGGTGAGCCAAGATCGCGCCATTGCAATCCAGCCTGGGTAACAAGAGTGAAACTACGTCTCAAAACAAAACAAAACAAAACAAAACAAAACAAAACAAAACAAAAAAAGGTGAAACTGTACCCCCATGGGGGATGCATCCTTAGAGCATTCCCAAGAATTTTAAGGTGAATCTGAAAAATAATTCCCTTAACACCACCTTTGGGTGTGTAAAGTACCCCCAGGGAGGGGGCAGATAGCCCATTATAGAGACCTTTGGTTTAGAGAAGGAAGAGATTATGGGGAGTTCAGGAAAGTTTTGTGGAGAAGCTGGTGTTTAAGTGAGCTTCAAAGGGTGAGTGGGATATTAATACTAAAACTCTACTCAAATTAATTTTATTCTTTCATTCATAGATGGTACTGCTTATCATCTAAAAATTCCACAGACACACAGAAACCCTATTTGTACATTGATTTACTGTTTGGGAAATATCATAATAATATATTATAAACATAGTGATATAAACTATAATGTTTTTTATCACTGAGCATTGAGTCACCCGGGAAAATAAAAACTTTTCTTTAGATTGTTACAATAGATTGAATGTTTGTGTCACCCAAAATTCATATGTTGAAATCCAAACCTCCAATGTCATGGCCTTTGTAGGTGGGGCCTTTGGGAAGTAATTAGGTCCTGAAGGTGGAGCCCTCATGAATGGAATCAGTGCTCATATAAACGGGACCCCAGAGAGCTTTCTCACCTTCTTTCCACCATGTGAGAATGCGGTGAGAAGATGGTATCTATGAACCAGAAAAGGGGTCCTCACCAGACACAGAGTCCTCCAGCATCTTGATCATGGACTTCCAGCCTCCAGAACTATGAGAAACACATGTTTGTTGTTTTAAGCCTACCAGTCTATTGTATTTTGTTATGGCAGCCAGGACTGATTAACACATTGTCTAATGAGTTCAATTACAAATACATGAAGTGTCAATTAAAACATTATAAAGAATCAGAATAATCATGACAGAATTGGAACTCATGACATCAATGAGATTGAGTCTTTTAAATCTAATTCTTAAAATTTTTGACAGTTATTTCCTATGGCTTTAATACAATGGATATATTAGTAATGATTACTGTATTATCATTTAGTAAAGTATGAATAGTCAAATTAGGATTAGGTAGAATTCTATATAAATGAAAATATGTTTCTCTATGAACAAGCAATTAACAAATATGCATTGACTTCCAACTCTGTTCAAGTTAAGAAATACCTGTGAGGTAATTTCTCTCTACTTCTTCAGTTGAATTATCAAAATATTTGATATTAAAAATCTTGTGAAGCAAAGTACATTATATTTCAGGGTCACCTCATTAAATTCTTGCAGAAAACCTAAAGTAACTCACAAGTATGTCCCATAAATAATTAATGAAGCTTTGATAGTGCAAAATATAATCAATCTACAAACATTATTGGACATCCCTTCTAGCACCATGTTAGGAGGTATGTGAGGGTGTGTGTGTGCGCATGCGTGCGCTGAGGTTGTGTGTTTGTGTGTGCACACGTGTGTGTATGTGTGTGTGTTGGTACATCCCCACTCAGAGAAATGGATAAATCAAGGAAACCTACTACTATAGTAAAGGGCAGTAGATGTTATCACTTAGGGAAGTACAGATCCTATGGCAGCCAAAAGGTGGAGAATGAATGTCAACTTTGTGGGGAGATAATCATAAAACTGTTTTTGGAAGAACTAAATCTTGGTTTAGATAGCCAGAAGGTAAGAAAAAAATGCTTGCTTTCTTCCTGAAAGCAGAAGGCTTAGAATATGAGATCAGGAGGTCTGGAGTAAAGGCAAGTAGTGGATACACGGGAGTGAGCGGACACACCAAAAAAGAGTTTACCACACCCATTATGGTCCATCAGAGAACATCCTCCATGAGAGTGTCTGAACAACCCAGGAAGGCAAAATGACTAGGTTGGTTGATGTTTGCCAATCCTTGTCAACAGCCATACCAGAACTAATGTGAGAAAAATTAATAGAGGTGCCATGAGGTCAGCGATGGAGGCTATACATGGGCCTAACAGCCTGGATTCCCAATTACCAGGGCTGATCTACCTCCTACTGCCACTGGCCCTCCAACCTATCAGCAACAAAGAACAATGGTAAGACCTGATGGCCCTGTTTTTCAAGTGAACAACCAGTTACTTGATAGCAAGTCAACCACACTGGGTACTTTCCATGTGGGAAGGGCCAGCAGTTCGTCTTTGCAGGGATACTTATTCTGGCTTTGGGCTTTCATTTCTTGCCCAGAAAGCTTTAACCAGCTCCCCTATTCAGTTTATGGCATTCTACAGGCTTGGAATCTCATCTGATATAACATCTCTCGAGGTGATGTATTGTACAGTTTCACTGGACATATTGGAAAATTTTAACCAGAAGGCTAATGTGATTGATTCTGATTGTAGAAAAATCATTCTGGAAACACAGTTGAGGCTGAATTGTACAGAAATGAAACTGGATTCAGGGAGAAGAGTTGGAAAGCAACTGAGATGTGATAAGGTTCTGAAATAAGGTAGTGGCAGTGGAAAGGGCTTAAGAGATATTAAGGAGTAGGATTTACAGGACTTGGGGACTGATTAGATAACAGGGTTAGGGAGAGGGAGAAGTTTAAGATAACTCCTGGATCTACACTTCCTTATCATCCTGCTTTTAAAAATTAACCACGGAGGGATAAATTAGACTTCAGTTGATTGACAGAGCTAGAAGAAAAATAACTTGAGAACTATTTTGTCTCCTTGAAATCTAAACCATTTTAATCCCACTTGGGATCAATTCTGTTATTCATTATAATATGAAACATTATACTTTTTAAAAACTCTGAATAATGAAAGAGGAACTAATTCCCCTTTCACTATTTTTTTTTCAAAAAAATATGATCCTTGCACATATATATTTGTCTGGATAGAATAAAAAGACCTTCCTTGATTCTTTCTTGTGTAATGTGTGGGCAAAAGGAAAAAGAATGAAAATATAATTTACTTTGAATTATTAATGATCTAATCATAACAGCTTAATTCAATCCAGTAAAATCCATTTATTGAGTTTCTATGCCACGTGATGCTCTGGCTGGGTGCTGGGCTCTACCAGGCCTATGCCAATTAGAGGCTGCTGAAAATGCAGGGCCCAGCGGGAGCTCCTGAGCTAGACAGAACAGGTGACCAAATGATTTGTGTATGGAATTGCCAGGACAGAGTTACAAAATGAGTCTGAAAACCTGGAAACAGAGCCTGAGTTACAGAAATTTTTGTGCTCTAGTTTTTTGCACATGTAAATGGATTAAAACAGTGTGTGATATTTGATTTGGCACACTAGATTTGAAAGTGAAAGATCTGCTTTGTGAAAGACTGCTAAATTAGATTCCTGGAAACTTTCCCTATCACTCTAGCAAGGAGGACTGGGTGATTTCTTACTCTTGTTAATGGATGACTAAGCTCAAGACCTTTGCTTTACATCCTGGTGTCTTTAGGTCTAAAATAAACAAACAAATTCAGAAGTAGTTTCTCCTTTAATATAAATCAAAAACGAAGCAGAAAGAAACATCATATATCAATGGTGATGTTTCCTAAAAATATATTTAGAGTAATTATACAATCTTTAAACTTGCACATCATTTTTCTTCTTTTAAATAAATATTGATCAGGAATACAATGTAAAGCACAAGTCAAAGAAATGCAAACGATGCAATATTAGTACATCCTCTACTAAAACAAAATAACTTTATTTTTATTTTTTATAATTTCAGCTTTTATTTTTGATTCAAGGGGTATGTGTGCAGGTTTGTTACATGGGTATAGTGCTTGATGCTGAAGTCTGGGGTATGATTGATCCTGTTATCCAGGTACTGAGCAGAGTACCTGATAGTTTCAGTCCTTGCCTCACTCCTGCATCTCTACTTTAGTAGTACCCTATTGATATCTATTGTTGCCATCTTTATGCCCGTAAGTTCCCAATGTTTAGCTCCCACTTATAAGAGAGAATATGTGGTATTTGATTTTCTGTTCCTGCATTAATGCACTTAAGATAACGACCTCCAGTCACATTCGTGTTGCTGCAAAGGACATAACTTCACTGTTATTATTGTTATTATTATTATTTTGGGATGGAGTCTTGCTCTGTCGCTAGGCTGGAGTGCAGTGGCGCAAACTCGGCTCACTGCAACCTCCGCCTCCTGGGTTCAAGCAATTCTCCTGCCTCAGCCTCCTGAGTAGCTGGGACTACAGGTGTGCACCACCATGCCCAGCTAATTTTTGTGTTTTTAGTAGAGTTGGGATTTCACCAACTCTATTGGCCAGGATGTTGGCCGGGATAGTCTCAATCTCTTGACCTCATGATCCACCCACCTTGGCTTCCCGAAGTGCTGGGATTACAGGCATGAGCCACCACGTCCAGCCAATTTTATTATTTTTATGGCTGCATGATATTCCATGGGGTATATGGACCATATTTTCTTTATCCAATCTGTCATTGATGAGCACCTAGGTTTATTCCATGTCTTTACTACTGTGAATAGTGCTGTGATGAACATGTGAGAGAATGTGTCTTTTTGGTAGAATGATATATATTCCTTTGGATATATACCCAGTAATGGGATTGCTGGGTGAAATAGTAGTTGTGTTCTAAGTTTGTTGAGAAATCTCCAAACTGCTTTCCACACTGGCTGGACTAATTTACATTCTGATCAACAGTGTGTAAGTGTTCCCATTTCTCTGCCGCCCCACCAACATCTGTTGTTTTTTCACCTTTTAGTAATAGTCATTCTGAATTGAATGAGACAGTATCTCATTGTGGTTTTGATTTGCATTTCTCTGATGATTAGTGATATTGAGCATTTTTTCATGTTTCTTAGCTGTTTGTATGTTTTCTTTTTAGAGGTGTCTGTTCATGCCTTTGGCCCACTTTTTAATGGGGTTGTTTGTTTTTTGCTTGTTGAATTGTTCACGTTCCTTGTAGGTTCTGGATATTAGACCGTTGTCAGATGCATAGTTTGCAAATATTTTCTCCCATTCTGTAGGAAGCAGTCTGTTTATGCTGTTGATAGTTTCTTTAGCTATGCAGAAGATCTTTAGTTTAATTAGGTCTCACTTTTCAGTTTTTCTTTCTATTGCAATTACTTGTGAGGATTCAGCCATAAATTCTTTCCCAAGGCCAATGTTCTGAATGGTGTATCCTAGGTTTTCTTCTAGTAGTCTTATAATTTGAGGTCTTACATTTAAATTTTTAACCCATGTTGAGTTAATTTTTGTATATGATTAAAAGTAGGAGGCAAGTTTTATTCTTCTGCAATATGTCTAGTCAGCTTTTCCAGCACCATTTATTAAATAGGGGAGTCCTTTCTCCGTTGCTGATTTTTGTCGACTTTATCAAAGATCAGATGGATGTAGATGTATGGCTTTATTTGCAGAATTTATTTGCAATCTATTTTGTTCCATTGTTCTATTATCTGCTTGTACCAGTACCATATTGTTTTGGTTACTGTCACCATATAGTGTAGTTTGAAGTCACGTAATGTGATGCCTCCAGCTTTGTTCTTTTTGCTTAGGATTGCTTTGGCTGTTCAGTTTCCTTTTTTGGTTCCATATAAATTTTAGTAAAGCTTTTTACTAATTCTGTGAAAAATGATATTATTCATTTCATTAAAATAGCATTGAATCTGTAGATTGCTTTGGGCAATGTGGCCATTTTAACAACATTGATTCTTCCTATCTATGATCATGGAATGGTTTTCCATTTGTCTGGATCATCTATGATCTCTTTCAGCAGTGTTTTGTAGTTCTTCTTGTAGACAGCTTGCACGTCCTTGGTTAGATGTATTCCTAGGCATTTTACTTGTGTGTGTGTCTATTGTAAATGGCATTGTGTTCTTGACTTGGTTTTCAACTTGAACGTTATTATGGAAAGGTTACTCATTTTTGTACATTGATTTTGTATCCTGAAACTTTACAGAAGTCGTTTATCAGTTCCAGGAGCCTTTAAGAGGAGTCTTTACAGTTTTCTAGATATAGAATCACATTGTTAGTGAAGAGAGATAGTGTGACTTCTTCTTTTCCTATTCGGATGCCTTTTATTTCTTTGTCTTGCCTGACTGCTCTGGTTAGGACTTCCGGTACTATATTGAATAGGAGTGGTGAGAGTAAGCATCCTTGTCTTGTTACAGTTCTCAAGGGGAATACGTCTAGCTTTTACCTGAAGAAAATGGTTTTCATTCACACTTTTATTCAATAACAAATCTTTGTCTTTTATTTGTTTATCAAACTGTTAAGAGTTTACCATATGTCAGTCACTTGTGTAATAACTATTATTATTAATAATAATACTCATTCATTATCATTAAGTAAATAATACAGACAAGACCTCTACTTTCAATGTCAGAAACACTTGTTCTCTGTCACATTTAATGCTACTAGGTCTCCTTTTGAATGCAAAAGGAATGAAGATAGCCAACAGTTGGGAAATTATTTTTCTAATTACTTCTATGATTTTTATCTAGTTTTCATTACTTGCATGAAGCGTTCTTTAAGTTCTCTTGCATCATATGGAGATAAAGAAGATATAGTTCTTATCCTTAAGGATTTTGCCGTCTAGTGAAAGTAATTGACCAATTCCAAGATTATGGAGATAAACTAAGAACTCCATGTTGTCCTTCATGTGAAGTTTTTGTAAAACAAATGTCCCCAAATTACACTCCTTTTATTATACTCTCACCTGGTAATTAGCCTGCATACAGCTAAAAATGCTAAGATAAAGGAAATGGATAACATTTTAAGCATTATCAAGAGTTTCTTTTATGGAAAGCCTCCTCCTAATATTACAGAAATTAACACTTTTAAGAAAATATAAAATAAAATACTAAGTTATGCTATAAATTTAGTAAGCACTTAATTTTTACAGCCATTATAACAACTTCCTAGGAAAAACCCACAAAACTTGAGATAAGTTTGCCATCAAATCTTTAAGAAGTAGTTGACAGTAAGTGAACATGAGAAAAACTGAGTTCTCTAGAGTAGTTGAATTGACTTACGAGGCTGGGAAGACAGCAGAGAGGTTTGGCTTAGAAGGCTGAGAGAGAGGGAATGTCATACCTCTCACATCATAGAGAAGAAAGAGAAAGAGGAATGAATGTATCCTTGCCCAGTTTGGGATCTGAAAGTAAACAGCCATCAAAATGGCCTACAGCCAAGGTCAGACATGTTCTTGCACCACTGCCAATAGAAAAAGTAGTTTCCTGTAGCTCAGTTTCATGCCCTGACCCAGAGATGCCTTGAAGAAATGGCAGCCTTTTAGTAGCTACAGAGAAAAGAAGCTAAATAAGTCATGCCAGCAGCAGTGGTGAGCTAGTGGCATTATTGCTATGCTAGGAATATGATGGCACAAGGACATTTTGGGTGACAGCAGTGTCAAGTATGTAGATTAATTGAAAACTCTTCATAATTCCACATAGTAGCCAATTGAGGTTTGTGAGATACCACAGGAATTCCACCCAACTACCTCCCGTGAGTGGGAGAAAAGGGCTTAGTGGATATGAAAGTTCCCAAGGGAGAATTCAAAGTTAAAATATCTTTATAGTATCTTATACCAGAGGAGGAGGGAGAGAGAGAGAGAGAGAGAGAAGAAAGAAGAAAGAGAAGGAAAGAAAGAAAGAAAAAGAAAGAAAGAAAGAAAGAAAGAGAAAGAAAGAAAAAGGAAGGAAAGAGAGAGAGAGAAAGGAAGGAAGGAAAGAAGAGAAGGAAGGAAGGAAGGAAAGGAAAGAAGGAAGGAAGGAAGAAGGTAGGTAGGAAGGAAGGAGGGAAGGAAGGAAGGTCACACGAGTAACAATATTCATTCATAGACACGAGGAATTGGGAAATTGATTATTAACATCTGCTGTGTTTTTTTCAGAGGTCACAGAATAGCTCAGTGTTCCCTCAGTTTCTCAGTCTCCCTTTCAGTCAGATTTAGTTCTGACCATTGGAATACAGGCAGAAGTAATGGAAGTCACATCTAAGCCTGGCTCATGAATACACTCCTCAAGATTATCCAGCTGTTTCCTGCCTTGCCACTGTGACTTAGAAGGATCGAAATGGCATAGGGACAGGATGAAAGAGGGCGGCCTGTGGTCCTGTATTAGACTTTATGTAGGCAGGAACTAAACCTTTCATGTATTAAGTTCCTTAAACTTGTCTATTGTGGCAATTGAGGTGGATTACCTGTACAAATACAAGTCCTAGATTTCTGTCATTACTGAGGTGATGGGATAGAATTGCCACTCCCGACTTTGAGATACCTCTTCAGAAGGCCTTTTAGTAAGAATTATCCCATTTCTCAACTTGGAAGATGACTCTTTTATTAGTTTTCAACTCATAGAAACAAGGGGCTGGACATAAACACAATGTATTTTATCCCAGTGGTCTCTACTTTGTCTCAAGTATAAGTCTGATTTTAGGCTATACCAAGGAGTTAAAAAAAAGTATCTAAAACTGCTAAGTGTATGGTCTAATTGGAGAAACAAAACACTCTTACCTTAGAATCTAAAAATAATCATTACCAATCCTACAGGACCCTTTCCTTATGTTAGGACACATCCATATGGTTAATTATCCATATTTTTTGTGTAAGGACAGAGATTCTGATCATTTAGGGATGACTTTTATCTTAAAGAGTTTTGTGTGTCAGTCATTAGCATTGCACTTTTTTACAAGTTATTGACGACATACATTTTAGACATTATAGTAGATCCTGGGACAATCAATTATAAAGTTATATCTTTTTATTTGTACAGTTTGATCTTGCATTTCAAACTTACATACACACACACACACACACACACACACACATATCTCAACAAGAACCCATGTGAAATAGAATAATAAGGGCAATTTATACATGAATCAGTAACATCTCCTTCACTCAAACCTGTCACCTTCAGGAAACTATAAATATCTTTTGTACTTTGTTGCCTCTAAAAAATATCATTACACTGAAAAGTGGTTACTCTAATCAACTTTTGGAGCATGTAATAGAGATAATAAGCTTGAAATAGGAAAATGGAATAATTGCATAGCTGACTCTAAAAGTTTATTATGCAATTAGCTACATGCACTTGTTTGCCCTTTTAAATTCTAGACTACTACTATAATTTTTTTAAAAAAACTTTAAACACAGAAAGAATAACAAAGCTATAAAACATGTAGATCTGCTTACAACTCAATGATAACTAACTAGATGATCAGATGGGTAATAAAATGGGGAGTTTCCCAATAAAACAAACCATTTAACATCAGATAAAGCCTTCTTACAAAGGCAAAAAATTTTAAAATTTTACCTATCAATTTTGATTTTAATAACACAGCCTGAGGATACTTAGTGATTTGCCCATTAGAATGAATCTTTTAGGAGATTTGAATTGGAATAAATATTATAACTTGAATTAATATTATCAAAGTTAATGTCTATTTAATTTCTGGCTGTAAAACTAGCATAAATCATATTTTCATGATCCATATGGTATCATTTTTTCCAAGGTAAAGCATTCAAAATTAGTGATTTCACTTTAGTCAGCATAGATACAAACTAGGCACAAAATACAATGCTGATATGATCATGAATCTTTACTTGTAAATAAAATAAGGTAACGTAAGGGAGATGGCCTGAGCTTAGCTACATGGTAATATATGTGATATTTAATCTCACTGTACCTAGAGTTTCCTTGTTTCTAGATTAGCTTTTATGCTGAAATCACTTAAAATTATTCCTAACTCTAAAATTGTCTTTTCATTAATATACAAAGAATAATATGCAGAGAAATGCATTTATAAGTAACACATTCATATAGACAAGACAAATATTAGTTTATAACATCATTCCATAATGATTGCTTACTTTTGTTTCAGACTCATTATATGCATATTAAGCCTTCTTAACAAAATTAAGAAAGTGCATTATAATTAACTCAAATTATAGAAGAGGAAATGATTTAAAGAGATGAAGAATCTTCCCCCAATTCACCCAGCTAGAATTGATAAAATCCAATTTACATTTAATTATGGTTAGTTCATTTGATTTGAGACATTCCGAAAAGCCCAGTTCTTGATATTTTATTTTCTCCCCACTGTCATTGGGTCAAACACTCTATGCTGGAACTCAGCACCATTCCTTTCTTGCAAGCACTTCTCCATATTGCATGGACTGAAAGCACCAGACTTCCCTGCCATTAGAGTCCCATTTAGATTCTTCCAATGAGAGGTTCTTAGTGAAATTTGAGAGGCAAAATAGAAGTTTCTATTCTACAGTGGCAAATGGCTATATATGTTGCCAGTGGCTTTTTGATGACCTCTTAGAACTATCTATGCAGTGCTATAAAAATATGAGCTCATTCAGTGATGGTTTTCTAGGATTCCAGCACTTCTGAGATCCTACTGCTAGTAGGAGGCTTCTGTGATTTTCACTTCTCTGACCTTTCCGGTTAGAAGCTGTGGAAGCTTCTGATGCCCAGAAATAGCAATGGTGGTTTCTAGTTTCCTTACTGAACCTCTCAGATACAGAATTTGATGCCAAAATTGGATATAGATACAGAACCTCCTAGATGGTAAGCTTAAATTGGTTATCTGACTGTGTTAGATTTGAAGGCAGTAAATGATCTCATGACCAATAAAATATGAGCTATTGGTAGTTCACAGCATGCAGAGACAAAGCTTTTGCTTAAAATAACACTCTTGCAACTGTGTGACTACTGAAAAGAAAGACGCTGGAAGGCCAAGTGGCTATTCCAATACAATGTTATAGGGGAAATGATTATTATACAGACTTTGGAATTATTTGACAGCTTCATATTGCAATAGAGAGCTTTGAGTCAGATAATGGCAAGTTTATGGTTCAGAGAAGCAGAGAGCTCTATAATGATCCTAAAAATATATCTCTTAGTACTTACACAGCCAAGGGATCCAAAACCCAGACTCCAGGTTTGATCCTATAGGTTGTAGAATTTAAACACTAATTGATTTCTTTTTCATCAGGTCTCTTATGTGAAAATTAAGGATTAGACAAGACTGGGATCTGGAGAACTGGAATGGTAACTTTTGGATGTATCCCAGTGACTGAGTATTTTGATCCCCTCCTTTCATTGAGCCTTCCTTTCCAGAAGAAGCAGCCACTGCTGAGCCAATTCCTCCATCATTCCCCTCAACCTTGCCTAACGATTCTCCAGTGACTTACCCTGAGACCATCTCTTGCATAGAGATACTGATTCTCCTTCTATCCCACTCCCAATATCTCTCCTGGCTGCTTGCCCATAATTAGCCCAAATTCAGACCCAATAGGAGATAGCATACATACCAAAGATCTGTGCATTTTTTGCTCATTTATATTAAGGAGAACTCAGGGAATGTGTGTGAGGAACAGATTCTAAGCAACAAAGACCAACGTATAAGACACTAACATTGAAATAGGTTAAATGTGTTGATATCCCTGCTAACACTAGAGCTTCTGGATTTAATCTGTGGCTGAAACATCTGAGAGAAACTCTTACAATTTTATTGGTTGGCTAATTGAAACGTGGACTCAGGGATTTCCTTGAATAAATGAAGCTGAGATATAAGAATTTCCTTAGCACAACAGAGAGGAAGGAATCCAAAGGCTAAAAGAAATAGGTATATTGGAATACATTGATTATGTGCAATCAATTCATTATTTCTCTTACCATGTGTCTGTGGAAGATCACAGGAATCTAGAGCCTACCCCTTTTCAAAGACTTTGAGAAAATATACTGATGAGGGGAACAAAAGCATCCTTATAGGTGTTGTAGTGACTGCTGTCTATAGGTCAGGGATGATGGTGGGAGATACTTCAAGGAATTGAGTTCCTATACTTTAAAAAGGAATAAGGACATCCCAGAATATAGAAGCCACTGACACCACTTAAACACCAGGAACAAGTGGGCATGGTTATAGAAATGGGCAGCAGAGTTGGAGTGGTAACCAGATGGTTTCATTGGAAGATATTTGGAGCAGTGGTTAATTGATGATGGTGCCTTTAAAGTTGAAAAAGGTGGGAAGCTTGATCAAGTATTACTTAAAATATATAATCCAAAAATGTCTAGATTTTAATTCAACACAATGGATAGGGATATCTCACCTTCCACTTAATTCCCAGACATGAAACAATGGAAGAAGCAAGAGTGCTTTTTTAAAAAAATTATTTTTTATTTCAACAGGTTTTTCAGAAACAGGTGGTGCTTGGTTACATAAGTTCTTCTGTGATGATTTCTGAGATTTTGGTGCATCCATCACTCAAGTGGTATGTCCTGTACCCAGTGCAAAGTCTTTTATCCCTCACCCACATTCTACCCATTCCCCCAAGTCCCCAGAGTTCATTGTATCATTCTTATGCCTTTGCGTCCTCATAACTTAGCTCCTAATTATGAGGGAGAACAAGCAATGTTTGGTTTTCCATTCCTGAGTTACTTTACTTAGAATAATAGTCTCCATTTCCACCCAGGTTGCTGTGAATGCCATTAATTCATTCCTTTTTGTGGCTGAGTTGTATCCCGTGGTATATACATAACACATTTTCTTTATCCACTTGTTGATTGATTTGCATTTCCCTGACAATTAGTGATGTTGAACATTTTTTCCATATGCTTGTTGGCCATTTGTATATCTTCTTTTGAGAATTGTCTATTCATGTTCTTAGCCCACTTTTCAATGGGATTGTTTGTTTTTTGTTTCTTGCTGATGTGTTTGAGTTTTTTGTAGATTCTGGATACTAGTCCTTCATTGGATGTATAGACTGTGAAGATTTTCTCCCACTCTGTGGGTTGTCTATTAACTCTGCTGGTTATGTTTTTTGACCATTAGCAAGATTAACCAAGAAAAAGAGAGAGAAGGTCCAAACAAGTTCAATCAGAAACAAAAGGGGAGCTATTACTACTGCTACCACAGAAATAAAAAATTATTCAAGACTACTATGAACACCTTTACAAGCATGAACCAGGAGACCTAAAGGAGGATAAATTCCTGAAAATATACAACATTCCTAAATTAAACCAGGAAGATATAAAAACTCTGAACTCACCCATCTGTTGGTGCACCCATCACTCAAGTGGTGTACCCTGTACCCAATGCAAAGTCTTCTACCCTCACCCACGTTCCCACCCACAAGCAGCGAGATTGAAATGGTAATTTAAAAATTGCCAACAAAAAAAAGTACAGGACCAGATGGATTCACTGCTGAATTCTATCAGACACTCAAAGAAGGATTGGCACCAATCCTATTGACACTATTCCACAGGATAGAGAAAGAGAGAATCCTCCCTAAATCATACTGTGAAGCCAGTATCATCCTAATACCAAAACCAGGAAGGAACATAACAAAAAAGAAAACTACAGAAAAATATCCCTGATTAATATAGCTGCAAAAATCCTCAACAAAAGACTAGGTAACTGAAGCCAACAGCTTATCAAAAAGATCATCCACCATGATCAAGTGGGTTTCATACCAGAGATGCAGGGATGGTTTAACATTCACAAATCAATAAATGTGATACACCATATAAACAGAATTAAAAGCAAAAATCACATGATCTTCTCAATAAATTCAGAAAAAGGATTTGACAAAATCCAGTGTCTCTTTATGATTTAAATCCTCAGCATAAATGGCATAGAAGGGACATACCTTAAGGTAATAAAAGCCATCTACAACAAACCCGCAGACAATATACTGAACAGGGTAAAATTGAAAACATTCCCCCTGAGAGCTGGGACAAGACAAGAATTCCCACTCTCACCACTTCTATTCAACATAGTACTGGAAGTCCTAGCCAGAGCAATCAGACAAGAGAGAGAAATCAAGGACATTCAAATTGGTAAAGAATAAGTCAAACTGTCACTGTTTGCTGATGATATGATTGTGTACTTAGAAAACCCTAAAGACTTATCCAAAAAGCTCCTAGAGCTGGTAGATGAATTCAGCAAAGTTTCAGGATACAAAATTAATTTATACAAATCTGTAGCTCTGCTATACACCAGCGACCAAGCTGAGAATCAAATCAAGAACTCAACCCCTTTTATAATAGCTGCAATAAAATAAAATAAAATAAAATAAAATAAAATAGGAATATACCTAACTAAGGAGGTGAAAGATCTCTACAAGGAAAACTACAAAACACTGCTGAAACAAGTCATAGACAACACAGACAAATTACATCCCATGCTTATGGATGGGTAGAATCAATATTGTGAAAATGACCATACTGTCAAAAGCAATCTACAAACTCAATACAACTTCCATCAAAATACCACCATTATTCTTCACAGAACTAGAAAAAAATCCTAAAATTCATATGGAACCAAAAAAAGAGTCCACATATTCAAAGCAAGACTAAACAAAAAGAACAAATCTGAAGGCATCACATTACCCAACTTCAAACTATACTGTAAGTCCATAGTCACCAAAACAGCATGTTACTGGTATAAAAATAGGCACATTAGAACAATGGAACAGAATAGAGAATCCAGAAATAAAGCCAAATGCTTATAGCCAACTGATCTTTGACAAAGCAAATGAAAACATAAAATGGGAGAAGGACACCCTGTTCAACAAATGGTGCTAGGATAATAGGCAAGCCACAGGTAGAATGAAAGTGGTTCCTCTTCTCCCACCTTACACAAAAATCAACTCAAGATAGATCAAAGACTTAAATATATGACCTGAAACCATGAAAATTCTAGAAGATAACATTGGAAAAACCCTTTTAGACATTGGCTTAGGTAAAGACTTCATAACCAAGAACCTAAAAGCAAATGCAACAAAAACAAATATAAATAGATGGGACTTAATTAAACTAAAAAAAGAATGCTTTGATTGAAGGAAGGCTATGTTTCCTTGAGAGAAACCTTGAGGGACTGACATGCACATTTATAGTAAATCTGTACTCTCACCTTCCCAACAAGACAATTGGCTTTTTCACATGACTGTGACTTCAACTGGAGGAACTGACTTATTAGGACCCTTGCTGATTTTTTTGGACAGTTGCCTTGAGCTGAAATGAAAATCGAAAGGCAATGCTCTCCCACCAGTCAGAGAGAAGACTTACAGAAATCAATGGGGTTTTGGTCCAAGTCTGTCTCTTGCATAGATATGGTTTTGCAAATCCATATCTATTGCAGTGGATCTGCAAAACCATAGTGGTTATATTCTCTGTTTCTGAATGCATACTTCATTTAGACAAAGTTAGCAACTAGCAGAATTTCCACACAGAGTCGGGGATACTATGCAAGAAAGTGACAAGAGAAAGTCCTACAACCACTACCAGAAAGTAAACAAAAGTTAATAACACATTCCTGGAAGAATTGCAGAAATTAATATCACCATAAAAGCATTGAAAAATACCAGGGAAATGAGTACTATTCCATCCTCATTTAGTTTATCCAATTGACCTAGGGAAAAGACTGATAGATCTTGGAGAGTGAGTGGATCATTGTAAACTTTAGCAGATATTCACTCTAATTGCAGTAACTTCTGGCACCTGGTATTCAACTACTGACCCAGAGAATGGCTTCTCATATATACTAATTAATAAAGAAAATTAAAGGCAATTTTCTTTCACTCTATAGGAAGAGCAAAACAGATTAACTGATTTATCTCAGAGCTGTGTTAATTTTCTGGTATCTTTCATAATCTAATCCACAAAACCTTGACTGCTTCACTGACTCACAAAATGTTAAGGTTGTCACTGGGTTGATAACATCATGCAGATAATACCTGATAAGCAGATGTAGAAAATACTCTGGATGCCTTACTGAGGAAAGATACAGGGCAATCATTCTATTAAAAGCCTCCCTGAACTTTCTAGTGGCATTATGGCCTCAGAACTTTGAGACATCACATTTTAATGTGAAAGACAATTTTATTCACCTTTTACTCCCAAGTCCTAAGAAAGAAATGAAATACTTGGAAGCTTCTTTGAATTTTAAAGACAACCTATACTATATTTAAGTGTGCCGCTCTGACCCATATACTAAGCATTTCTTTCTTTTTTTTTCTTTTTTCATGAATGACTTTGTTTTTTACTTTACACAGTTTAAAATACAATATGAAATCATTTTTTCTTAAGGCTGCCAGCTTGCCCAGGCCTCTCTGTCAACTGCATCTTATGACCACAAATCTAAATGGAGCTTGAATTGTCTATGGTGCATACGGGAATGCTATACGGAGTCACTGACAAGTTCCCATGAGAGATGCACTCTGAAGACTTTAAAGCAAAGCTGTGCCCTCTTCTGCACATAACTTTTTCCTTTTCAGAAACAACTCCTGATACTGTACTGGGCCCTGCTAAGAATTAATCACCTGATCATGGGACATTACATGAAAACATGACCATAAAAGGTGTATCTGATATATCAAGTCATAGTGATGGGCCAGTATAGAAGCAGTTTTCTTCAAGTAGAAGTCTACCTACAAGATCAGACTTAAGTAGGTTCCAAAGGCTTAAGTAAATTTAGTGTACAGATGACTCACACTCTCATGAAACCTATTCCTAATGGACTGCCATTCTCACTAAACACACTCTGTCTTCACAGAGAGTTTCCTCTGACCATTGAATGAGGGAGAAAAATGATTGCTCTTGCTTTAAGTTGGTTCCACAGGATTCGCTGGCACTCTTCACATTTGAATGGTTACAGCTTCACAGCTCTCTCAGCACATGCCCTGCACACCAGGAGGAAGGAGAAATACTTTTAGGGGAAAGAACTCCCAGCATCTTGTTTTTCATTGTGCATAACAGGAGAATGACCAGAGATAAATTTCTATACTAATTTATGGGCAGTGTCTAACAGTTTGGCCAGATGGTCAATTTTGGAAGAAATTATTCTAGAGGATAGATGACAAGAAGGTATAAGAATGGAGCTCTCAGAATGCAAAGAGATTATGAAAATGTTTATTTTCCTTGGGAATGCTAATCAAAGGTCACTCACTACAAATGTCAATCATCTTTTCGTAGCCACCTCAGTGCTTGCTTTACAGCCCCAGGAACTAAATAGTCATGGTAATAGGATTGAGGTTATCACTGGGATCAAAAGCATAGGCTTCATCCAATCAAAGATGATTTGGCTGTGATCACTGCTGAGTGTTCGACACACCACCAGCAGAAGCCAACACTATGAACCCCTAACATGGTGCTATTTTCCAGAAGAACTAACCAACATCTGATACTAGGTTGATTGTGTTGGAACTTTTTATAATGGAGGAGACAGTTGTTTCTCCTCACTGGAATAGATGTTTCCTCTTGATATGGATTAACCTTCCCTTCTGTCAGTGCTTCTACCTGGACCCTTATCTGTAGAATTAATGATACTTTATTCACAATCATGATGATAATGAATTCATTACCCATGAATAAGGAATTAATTCCACAATAATAGAAGCTAGGCTGACAGGAAAATGGAATAGCCTATTGAAGACAGTTTTATTTTGGCTTGGAGACAATACCTTGCAGAAGCTAAACCAAATACCTATGCTTATGAATATGATATAGTGCTCTTTCTCCTATAATAGGAAATCACAGCTCCGAGAAACAAGGAGTGGAAGTGGGCATAACTCTTCTCAATATTTTCACTTAAAAAATGACCCTCAAAATTATGCTTCCTCTTCCCTAGCGTTGGTCTCTACAGACTCTGAGATCTTGGTTCCTAAGAAAGAAAAGATTCTACCAGAGGGCACATTGAATGTGAAGATCAGATTGCAACCTGGCCACCTTAAACTTCCAATGCCATTGAAATAACAAAGAAGAGGGTTACTGTACTGACTGGGGTAGCTAATCCTACTTATCAAGAGGAAATAGGGCTAATGCCATCAGGGAAAGAGAAGTATACCAAAAATGCTGGAGGATCGTCTGGGTGTGCCTCATATGATTTCTAACACTGTTAATGAAACTCACAGTTACCCAATAGAGGCAAGACTAATAATGGCTTGGAACACTCAGAAATGAAGCTTTGGATTTCTCTGCCAGGCAATAGTGTACATCCACCTGACATGCTGACTAAGGATAAAATAAATATGAAATGGGTAATAGAAGTAAACTTTATGATCAGTTACAGAAGGAAGGACTTTAGTAACTATGCTTATATTCTTTCTTCATATTTTATATATATATATATATATATATATATATATAATGTATTTATCTTAGCAAGTTCTTTTTCTACTACTTTATATAAGGAGTATTGTTAGTCATTAAACGTATGTCTCTGTCTGCAAAATTGTAGGACATTGGGTACGGATTGTGACCAAGACAGAAAAAGAATGAATATCCAGAAATGAATACAGTGGCATTAGGATTATTGTGTCTTGCCTTTTGAAGGAGAGATTGAGCACAACTTTATTAGACTAAGGGATAGTTCTCACATGTTAGTTAAAAGTATAATATTATTATTGTTTGGAAATTTAAATATATGAGTATGGAGAGCTAAACTAGATATTGTGTCTTGATATGTAATATGATCCCTGCTCTTTTAAACTCTGTCTTGTTACATGGGGCTTGACAGTTTGGAAGCTACATTAAACAGATTTACTAGCCAGTAGGGAATCTGGTTTAAATTCTGCCAGTGAAAGGCATTTGTGTGAGGCTTGGAAGTGGAAGATATAGAGAGGCCATTATTCTCCAGGAGCAGCTGGGCATCTGCAGATGGCTGACGGGGGGTTCCGCCTGTGGCTTTCAGGTATCCTCTTGCAAGGCTGTAGGCAGCATAAATCATTGGTGGAAGCTTATTAGGATCCTCCTACTTTCTTATTTTTTGGTACGCTTTTCAGCTTTCCTGACCTTGCAGTAATTGTCTAAGACTGCTTTTCTGTGTTACACCCTTTCCTGCTTAAAATACCCAGGGTGGTAGCTGGTTTTCTGACCAAATCCTGATTGGTATCTAGACTGCATCTTTATTTCTGTATTTGGCTACTTTGTAAGGTTGTGTGATGTGAACAGTGAAAATATATGCCTATAAGATATTTCAAAATACATGCCTAAATAAGTGTTTATCTGCAGCATTCTCTTAAAATACAAAGACAGCCCATAAATGGAGTCCCTCTGTATCCGTGGAAGACTGGTTCCAAGACACCCCCATGGGTACTAAAATCTAAGGATGCTTGAATTGTTTATATAAAATGTATAGTATTTGCATATAATCTATGAACATCATCTTGTATACTTTAAATCATCTCTATATACTTATAATAGGTAATGCCGTATAAATGCTATGTAAATAGTAGTTACACTATATTGTTAAGAAAATAATGGCAAGAAAAAAAAGTCCATGTATGTTCAATACAGTTTTATTTTTTTAATATTTTCAATCAGTGGTTGGTTGAATCCATGGATGCAGAATCTTTGGATACAGAGGGCTGACTGTATATGTAAATATACCATATGTTGTGAAATATAGCTCAAGTGGTTCAGCTATAATCAAAACAGAATAGATTTAATTGGACCGCTCAAACACTCAGCCAACTCATATTTATTATGCTGGTGTTCCAAAATGTTACGCTGCTGAATTTTCTGCCAGTTTAACTTACTGTGACTTTGCCAACATAAATGGGAATAGAAGAAGAGGTTTAGTTGTGTGAAAATCATCACAGAGCCAACCATATGTTTATGCCTTTTCAAAACATTATTATTATAAATTTATTTCTATCTTACTTGAATTCCATACTCTTCTGCATTGCAAAAGAGGAAGGAAATGAGAGTGGTAGCTATTTTCAGCAGGGAAACCATATTTATTTTTTCTTTTAGTTAGACAAGTAAACTCTTCTAATGTGCTTTAGTCAAACTGCCTGGAAAAACTTGGTATTTCTAACGATGTGTCAATGTTGTTTGAGTGACACTGTGTAGATTTAAAAGAACAGAAAAAAATATTTCCAGGGTAGAAACCAAGTATCTCAAAATGAGGTAGATTCATTATGGAAAATTGAGAAAATATGTTAAAGAATGAATTGGTCAAGAAAATACCAAATGATTTATAATCAATCCATTCTATTTCTAGGCAATCTTTCTAAAACAACTTTTAAAAAGAAGAAGAAAAGCAATTTTGATAATTCTCATTTAGAGAATAAAGTCTAAGCTCTTTGGCATAGCACACAGACTTCCAGGCCACTCGTTCCTTCCATTCACCCTCCACCACTCTATGGATTGGCACACACCGCAGTGCTTCCATATGAGACTATTTGCTAACCCGGAATATGCCAAGTACTTAGCACTCTTGCTTGGGCAATACTTGGATCTGAATTCTTAGCAGTTTTAAAATATCTCTAGCTGTTTATATGTGTCTCTTCAGCTGTACTGAGTTCAATTAAGTATATTGATTATTTTTACATCTCTTTATCAAAGGTGCTTAGCAAATATAGATGGTAGATACCAATAAATTGTCAATACATGCCATGAATAAATGTATGGATAAATAATAGTTTTGATTTGAAAAGAATAGGAGGTGTTCTTTTGTTCAGGTTCTATGTTTTACAAAAGGAAACTGAGGCCTAGTGAACTCTATTTTGCTCCAATGTACAGCAGTAGCACTGCTGGTACTGGAACAAGAGGGTGTCTCTGCTTTCCACTCAGAGATCTTTCTACTGTTTCATTCCTGGCTAATTTGGAAATTTGTTTGAAGGAAGTGTGGTTCGTTTTCTAACTATTTGCTCTGTAATGCTCCTAACATCCTTGGGGACATCACTCACACTTTAAAAATAATTGAGGAAAAATACCTATAACTTCAGACATTCAAAGAGCTACACTAGCCTTCTAGTTTTTCACCTGGCTCCTTGCCTGCCTAGCATTTCATCTCTCATAAAACAGCGGGCCCGTTGTGGCAATTATTTACAAAGCACAAGCCTCTATATTGGGTATAGACTCTATATTCTATTTCTATATTTGACTTTTCATTTTTGAGTTGTGGGGATTCTTTATAAATTCTGGCTATAAGTCTCTTGTCAGAGAAATAGATGATAGATAATTGATAGAGAAAGCGATAGATATTAATAGATAGCTATTTCCTACTAGAACATGACTTGTCTTTTTGTTATGTTCCTAGTAATTATTGAAAAATAGAAGTATTAAATTTGGATGAAGTCTCATTTATACATTTTTTTCTTGTGTAGCTCATTCTTTTTGTGTCCCTAAGAAATATTTGCCTACCCCAAGGTCATGAAGATTGTCTGTGATGTTTTCTCTGAGAACATTTACAGTTTTTTTCTGTAAAGTTTAGACCTATTTAATTCACATTAAATGAATTTTTTGAATGGTATGAGGCAGAGCTTGATCTTAATTGTTTTTCTGTATACTCACTTACTTGTTGCAAAACTACTTTTGAGATTTTCTTTCCCCATTTAGTAGATTTGACATTGTTTTGAAAATCAATTCACCATATATATGTGGGCCTATGTCTAGACTATCTATTCTGACTCATTGATATATTGGTTTATCATCTTGCCAAACCCACTCTGTCTTGATTACTGTAGCTGTAAGTATTTTAAATCAGAAAGCTTACATCTTGCAATTGTGTTCATCTCTTTCAAGACAGATTTTGCTATTCTAGATCCTTTTCATTTCCATATGAATTTTAGAATCTGCTCACAAAATTATACAATGCAATACATTGGGTCTATAGATCAACTTCAGGACAATAAACATCTGGACTATTGGTTTATGGTCCATGAATGTGAATATTTTTCTCCAGTCATTTAAATCTTTATTTCCCTCAGCAATGCTTCATAGTTTTCAGTAGATATATTATGTATCTTGTTGTTAAATCTCTTCCTAAGTATTATATTTTTGATGCTATATTTTTTAGTTGAGAAGACAAAATCCTACTATTTTATTTCAAGATTTCTAAGTCTCAGTTGCATTCAAATAAATTGTAGAAAGAGTTTATTGTTGGACAGTGTTTAGATCTTGGAATGTAATTCCGCACTGATGTAACTGTTAGAAAATGTAAGTTATTGATCCATGCTAGGCCATCCAAAATTAATTTGATATTACTGGAAAGAAATGAGTCATAGACCTATAAATGAATCTGTACACACATAAATACATCTGTATTAATATCTGAAAACTCTTCTCACTCGATAGTTAATTTAGCTTTCCAAATTAGTCATGTGTTGTTTAACTCTTAAATATCTTTACTGATTAAATGTGTGCTGCTTATTAGCTCTAACATATGACATATGGATGTCAAGCAGGACTGGTGATGACAACAGAGACTGCAGCTTTTTACTTAAGCCTACAGTTGACAATATGACTTTTCTACAGAGGTAGAGTGACTAAAGGTAGCTATAATATCTGCAAAGGAAACCAGAGGAAACCAACTGGACAAAGAGGCAGTTCAAACTTAGCTACCATGAGCGGGAATGCAACTGTGCGTTTCATCAAGAGTGGGTAAGCTAAAATTATTTATTGCTTCCATTATTTACTCAAGCTAATAATATATTTGTATTCCAAAGATCTTGCCAATGGTCACATTTCATTTTACCTAGTTAAATGTAAAAAATCAGTCCTAATATCAAAACCATTCAATTTTCAGAAGAAATAATATACTCAGTGTACATATCAACACATAGCAATGACTTTTTATTCATCTTTTGTTTCCCTGAATGTGTAGGTGTTTGAGTTCCTGGTATTTCTTCTTTTACACCAGATAAGGACTGTTTGAAACTATTTCATCATCACCATTCACTCCAGCCATTCTAATTTTCACTGCTACAAAAATGTTGGTGTATAAACTGCTGTGTGAGCCTATCTTAGGAGAGTCAGAGTACTTGAAATCTTTTTTCTTTTTTGGTAAAATGGCTATCTAATTCTGAAGAACTGTGCTTAAGATACTTTTTTCCTTTTTTTCTAAGACCAATGAAGGAAAATCACAATCTATTCCTAGTTTAGCTACTTTCTTTATATTTTTTCTTGGGTTTTAAATCTCGTCTCCATTCTAAGCTTTTGTGTAAGTATCCATTTCTTCTACCGTTCCACTGATTGTATATTCAGACTCTGTAGCATACATCTGAAGATGATGATAAAGGCTAGCGGCCTGCCCCTCCTGGGAAGATATTGTAGTCCTCAACTCAGACCTGGGAAAAGAAGAAACCCTGTTTTCTTGTCTGCACCCACCTAGTGGAGTTTCAATCATTCTTAGCTGGAAGGAGTGAGTGAAGGTGTGGGTTGTGGTTCAAATGTCATGTACTCTCGGTTGTCTGCAGAGTTTTAGTAGATTTTCTTGAATTTTTTTTCACTTGCTGTATGCCTCTAGGAAAAATTTCCAAGACCTCAAACAGTTTGTTTTTTCCTAGTTTTTCACCAGTTATGCTTTTTTCTCTTGAAAGTGCATCCACGGAGCTCCTCATGCTACCTGCCCAGAACTAAAATTCTACAATCCACTTTTAATCCCATCTAGAACCTTTCAAATTTCTAAATATTAAACTATTCATCCTAGAGTTTCAATTTTGTTCTTATTTATAGTTACCATTACTCTGGTGGTATTTCCTTTGTGTTTTCTCATTATGTTCATATTTTAAAAATTTTGAACATCATTATGATAAAAGATTTCACATACTGTCTGCTAAATCCAACATTGTGGTCATTTCATGGTCTGTTTGTATTGCCTGTTTTTTTCTCTTGGTTGTCAGTCACATTTTTAAGGTTTTCATTTGCATGCCTATTTTTTTCTGTATGCAAAACCTTATGAATATTTTGTTCTAGGATATCTGAAATAGGTAGTCTTTCTTTGAAAGGTGTTGAGTTCTGTTTTGACAACAATTAAATTACTGGAACATCCTCTGATCTTATCTGACTTGGTTTATGCTTTGTTAAAGGAGACTTACATTGAATTTGTCCTTTGCCCTAGCATGTCCCTTATTCCCAAAGCATCACTTCTCTTGGGTCTACATTGAATGTCTAAGTTGCCCCTTGTTGCATTACTGAAATTACTACATGTTAGAGCACTGCATGATCTCTGCATCTCTGTGGCTCTCATTCCAGAAGCCACTCTCTGCTAGGCATCATGTTATTTTGCACTGTGCATGCACAGCTTACTCCCAGTCAAGAGGTCAAAGGAAACCTCTGTGCAGATCCAAGGCTCTCTCTTTGCATTTTCTCCTCTTAACCATGCCAACACACAAGATTTCATCTGACTCAGCAGCAAGGGATTCTTATCTTTGCCTGCTCAACTTAGCAAAATGAATTTTTTTGGCTTATGCACTATTTGCCTGTGCAGTCATGAGGAAAGTACTCACAGTCTGAATGTTGAAGAAAATGTGGAATTAACTTTGCATATTTTTCTTTTCTCAAGAATCACTGTACTGTGACGCTCGTTGTCCAATGCCAGAAAATGGTTCTATGATATATTTGGATGTTATCGTTGTTTATGTTGGGAATGCAAATCTGATAACACTTTCTCCTTCATAACTAGAAACAGAATTATTGCCTCCTCCTGACCGCTTTTAAAGATATATTAAAACTTATTTATAGATTCTTTAATATTTTCAATCTTGTTTACATCTATCTATATCTCACCTAGATGCCAGAAGTTTGCACTATTGTAGCCAATTAACTCTCATTTATAATGTCCTACCCTAATTGAGAACCCACAACACTTTGTGATTTAGTACTCAATAGTGTACAAGAGAATTCTAGCAGATGCTGCCATGGAGTCTAAAATTCTTCTCATTCTTTCTGTGTAAATCAGCAACTAGGCAAAGTTTGTCTCAACTTTACGCACAAGAGGAGATATCTATCTGAAAGGGACACAGGTTTCTGAGAATTTTAAAGAACATAACTTTACTTCAGGAAGTTGGAAATCTGAGAGTGAAGAGACAGTAAAATTATCCAAACAAGTTGTACAACCAAAGTTGGGCCATTAGAAGGGGAAAAATCCCCAGCTGAAAGAGAATAAATTTAATGCAATGTAAACAAATAACAGCCAAATGTTTAGTTAGCATAGCTTTGCTACAATGGGGTAAGCTTTATTTATTATTTTGGTTTGACAAAGTATGTTGGAATTGATATTCTCCAGACATCCTAAATGCTAGGAAAATGTTATTAGTGATATGACATATGTGAATTGACCTAAAAAATTCTCTCACTTGTATACGTGTTAAACATATTGCTCAAAAAATGTCTAGTCAATATAATCACACTTCATGGTTAGAAAACATTTCAATATAGAAGATTGCCATTAAATTTGAAATGGAAATGTTAAGCCTGCCAAAGTTAAGATCCCTTCCAAAGGAGTACTTCATCTGTGGCATCTTTCAAAGTGGTATAGACTAGCTGAAATGTTCTCTTTTTTTGGTGAATGTGGCAACTTTTACTATGAGTTTCTACTTTAGGCACTAGAATTCTCAGGTGAAAGGAGGAGGAGTTTTGCCTTGAACCAGTGTCTCCTAATGCAATGCTCTATCATGTGACTTTAAATTTCAATTGGCTACCGGGCACGGCGGCTCACGCCTATAATCCCAGCACTTTGGGAGGCCGAGGCGGGCGGATCACGAGTTCAGGAGATCGAGACCATCGTGGCTAACACGGTGAAACTCCGTCTCTACTAAAAATACAAAAATTAGCCGGGTGTGGTGGTGGGCGCCTGTGGTCCCAGCTACTCGGGAGGCTGAGGCAGGAGAATGATGTGAACCCAGGAGGCAGACCTTGATCACGCCACTGCACTCCAGCCTGGGTGACAGAGTGAGACTCTGTCTCCAAAAAATAAATAAATAAATAAATAAAAATAAAAATAAACAAATAAATTTCAATTGGCATACAGATTCCATCAGGTGATCATTTCTTTGCTCATGTGAGTTGGGTGGACCTAGAGGTAATGAAAACACATGCCTAGCTCTTATCATTTCAATGTTGTGGAAACTCCTCCGCTACATGTGCTATCTAAAGCATAGAGTAGGCCATGCCTATAATCCCAGCACTTTAGGAGGCTGAGGCGGGCAGATCATTTGAGGTCGGTAATTTGAGACCAGCCTGGCTGACATGGTGAAACCCTGTCTTTACTAAAAATAAAAAAAATTAGCCAGGTGTGGTGATGGGTGCCTGTAATCCTAGCTACTCAGGAGGCTGAGGCAGGAGAATTGCTTGATTCCAGGAGGCAGAGGTTGAAGTGAACAGAGATCGTGCCATTGCACTCCAGCCTGGGTGACAGAGTGAGACTCCATCTCAAAACAAACAAACAAACAAACAAACAAAAGCAACCAACCAAATAAACGAAAACCAATAAAGCCTGGAGTATTCTTACTTAACTAATCAAACAGAAGTTATAATCACAGGCTAGAAAATTCCATAATGATATGATTGATCAACTCCTGCAAGTTACTCACATAATAAACCCAATATTTTAGGAAGTTATTTTCCAGATTGCCCAAGTGCTGCTCCTGTGTTAAAAGGATATGTACACCACTGCACTCCAGCATGAGCAACAGATTGAGACCTTGTTAAACAACAACAACAACAAAAGGATATATAGATAATATTATCTGAGACTCCTCAATACTTTCACTGGGTAAAAATTAAATAATTATGTGCTCAGCCTATGAAAGTAAAAAACTGAGAAGCATGCATTTGGTCAGTTTTTCTGTATGTTTTGCAAATATGTAGTTTAAAGTTACTATCTAATATGTCATTTAGTGCCCCTTAAAAAGGAATTCATCTTTTCTTTAATTTAGTTCCTGGGGAAAAGGTAAGTTTCTACAAAGTGTTTGACTTTCTTTTCTTTTTCGGGCAATGAATAATAGATAATTCCGTGTGTGTGTGTGTGTGTGTGTGCGCGCGTGCGCGTGTGCGTTTCCTTATTTGCTTGTTTCACCATATACATGTCAGACAAATCAAGGGCCCAGGAGTGATATAGCTCATCTCATATGACCGGTAGGATCATATGACTGGTAGGATCATATGGCTATATTGATATTGTAGGAAGAGCAGCACACACAAATCAAAGAACTTGGGTTTAGGTTCTTGATTTTGCTTCTCCCAACTTGATATGTTGAATAAGTTACTTATTCCTCTGGGCTTTAATTTTGTCATCAGCAATGTGTGGCTAATTATACTGATCCCAAAGGATTATTAGAAATGCCAAAGGATCCACATCAGGGAAGTTAAATATTAAATGTCAAATGTCAATAATATGCTATTATATAGTAAAAAACATATGCAATCCACATTGTACAATGTAAACTGTAAAAGGTTGAGGGATATTATTCACTGCTTCCTCTGACCTGCTTTCCGTTTCTTTTTATTCTATAGAATTGTAGAATTATAGGCTTGGAAAAGACATTAGAGTCATCCACCTCCATGGCCCAAAATATGTAGAACTTTTCAAAACCACAATATATAAAGAGTGATGGGAAACACGACATTTTCAGTGCTTTGAGTAATCCTGGTTTGTCCCAATACTTTAAAGTACATTCTCATTCATCTCTTCCCACCGAGGATCTTTTAAGAAGTCACAGTTTGTTTCCATAAGCACCAGAAGTTATGAGAGAATATCTGACCACAGCTGCTACCTGGGAACTTGTCATAGAGCCATCAATGTTACCGTTCAGCCCATGCAATTTCTAACTGAAATGAGAGGAAACAAGACAGAGACACTGATTGTAGCCTGCTCGGTGGATGTCAACATGAATGCCACCCCTTTAGCGATATCTCTTCTGACTCCCCTATTAAAGTGTACTCTGGTACAAAGAAACCAGAGGACATAACAATTAGTTTCAAAGTGGGAGACAAAGTAAAATTCAAGAGACTCAAAAAGAGTCATTTAGAGTGGTTAGCAAAACAAAGATACAGCTAGAAATCATTCATGTTGTGTATATAACATCAAATATAAATATCAAAATATATTAAGATTGCAGAGACACATTGATAAAAACATTTTCTAGAGATGTGCAAGAGCATGAAAATAAATAAGAATATGAGATTGGAATATAGATATTTAAAGAGTAAAAGAGATAACCAAGGATGCAGCTTTTTATCCTGTGGAAATTACATATTTTCTTCAAATGTACACAATACAGTTATAAATGTTTTCGTATACTACAAAACAAATAAAATTATAGTAGGAAACAATTCTACAAAGCACAAATGATATATACCATATATTCTGACTAGACATATATTAGACATATATTAAGACAAGAAATTCATAAAAATATTCACCAACTTAGAAATTTTTGCATGGCTTCTCCACTTAACAAATGTCTTTTTAAAGACATATTAAATCTATCATTTTTATTTTTAGAATATTACAGAAAAGCATTTCATTTAAAAGTATCAATATGTAAATGGGACAGATGAATTGACCTAAAAGGTAATAAATTGGCCCTCATTAAATATTAGCATTAAAGAACCATGCCCCGAAAGCAAAGTTTAAAACTTTGATGTAGCATATTAGATCCTCCAAATTTTTTATTCCCTCTTCATTATTAGAATTAAATATCCATGTGACTTCTGAGTACCTCCTACTACAGCAGACAGCTTATATTTCCTTGCCCCATTGATCTTGAGCTTGCCCTGTGATTTTATATCCCAAATGGAATGTTAGTAGAAGTGAAATGAACAATGCTACTGCTAATCAGCGGTTCTATACATAAGGAATAGGTAGACACTGAGTATTAGGGCTGTTCATTATGCAGCATTATTGCAGCAACAGCTGATGAGTATACAGTAATCCTCCCTTATCCTTGGGGGATATGTTTCTAGACTCCCCGGTGGATGCCAGAAACCAACAGATAGTGTGAAACCCGATTGCCATATATATATATTCCATCAATTGGATATACCTGTTCCATCAATTGGAACATGTCTCTTTCTGTTCATGTCTTCCACCCACAAACACAATGCCTTTTCCATCTTAACTAAGCACTTAAAACACTGTAGCTATAACTTTTGCAGTTAGAGATGTCACAGCAAAACTAGCATGAATTTATTTTCCTTTCCTCACAATTTCACAGAGAGAAGATTCATTCTTATGATAGATCTTAGTAACTTCAGCATACAATTTATTTCTTTTCTTATTAAGTGAAGAACTTTTGCTTTTTCATTTAAAGAAAGCACTTTATGGCCTCCCTTTGTCATATTTTAACTGCCAGCGTCACTGCTCTTGTACTTTGGGGCCATTAGTAAGTAAAATAGGGGTTAGTTGAATACAAAGCATTGCAATATTGTGACAATCTGATCACTGAGATAGCTATTAAGTGACTAACAGGGCAGGTAGCATGTACAGCGTTGGATATACTAGACAAAGGGAGGAGCCACACCCCAGGCAGGATGGAACTAGAGGGCACAAGGTTTCATCATGTTACTCAGAGCAATGTACAATTTAAAATTTCTGAATTGTTTATTTCTGGAATTTTCCATTTAATAGTTTTGGACCGTGATTGACCATGAATAACTAAAATCACAGAAAGTGATCTGTGGATAAGTGGGGAATGTTGTACTCAATCAAAGGTTTGTAGGAAATATAGCCAAGAGTGAATGTTTTAAATCATTGAACAAAAGCCTCTTTACTCCACAATTAAAAAAAATAAACAACACAATTAATGAAGACATTTTAAAAGCAAATAAATAAATAATTATATAAAATTTTAAAATAATGCAATCAAAATAAGTTACAAAATATGAGTTTGATTTTTACATATTAAGTAAGCTGAAATTTAACATTTAAAATGCTTAATAGTGATAAAGGTGGTACTTGCAACATTCTACTACTGAAGTTTAAATTGATTTAGAAATTTTATGAATCTTTAACAAACTTATAATCTTTGATTAAATAATTCATTTTCCAAAGATGCTTCCTAAAGAAATGACAGAAATATGAGTTACTTTTAAATAAGGCATATATAATATTATTTTATATGCCAGTGGGGCCAAGAAGAGAATTTAATGCCCTACCATAAGGAAATGCTTCAATGAGCATCGTGATACATATATAAAGAAATATCATTTTTGAAACATAAATAGTATTTTCAAAGAATTTGTAATGACATAATATATTTGTAATAAAAATTTAACAGCAAAAATACAGATTTTTAAAATAAGAGTCTGGAAGAAAATGTTCTAAAATATTACTAGTGACTATTTACTTCCTGTCCTTCAATTTTCCCTTGACTGCTTTATAATTGGTTTCTTACCACACTGTGCTACATATCAATTCTTTTTTGTTATTTTAATTTTTAATTGAGATTCAGGGGTATTTGTGCAGGTTTGTTAAAGGGTACATTTCATGGTGCTTCTAATGATCCCATCACTCAGATAGTTAATATAGTACCCAATAGAAAGGTTTATAAGTGAGAACATGCAATATTTGGTTTTCTGTTCCTGCATTAATTTGCTTAGGATGATGGCTCCAGCTGCATCCATATTGCAAAGGACATGACTTTGTTCTTTTTTATGGCTGTGTAGTATTCCATGGTGTATATGTACCGCATTTTCTTTACACTAGGTACTGATGGGTACCTAGGTTGATTATGTCTTTGCTATTGTTAATAGTGCTGTAATAAACATAAACACAGTCGTTTTTTGGAAGAATGATTTATTTTCCTTTGGGTGTATACCCAGTGATGGAATTGCTAGGTCAAATGATAGTTCTATTTTGAGTTCTTTGAGAAATTTCCAAATTGTTTTGCACAGGGCTGAACTAATTTACATTCTCATCCACAGTGTGTGAGTGTTCTCTTTTCTCCACAGCCTCACCAATATCTGTTATTTTATCTGATTCCAAAGCTAGCAGAAGAAAAGAAAAAACTAAAATCAGAGCAGTACTAAAGGAAATTGCCACCCCAAAACCATACAAAGGATCAACAAGATGAAAAGTTTCTTTTTTGAAAGGAGAAACAAGAACAATAGATAATTAGCTAGATTAACAAAGAAAAAACGAGAGAAGATCCAAATAGGCACAATCAGAAATGACAAATGAAATATTACAACTCATCCCACAGAAGTGTAAAAGATCATCAGAGACTATTTTATGTTTTCACATTTCTATGTGAACAAACTAGGAAATCAACAAATGCATAAATTCCTGGAAACACACAACCTCCCAAGATTGAATCAGGAAGAAATGGAAACCATGGACAGACCAATAACAACTTCTGAAACTGAATCAAAAATATAAAACCTACCAACCAAAGAAAAAACAAAAGCCTGGGCCAGATGGATTGACAGCTGAATTCTACCAAACACACAAAGAAGAGATGGTGCCAATTCTACTGAAACTATTCCAAAAAATCAAGGAGGAGAGATTCTTCCCTAAGCCATCCTATGAAACCAGTATCATTCTGATACCAAAACCCAGCAAAGACACAACAACGACAACAACAAAAAAAAAACTACACATCAATATCCCTGAAGAACACAAATGCAAAAATCCTCAACAAAATACTAGCAAACTGAATCTAGCCTCACATCAAAAGTTAATTTACCACAATCAACTAGGTTTTATTCCTGGGATGCAAGGTTGGCTCAACATACAGAAATCAATAAATGTGATTCACTATGTAAATAGAATTAAAAACAAAAATCATTCAATGTTCTCTTGAAGTGCATTAATAACCAACTTTTCAGATACCAAGGATGACATTTTTTGAGTCATCATGCTTTTTGAGCTTTTCAAAGCCTTTGACACTTTAAGCCTCAACAACTACTTCAAATATCTCAAAAGTTGTTTTATTACTTTCTGGTAGTGCTTTCCCTTGGGCCTCTTGTCCCTGTAATCAGTTTCTCCTTTTTCTTGATAGGCTTCTCTACCTCTGCTTAACTGTAGTGTTCCTACAAGTTTTGGTTCTTGATTTCTTTTTTCTCAATGCACAAATTTTCTCTTAGAAAATTATAGCTTAATATTTCTAACCTTCTAATAAAACATACTGTTTTGATTGGAGCCATCTGTTTACTTCTGGAGCCTAGGGTAGAATCAAGCACACTTGAAGTACATTAACTGGAAGTGCTGTTCCCTAAAGGGAAACTGAGGAATTGTTATCAAAAGAAAGGGTCATTAATGTTTGGTGTTGTGCTGATGGCAAACACAACGGATCTTCTCAATGGAACATTCTTGTCTCCAGGTGTTCTCTACTTAAATTGTCCCCCCATATACACTCTGTCTTGCCTGGTGGCATCACATTCCTGCGCACAACTTGTATGAGTCACAGTTGTAAGCAGAGCAGGGGCCACAATCTAAAGGTTGAAGTTCAAAGTACTTAGTGACTTGTTCCCTAACTACTTTTCCAGCCTTGTACCACCCTCACCCACCTGGACAGGCATACAAACCTTCACTTCAATGATGTTGGTAGTCCTTTCAGATCCCCTAACAGAACCTGCAACTCCCCTGGTCCCATTATTGCATTTGACATGCCTTGGGTCTTTTAGGGCCTCATTCAAATTCTACCCTTAAATCATGCCCCTCCCATGGCTTGTATCACAGCCTCATGTTGTGTCAAACACTTATGTATTTACCAGATGCTGAGCCTCTGGAGGATGTAGGTAAAAATTCATCTCTGTATTCCCCAGAGTAACTTACATACCGCCTTTCAAATAGTCAATAAATGTTTGTTGAAATTGTTGACTTGTGGAATTACGCAGCCTTAGGCTGAAGAGCAGAAGTTGGGATTGGCACAGAGCTCAGTATTTTCAGCGTGTAATTTCTTCAGGGCTCTACAGGTGACTGAATCTGACAAGCTGCTGGGCAGGAAAGGTGATTCAAATTACATATTTAAGGGAAGACGTAATTCAGCCCATGTGTTGGGATAAAATAAGCAAGCACTCAGAAACTTCACACAAATAAGAAAGAGGCCCAGTGTAAGCTACAGGGGCCCCGTTGAAGTGTTTTAAAAACACATTTCCCACTATTTGAGGGAGTTTCTCTAGTATTAGAAAAGAAAGAGTTCCTGGGCAGGTTGGAACTCAACTGATTAGTGGTTAGACTCTGAATAAGAGGTGCAGAAATTTTCCTACTTTGTAAGCATGTCTTTATTTGCATAATGTTCTAACAGCTTGGAGAATACCTGAGATACTTGTGACTTGTGAGGGAAAAATGAAAGTAATCAGAATTTTTTTTCTTTGGAGACAGTCTTACTCTGTTGGCCAGGCTGGACTGCAGTGGTGTGATCTCTGCTCACTACACCTTACAGGTTCAAGTGATTCTCCTGCCTCAGCCTCCCAAATAGCTGAGATTACAGGTGTGCACCACCATGCCCTACTAAGTTTTTTTTTTATTATTTTGATTAGAGATGGAATCTCATCATGTTCCCCAGGGTGGTCTCAAACTCCTGAGCTCAAGCAATCTACCCACTTTGGCCTCCCAAAGTGCTAGGATTACAGGCATGAGCCACCCCACCTGACCAATAAATGTTTATATTAAGTGGTACTTAAAATGCTTGCCTTTTGTCTTATGTCATTTTTACGTAACCAAATACCCATAGCAATTAGCCTAGGGTGGTTAGAAAAGAAATACATTGTGATCATGAGGGTCACATACACATACACATATGGGGCAGTATCACTTTTTGAAGTAGTAGAAAGAGCATCAAACAGAGTGCGCTAATATGTGGTCTCTAGCTTGAGCAGTAGGACTAACTAGCTCTGTGGCTATGAAAGTATTTCCTAAATGCTCTGAGCCTCTCAACATAATCTGAGAATCTAAGTCACAGTTGCAATTGCCTTTAAAGTCATTGTAAACTTTTTGAGATCATGCGATTCTATATTTGATAAGATATTATATGTAAGATATATAAAAATACCAAAAAGGGGTTAGACGAATCTGATAATAGACAGTCAACAATGTTCTTCAATTATCTTGGGCTTCAGGGGCTCAGAACTTTCTATTATCTTGGGGTAGAGAACTAAAATGAATACATATTGTCCTGTCTTTTAGTTATAAAGCTCTTTTCTTGTTTTACTAGAGAAAATAGCCTTCAGTTCTCACGTGAAGAAGCTATTGCACTTGTCCTGGCAAGAGATAATATTTCATTAGACTAGGGTAGAAAGAATTGAGGAGTAATCAAGTTTTGAATATGTTTTAGATATAGAGTAATATAATTCATAGAAATACAAGTTGTGGGATATTTCAGAAAGAGAAGAACCAACTGTGATTCCTAGATGTAAGCCTGTAATAAATGGGTTGATGGTGGTGCTATTTATTAATATGAGCAAAGATTAGGACCCAGGAAAATTTGAGTAGGAGTGGAGATAATGGCTTTTTTAACACATTAAGTTTGAGTTATCTTTTAAATATCCAAGTGGAAATACTGAGTAAACAATTGAATATACAAAGTCTAGGGATATGCTTAGAGAAGAATGTGCTTTAAGGAGGGAAGGGTCAATACTGTCCAATGTTGCTGAGGTTCAAGTATGATGAGTATGTGGAATTCAACACAATTTCCATTTGAGAATTGTGGTCATAAATTCGAACTACATTCAGTAAATTTGACTTGTCACTTTCTTCACTAATATTTACCTACTCAGAAGCAGGTACCATGTAACAGGACAGGAAGTTTAGACAGGTTTGGGTTCCACTACATGAGTGTATTAAAGGGAGAGAGGTAAAAAGGAGATTTTGCAAGAGCGTGGTTTCACTTGATGTAGCCAGCAATACACTTATACTGAGCAAGCTACAACTACATTAACTCTTCTGTCCTATGTCATACTCTAGTCCACAGAGAGTGTAATTACCTTCTATTCCATGAGACTTCACACTGACCTAGTGCATGGATGATATTATGCTGACTGGACCTTGAGAGCAGGAAGTAAAGGCCACTCATCCTAAGACACATGATTGCCAGAGGGTAGGAAAAAAAGTTTCATAAAAATTCAAGGGTCTGCCTTTTTCAGCAAGAGTTCTAGGAACCTAGTACTATGTGGGGTATCAAGATATCTCTTTCAAGGTTAATGACAGGTCATTGCATCCGACCTTTCTAATACTAAGAAGGAGGCATAGGGCTTAATGGCCTTTTAAAATTTTATTAGCAACATATACCTCATTTGTATGTGTGTGGTGACCCATTTACTGAAGTTTCCAAAAAGCTACAAAGTTTGAGTGGAACACAGAATAAGAGAATGCCCTATAATATGTCCAGGTTGCTCTGAAAGTTTTTCTGCCACTATGTGTGTGACATGTAGGGATGTTGTATGAACATCCTTGAAAGGATGGTCCAGAAAAAGCCTGTCAGTGTCTCTAATTACAGTGTGTAGAAATGACAGACAATTGTCCCAACACAGTCCAGCAAAACAAAAGCAATATCTCACTACAGGGAAAAGGTCAGGCAGATTTTCCTGCTGCCCGTTATAAAATACTTGATTTTCCCGCCTTGAGACGTAAACTCATTGTATATGCAACATCTAACTGGGCTACTTCACGATACCTTAGTAGAACCTGGAGCTTAGGAAAATTGACACAAACAACTCATGCTGCTTGTTGTTCTGTGAGTAATAAATGTTTTCATCTTTGGTCCAGGAGACTCATGTCTTCTGCTGGTGCCCAAGAAACTATGGCAGGCTAATTTCTTAGCTTGGAAGTATGGTGTAATCTCAGACTCTTTACAGCTGCTGGAAATTTTTAGTGAGGAGGATGGGATGCTTACAAAAATGTGTCCTTCTGGAAGAGAAAGAATAGAGTCTTGTAGGCCTGGTTTGGGAATCTGAGAATACCCTCTATGATCCAGTAGAAAATGCCCTCACCCAAGTATGAAGTAATGGTCACCCATTATCCTACCTGTTGCTGCATGTTTGGAGGCTGAGCTCAAGGAGTAGAACTAAAAGAAGCCTTTTGAATAGTGATTTCAGTTTTGCGTGCTCTCTAAATGGCAGAGCAGGAGGTAACATTTATCATAACAATGTGGAAGCAAGTCCTGAGACCCCAGACAAACGGCCATGTGACTATAGCTACTGAATCAAGGAGTCCCTAAAGCAGAAATAAATGACGTCAGCAATGGGAATGAAGAGCTTTGGGTGGATCAGAAACATCACCTGAGCCATAAACAGCCTCTACAAGAGAGAAAGTCAATGTGTGTGCTATATGGCTGGCATGGAGCTGCTTCCTTCCTCTCTACCACCAATCCCTCCCTCTTCTTTTACCCAATTTCAAATGCTTTAAGAGAAGGATGATTAGGGTGTGGCTGAAGACTGTTTCCAACGGCACTAAAGCCAGACGCAAACAGCTGAACATACATGAAAATTCTGTGAAGGGATGGAATGCTGTGGGTGGGACCTCTTGGACTAATTTAATATACTCTTGCTGTTGTTTCCACATCTGAATACATAAGAGCAATTGCTGTGTTGACGTGACTGTAAGTGCTGTAAGGGATTTTCCCAATCAGGAAGAAAAGTGCTGATGGTACAAAAGCTCCTGCCACTTACCATCAGTGGGAACCAGGATTTAGAATGAGTGCCTCTCTCCTCTGATGTCTTGTTTGTCAGCAAGTCAGAAGCCTCAGTCTGAATTACACTGACTGTGATGTTATCACACCTCTACCAGCTGGGGTGGTTGATAAACCCTGACAAAATTCAGTCCTGCTTGCCAAGTTGTTTCTTAGAACAATGTGGATAAATTCAAAATGCTTAGTTCCTCTGGGAGTCAAAGAAAAACTGCTATATCTTCAATGTCCCCAGTACCTGAAAGGAGGTCCAACACCTTATTTGATTCTTTAGGTATTGGACTACATGTGACTCACTTGGGCATTCAGCTTTCTCATTTATATCAGCTGCCCATAAATTAGCATGCTTTGAGTGGGAGCCAAACCAACCAATTGTAGAGAAAGTTATCCAGCAAGCTGTGGCATGCTCTTTTTACCTTTGGGATCCCATAACCTCAATGATCCCTTTGAACTGTAAGTCTGTGTGACTGATGATTTTAACATCTGGCAAAGGAAAACAGCTTCCCCACAGGCACCTCTTGAAATTATGGATTCATTGCCTACCTGACACAGCTACCATATAGCCCTCTAAGAGTTCTTATTAGCTAACTATGGGTGTCTTGTTAAAACCAAACTTCTGACCCATGGAAACTTTGTGACCCTCAAGCCTGATGCTCCCATTTGAGGATGGTTAACTTGGATTTCATGAGTAACCAGGTGGGAATGGCCCAACAAATATCACTTGTCAAATGGAAATGGAATATTCAAGAACATAGTTGGCCTGCCCCAGTGGCATCTGACTTCAAGTAGGGCAGAATCTCAAAACTTGCACAGTTATTGACAGACAACAAATGAACACGCCATCTACTCTGAATGGAGACATTATCTTCATCTTTCAAGGTTGTTTATACATAAACATCATTTAAAAATAGTCAAAACCAAAAGCCATCAGCAACTATGCTCACAAGGTACCTAGAAATGCAAGCAACCCATACATAATTGCCGTCCAACAATATGCTGGCACTGGATAAATGTGGGCGGCTACATTTCACTTGAAGGACAGTGAAGGAAAATCCTCCTGGTGAGCAGAACTTTGAGCAGTATACATGATGGTTTATCTTCCTTAGAAGGAAAAAACAGAGATTCAGATATATATTGATTCATGGGTAGTGGCTAACAGTTTGACTGATGGTTAGGGACTTGGAAGGAAGATGATTAGGAAAATGGTGTAAGGAGGTCTTGGGAGGAGCTATTTGGATAAACTTTTCAGAATGGACACATAATGAAGACATTTGTGTTCCATGTGAGTGCTCAACAAGGAGCAGAGTAAGATCTGAACAATCAGATAGACAAGATGTTTTGTTCTGTAGACATCAAGCAGCGTCTTTCCCTGGTTTCATATTCCATTTTGTGCTGCTGTAACAGAATACTAGAGAAACAGAATACCAGAGACTGGGTAATTTATAATGAGCCAAAATTTACTTGGCTCATGGTTCTGGAGGCTGGGAAGTCCAAGATCAAATCACCAGCATCTGGTGAAGAACTTCTTGCTGCATTATAACAAGGTGGAAGATGTCACATGGGGAGAGACAGAGGAAAGTGGACCAGATTCATCCTTTTACAAGGAACCTGTCCTGTGATAATAAGCCCATTCCTGAGATAACGTTAATCCATTCACAAGGGCAGAACCCTCATGACCTGATCACTTCTTGAAGGTCCCACCTTTCAATACTGTTGCATTGGAGATTAAGTTTCCAACACATAAACTTTTGGGGGCACATCCAATCCATAGAACCTGAGCTTCTGTGTCTTGGCCCAGTGGGTGCATAGACAATGTGTCCATGATAGCAGGGATAAAAGTTATGTATGGGATCAAACAGATTTATTTCCAGGGCTAATATCACTCTGGCACCTACTGAGTGCACCATTTTCCAACCACAGATGAGACACTAAGATATTGGTGGCACTACTCCCACAGGGTCATCAGTTAGACATCCTAATGGCAGGTTGATTCTATTGGATTGCTTCCATCAGTAAAAGGACAGCACTTAGTTCTCATCAGAATAGAGATTTTTATCTTCCCTGCCGGCAAAGCTTTTGTCCAAACCATTATCTATGGGCTCATAGAAGCCTTATTCATCATCATAATATTCTACAACATTGAATATGATCAAGAAACTCATTTCACAACAAATGAAAGGTGGCAATAAGCTCATGCACACGAAATTTCTACCATGGTGCGCACATTTTCATTTATCCATTGGCTGTTCATATATATGCTCTTGTAAAGTGTTTTTTGAAGTCTTTTGCTCACTTTTTAATAGTGTTGATCATTTTTATTATTGATTTATAGGAATTTTTATATAGTATGAATGCATTTTAAAATAATTACCATAATAGCATCTGCAATGATAATCTACTCCCAAAAGAGATTAAATTAGAAATTTACTTATTTGAATCTGAGACTGAAACTATATGTATATTTTATATGAGTTGATGTATTAGTCCATTCTCACATTTCTATAAAAAATAGCTGAGACTGGATAATTTATAAAGAAAAGAGGTTTAATTGGCTCAGGGTTCTGCAAGCTGTACAGGAAGCATGGCATCATCAGCTTTTGGGGAGGCCTCAGGGAGCTTTTTCTCATGGCAGAAGGCAAAGCAGGAGGTAGCACCTCACATGGCCACAGCAGGAGGAAGACAGAGAGGGAGGAGAGATGCTACATACCTGTACTTAGTTAATTACTTTTAAACTTTTATTTTAGGTTGGGGGTACATCTGAAGGTTTGTTAAACAGCCAGATCTCACTAGAACTCACCCACTATCGTGACAGTCCCAAGGAGGAAATCCATCTTCATAATCCAATCACCTCCCAACAGGCCCTACCTCCAACAATGGGGATTGCAATGCAGCATGAGATTTGGGTGGGGACACAGAACCAAAACATATCAGTTGCTTATATCAATAAGGTCCAACAGGGTTTGCTTCTGGTGAAATGTGCAGTGGAGAGGCTAGAGGAGGTGATTTGCTTGGTAAGGACAGAACCCAAAAAGTATGTCTCAACCCTGCACTCTCACAGAGAAGGGGAGGAACAGATTAACTTCCTGGCTTTCATCTCAGCTTTCTCCAACCTGCAAAATGCTAAAACATCTTATTGCCTATCTGAAGGCACTGAACTGGAACTTAGTTATCAATCATTTGGGATTTTAAAAGAAGACAAATTCAAATGCTTGTTTTCTTACTTGTCTTTAAAAACCTTAATTGGCAACTCAGAATCCAATGGCAGAATTGTGAATAAAATATTTCTTTCTTTAGTTGTTTAGAAGACAAAATAACAAAGGTAGTTTAGAGCAAATGTCTGTCTCCGTTGTTCTTTTACTTGTATACAGTTTTCATAAGCTTTGGAGACTAGTGATAGAATTGAGAAAAGGGTGAGAAAACTGGGATAGATGGCAAAAATGCCCACTTATTTCATAGCTTCTTCCAACAAGAGGTGGAGTATATTTCCCTTGCCTTTAAATCTGAGCCAAAATGATGACTTCCTTTGACCAATTAAATGTAGCAGAAGTGAGATCATACAAGTTCCAATCCAAGGCTTCATGAGGCCTTGAGTGTCCTCTTTTGGAATTCTGAGGCCACTATAGGAAAAAGCTTGGGCTAGTCCACCAGATGATGAAAGGCACACTGCCCAGTGATGCCTCTCGCTCTGAACCACCAATGCCAGTAGCCAGACATCCAGCAAAGCCATCCTAGATCATCCTGCAGTGATGAGCGAAGCCAGCCCAGATCAGAAGGATCACTCAGCTGATCCATGGAGTCATGGACAAATCAATGTTGTTTTAAGCTGTTATGTGATGAGTTGGTTTATGATGCTAGAAAAGCTAACTGACACAGGGCCCTTTTTTAACAAACTTGGTGAATTGTAGAAGCCCGGAACTACTTGACAACTGCAGACACACAAACATTGCAGACATTCTGCAAATACGGAAGGCCGATAACCAGGCTTTTATACTCTAAGATTTTATTAAAAATATATCCTGAAGTGGCCCATCTGCTTTAGAAAAGGTTATGGTAGACTTTTTGGTGTGGATTTCAAGAACTATCAAACAGTAAAATGGCATGTTTTAAAACTGAAGAAGACAAAATAGCCTATGTCTGCTCAGGTAAATAATCCCAACATTATGGAAGCATTATAGAAATTTCCTCTGCTGATTGTATCATAGCAATATTTAACTGAATGCTTAAATGTTTAACTTAATACTTAAAGATACATTGTAAATAGTCACTTGCACAAGGCAAGAAAAGGTTGAACCAGGAAAGCCTGTAGTCCCAGCTACTCGGGAGGCTGAGGCAGGAGAATGGCGTGAACCCGGGAGGCGGAGCTTGTAGCGAGCCGAGATCGCACCACTGCACTCTAGCCTGGGTGACACAGCAAGACTCCATCTCAAAAAAAAAAAAAAAATATATATATATATATACACACACACACACACACACACACACATATACACACATATATCATTTAAAATGGTAGTTTTATTTCTTTTTCTCTTTTCTTTTTATTTATTTATTTATTTTTTGAGAAGGAGTCTTGCTCTGTCACCCAGGCTACAGTGCAGTGGCACGATCTTGGCTCACTTCAACCTCCGTCTCCCATTTCAAGTGATTCTCCTGCCTCAGCCTCCTGAGCAGCTGGGATTACAGGCATCCGCCATCAAGCCCAGCTAAGTTTTGTATTTTTAGTAGAGACGGCGTTTCACCATGTTGGCCAAGCTGGTCTCAAACTCCTGACCTCGGGTCATCAGCCCACCTTGGCTTCCCAAAGTGCTGGTACTACACCGCTCCCAGCCAGTAGTTTTACTTCGATTACCTTTGTATTTCCAGTAAGAAGAATATTTTTTAAAGTGGAATTTTTTTCCTTATATTTTGAGACATTGGAAACAGCTTCCTTAAAGGAAATCAAAATATCTAGAGTCCAAAGGCAACTTTTGTTTGAGTGCTGGTTTGCCCACTATTATGTGAGCTTGAGCTAGTTCCTTTTAATTTCTTCACCTGTATATTGAGGTTCATGATATCTATTTAACAGAATTAGGTGAAGATTCAATACGATAACGTTCATTAAAGGAGATGACACATTGTAAATGCTTAACCAGTATTTACTACTACCCTGCAATTTTATAATTCTTAAATCTTGTTTTTGAGTATGTCTGGACCAAGAAAAAAATGATGGATAAATATCAGAGCATCATTAAATTGATGATCACAAATTAAAGAAGCAAAGCACCTGAGTTCACATTTCTTTATATTATTTTTGTCACTAATAGTATTCTGTTATAATAACCAAAATGTGACATTTTTGCAAAATTCTTTTTTCCACAGTAATAATTATGTGTTTTTATTACTGTTCTTTAGATATAGTGCGATTACATGGCACTCTATATTTATGAAGGGGCTGTAATATCCTATATGTTCCTTGACTGTGTCTTCAGCACTTAGATATATGTAGGCCAGATCTTATTACTCCATATTCTTAAGCAGGAAAGTGAGAAGCTGTTAAATTAAATGACCTACCCAAGGTCACGTGGTGATAGAAGAGTCTCAGTGTTCTGCTCGATCCCTTGCTATTGGTACAATATAGGCTGATACAGGTTCACACTTGTGAGTATGAGTGCCGTGTTTTGTTAGCCATTTTAATCTGCTTTTAACTGGCACTTTTCTGCTTATTTTGGAGCTTGTTTTGTTAAGGCTTCTTTAGACATAACCCAGAGATGACAGGTTTGGAGTTTGAACTCAAAATGGAAACACTGGGTGTGTAAAATTTATTTACTGTTAGCAAACCACAGCTTCCTGTTATTTGGCTTTCTTTAAAATGGCTTTTTTTTTTTTTTTAACGTAAGGAAAGTAATTTTAAACACTCTTGGACAATTGATAATTTCTTGTATATTAGGTAACTATGAAATAAACCAATTGTTAATGATTGAAGTGTAAATAAATCAAATACATATGGATACGATTTTCTTTAAAACACACATGGGTTTAAAAACAAAATAAAATTGCTCAGGGCCAAATACATCTGGAATTTTATTGAGCCCAAAACATTTGAAAAGTAGATTGTGACCTTCAACAGACTGTCACTGTGGCTCAATCCTAAACTTTTTTTGTTTTTTAATGTATCTGGTGGAACCCAGATCAAGAGTAAGTTGCTCTCAAGGTGAGGTTAAGTGTACTGAAATGATGACTTCTCAGCCTAAATGCCCTTCGGGCAGACCCACTCCAGCACGTGAAATTTCACCATCATAAGCACTTTTTTTTTTTTTTTTTTTTTGAGGCGGAGTCTCTGTCGCCCAGGCTGGAGTGCAGTGGCGCGATCTCGGCTCACTGCAAGCTCCGCCTCCCAGGTTTACGCCATTCTCCTGCCTCAGCCTCCCAAGTAGCTGGGACTATAGGCGCCTGCCACCGCGCCCGGCTAATTTTTTGTATTTTCAGTAGAGACGGGGTTTCACCGTGTTAGCCAGGATGTTCTCCATCTCCTGACCTCGTGATCCGCCCGCCTCGGCCTCCCAAAGTGCAGGGATTACAGGCGTGAGCCACCACGCCCGGCCAGCAACTTTTTTTTTCTAAAGAGATTTATCACTTGGAAAAAACAGATCCCTGCTAAAAAAAGTGAATAATATCAGGAAAAAATAATAAAGCAGTTAATATTTAAGTAGCCCTTTATAATTAACAAACCCTTCACTACGTAACTGCTTGAATGCTATTTTTACATGTAGTTTATAAGACATATTCCAGTATTGCATGTGAGGCTTGGAAAGGAAAGTGATTTGCCCAAGATGTTAGGGCTCAAGCCAGGACAAGAACCAAAGACTTCTATAACTAGGATTTCACTATGCCACACTTTCTCTTAGATAGCATGCCTTTGTTTGCCCTTGCCAACCCATTGGTTGGCTTAGCTTCTCAGCCTATTAGCTGTCACCTGGAAACACTTAGAATAAAGATCTTTAAAAATGAGACGTGCAAAAATCAACAGATGCTGGTAAGGCGGTGGAGAAAAGGGAATGCTTGTGCACTATTGGTGGGAGTGTAAATTAACCCAGCCACTATGGAAAGCAGTCTGTAGCTTTCTCAAAGAACTTAAAACAGAGCTATCATTTTACCCAGTAATCCCACTAATGGGTATATATCCAAAGACATATGCACTTACACGTTCATTGCAGCACTACTCACAATAGCAAAGACATGAAATCAACTTGGGTGCCCATCAACAGTGGATTGAATAAAGAAGATGTGGTACATATACACCATGGAATACTACATAGCCATAAAAAGAATAAAACTGTGTCCTTTGCAGCAGTATGGATAGAGTTGGAGGCCATAATCATAAGTAAATTAATGCAGAAACAGAAAACCAAATACTGCATGTTCTCACTTATAAGTGCAGGCTAAGCATTGAGCACATACAGAAATAAATATGGGAATAATAGACACTGGGGACTACTAGAGGGTGGAGGGAGAGGGGGGCTAAAAAACTACCTATCAGATACTATGCTCACTACCAGGGTGATGAGATCCATACTCCAAATCCCAGCATTGCACATTATTCGCATGTAACAAATTTGCACATACATCTAAAATACAAGTTGAGTTTTTTAAAAAAGGGGGGAATTATGTGGAAAGAAAAAGATTCAAATACAACATCAATATTTTTTAAATGGGTGGCAGAAAGAAACGTTCAAATAAAAAAGTGGACAGTGAATGCAAGACTGGGGTGGGGTAGAAGAACGGGTGTTTTTTTGAGATGTAGAGTTTGAAGTCTTTTAGGATGTCCGAAAATGTACCTTGGGTAGTTGGAAATAGAAAGTTGGGAGCACAGGCCAGTGGCACAATGGATAACACATCTGACTATGGATTAAAGGATTCTAGGAAATAGAAAGTTGGCTTTGGGGTGACAGGATTTTTATAGTTACATGTCTGCCTGGAAGACAAGAGGTGAAATAGTGCCTCAAGACAATACTCTGAGATAAAGGCAAGGAAAACAAACTTCATATGCATAGACACTTCCTGCATCTCCTCTATCCTGTTCGTGTCTTGCTTTACTGCTCTTGCAAGTTTGAAACTCACAGAGAAATTGTTTTGCAAGAGTTGCCCTCCTCTGGGCATAAATGACTATACTTAAAGCATAAAATTACCATAATTTGAGTGTGCCACCTACTTTCTGATAGCTCTGACTGATATATGTTTACATTGCTTAAGGGAAATAACTTCATATTTGTTGTAGATAGCTGGTATTCTGTTTCTTAAGCCGTGAAGGACACTTTGTTCTGTAGGAAGTGTAATCCCTGTGCTACCTCCTGCCTTATACGTAGGATAAAATACTTAAAGTCACAAATAAGAAGAGTTACTGTTTTCCCATCAGTAAGCAAGCTGATTCACAGCAACATATATACATACAGGTATGCTGGCCGGATTCAGGTCTTATAATAAAATTATTTAATAAAACCACATGTTGGGTTATTTCAAATTCACAGGACAGAGACATCCTCAAACATCATGTATGGGATTGGGGAAATGGGCTAGTTATTCTAAGGATACATAGATTAGTTAATACAAACATATTTATTAGAGGGTGTTTTAGATTTAACTGTGCCACCTCTCCCCCACCCCCCCACACACAAAAAAAGTATGTTGCAGCATCAATCCCCAGTGCATCAGAATGGGACCTTCTTTGGAAGTAGAGTCTTTCAGAGGTAAGCAAATAAAAGTGAGGTCATTAGGGTGAGCCCTGACTTAGTATGGGTTAAATATTGATATTGTGTAAGAATCCAAGGTCCTTATAAAAAAGATATGCACAGAGAAAGATGATGTGAAGATGCAGAGGGAGAAAACAGCTCTGTGACCGGAGTGATGCAGCTACAGGCCTAGGAACACCAGGGACTACCTGCAAATACCAGAAGCTGGAAGTGGCAAGGAAGGATGCTCCCCTAGAGTTGTTAGAGAGAGCATGGCTCTGCTGAAGCCTTGGTTTTGAGCTTCAAGCCTCCAGAATCATAGGTCAGTAAATTTCTGTTCTTTTCCAGGCCACCCCTGCATTCTTAAGAAACTAATGCAGAGAGACACTGTGTTTCTGGGGCAAGGTGAGATGAAAGAGAAGAGCAGATGAATCTGGAAAGATGGGTATTGTAAAATAGAAAGGCAGTAATGGAGACGAGCTCTGACAGCAATTGAAGGTCCAGTCCTGCCTACCAGAAACAAGTGGGGCCCGTGGGTTCTTGATGGGCCTCAGAAGCAGGAGTTCAAAGATCTTTAGTGAGTTCTCAGCATTCGTGTGAGTGTTAGTTCTATTTCCCACCTGTGCCCGCCTTCAGTGGCCCACTGGCTCCCCTGCCTTCTGCTCTATATCTTTCTCTTTCTTCTCCCTCAAAGTTCCACTTCCTCTTAGATTTTTCTTCTTTTTCATGGAAGACTGTACCTGGTCCTTACTGATCACCCCTTTAACTCATTGCTTCTCTATGTATCTTTTAAGCCTCAGTTCCTATTCATAATTTCCTGTGTTTCTCTTTATTTCGCAACTATTTTGCAAGAGTGACATAAGGATTGGACTAGCATCCCTCTTTAGCTAGATTTTTTTTTTCTGCAGTCCTTGGAAAACGGATACCATCAATATATAGCATTATAGTATATACTAAACACATGTGAAGCTTCTTATCAAACTAGGCTGAGCCATGTATTAAGCACAAGGATTTCCTTCCTCCAAATTAAAGGCAGGTCAATAGGCCTAAGCAATACGTACCATGACTCATCTCTCTTGATTTGAGGGCTTACCCTGAAAAGTCAAAGGGATGCCTTTTTCTATGTGTGCATCCTCTTGTATGTATCTGAAGAATGAGACAAAGGAGAGAAGCAAGGGAAAAACAAGATTCATTTAAAAATCATGTTTAATAGGACACTCATGTGGAGGAAAGAACTTTTAGCCTTTCTTAAGCACCATGGACATAAATAAGAGCTTGTCTTTGTGGCACAGTGAGTTGAGAGAAGGAGCTCTGGAGCTAATCTCTGTTATTAATACACCTTCCATTTCATTCTTTTTGGGATGGTTTCTCTCTCTCTGTCTCTATCATCTTTTTTGTTCTGGTGCATATTCCGTAAATATTATGTATTATTACAGAAAAATGATCAAGCATTGATCCATGCGCATTTCACATTCTATTTTCACAGAATTGATTCTTGTTTATTCAAGGGCATTCATTGCCCTTGGGATTTATTTAAACAGACATTTAAATTGAAAAAAAATAATTATTAAGCTTTGATTTTCAAAAGAGGCATTTAGAGACATTTCTGGGGCATCAGCCATGAGAGACAACATTTTTTAGATAAAATAACAATTTTTAAAAATAAAAATGTCCTAGAAATAACAAAGCAAAGCAAAGAGGCAGAGATAAGAAGCTTCACCTGTGAGTTGTAGGGTACATGAAGAGTTGGACCATCTTGGCTGGAAAAGGAGGTTGGATTTGCCTATGACAACCAGAGTGAGGAGCAGAAGGGGCAGGAGAAGGAAAGCCAGTGGAATCTTCTTGATGTGGAAAAAAACATCAAGGTTATGCTCAGCCTCCGAATAAGTGAAAGTGTCCTTTAACAGCACCCAGCACTCTAGTACTCTTTTTCTCTTTGCCACCTACTGATGCCATCCTATGGATAGCTGCCAGCATATTCCTTACAGACCATCAAGCAGAAATTATGTACATGTGCTTTATATGACTCCTGAGTCCCTCCTCAATACCCCTTCTCACTGGCCCAGCTGACTTGCAAGCTCCTTGAAACAGAAAGACTTTTGGGAACGGTGTGAAAAAGAAAGCCCCCTAACCTTGTAGCTGGAGTCCAAGCTCTCTCTATGAGTCAGCACAAGAGGTACTCTTGTATGGTATTAGGCTAACTAGTCACCTGTATTTTCATTGTTATCACAAATTACATTACACTATGCAGTCCCAACGCACTTATCAGACTTTTATTTAATATGTATCAACATGAGAGAAATCACTCAACACCAGTAGCATTAAATGTATTAAATATATTGTCAAGATTTAAAATTAGACCCTACAAATTCTCTTCTCTTGTCAAGTCAGTCTTTAGTTCCAGAGATAAACTTTTGAGTATGTACGAGACTATCTTTCCTCTCCCATATTTTTCACTTAGGTTTTTCAGTCCCACCTGAGGTCTCACGGGGTCGCAGGTAAGTAAGTGCTCATTGGACAAACATGGCCTGAAAATGGCCACTAGAGCCAAGGTATTCCTGTAGCGTATTTAAAGTATAGAAGCCACAACAAATCCTAGAAACAAATATGACTAGTGTATAATGTGCAGTAGAAGCACCAATTATTTTGGCAGCAGCTTTCCCAAAACCTAGTGTTGCCCAAACCCAATACCTGACTTGCAATTTTCGTATTTGCCGTTCTGAATGATGAGCTCAAGAAAATATGCTGAACCCTTGGCATAAGCAAATGTTTACTGTATCAGGCAGAATTGGCAGACAATGTAAATGTTCACCTTGTAGGTCTAGTCCCAAAATGTCTCCCTTCAGATGAGCTAACTGTGTATGGAAGTGATTTTATAACACGGTAAATTATAATTGGTAGCCATGCAAATTATTCTCATGCATAAACATGCAAATTCTGTTCTGTCTGGTGGAGGTTCAGTTGAGGTGCCTCCTCTCTGTGGAAGAAGCTAGTTTTGCCTCGACTTACATGTTCATTTCAGCCAGCATTTCTTTACTTCATATAACTTCATATAACTGTGTGCTTTTTTTTTTTTTATCTCTCCTTTGAAGTGGTTATAACACCTGCCTGATTCCCTCATTGGTTAATGACTTAAAATCTTTAACACATCTTCATTTTATGTTTTATATGAAACTTCAAATGCTTATCATGCTGGTCCATGCGTGACAGCAACATTGACGCACGACTTACCATAGATTAGTTTCTGTTCCAAGCATTTTTACATATACTAACTTAGTTAATTCTCACAAATCTCCAATAAGTAGGTACTACAATGATTCCCATTTCTCAGGTGAGGAAACTGAGACACAGAGAGATTACATGTCATTCCTAGGATCACAGTCAGTAAGTGCCAAAGACAAGATTTGAAACCCAGCTTGACAGTTTCAAGAGCTGATGGTTTTAATTCTTCTCTTTCTCATACCAGGAGTCTAGAAACCATCACTTTGTAGCTTAAAATTAAGGACATTATGTCTCCATATTTGTTTGTGTGTGCAGAAGAATGTCTACTAAATGGGTCAATTCTGCCCTTTCTCAGCAAATGACTTCTAAAACTTTCTATTTTTCTTGAAAACATTAGAATTAACAATGGTGGTTTCTCTAGTTTTCAATTCTTTACTGGGGCTCTTTTCTTACTTAATGTTTATTAAATAAATTACTATGTCTTAGTATTTTCTCTTTGACCCTGCCTTCCTGGCACTAGACTACCGAGCTGGATGTTGGCTATGACTGGGCAAATAATTTCCATTGTTACTTTTAAGCAAGGTGATATATATATCACTTTGTGTATATATATATGGAACTTCTCCAAATAAGGTTTTTGATCTTGGTTTTCCTAGAATCCATGAATCATATGTACCCTATAAAATCTCATTTCAGATTAATCTAAACATCATTCTCTGCTCCTACAACTAAATTTCTGAACACTGATTGGAAAAATCATTTGCCTGGCTGCAAAATGTTACTCAGAATTTAAACTACTCCATCCATGTTAGAATCCAAGGCTTTTAAAGCCCATGCTATTGCCGTTACTTTCAAAGTGTGGTTTCAGTGATGATAATGAGAATAGCCCATAGGCTCCTCCAAAAATGTTCACTTTTGCTTACTTTTTGAATTGTCCAGTCAATTGCTAGCCTTCACTACTCTAATAACAGCACAACTTTCCCTTTCACACTGTCCCTTTCCTTGTAGCCACTGAAAAGAAACTTGGTTGCTTCTGGAGTAAAAGCCAGCAGAAGATGAAGAATTGGATAAAGGACAAAATATGAATTTTGGAGCATAAGGGTGTATTCTGGATATTTGTCCTTTATCAGATCTACTATTTGCAAATATTTTTTTCCATTCTGTAAGTTGCCCTTTTACTCTCTTGATAGTGTCCTCTGACGCACACAATTTTTAATTTTGATTTTTTCATGTCTTATTAGAAAAATTTTGCCAAATCCAATGTTATGAAGATTTCCCTGTATGTTTTATTCTAAGAGTTTCAGAGTTTTGGTCCCAAATTTAGGCCTTTGATCCATTTTGAGTTAATTTTTGTTATATAGTAAAAATGGTTCAATTTAATTCTTTTCTATGGGGATATCCAGTTTTCCCAAAAACATTTGTTGAAAAGTCTGTCCTTTCCCCATTGAATGGTCTTGGCACACTTGCTGAAAACCAATTGACCACTTGAGCTCATTTTTTAAAAAGAGTTTACAGCTTCTGAGAAGAATAGAGATCTTTTTTTTTAAAAAAATTATGTGCCAAAAAGGATTGAATTCACAGTGTTAGTTATACAGAATTGATAAGTATCCAGACAGACCCTGGATCTAATTTTTGGGATCAAGATTTTAAAGGTATGAATTGAGCTTTCATAGTTTAAAAAATGTTAGTATGCATTAGTGTGCTCAGGCTGTCATAACACAATGCCCTAGACTGGGTGGCTTAAACAGCAGAAATCAAATTTTTGCAGAGTTCTGGATATTGGAAGTCCAAGATCAAATTGCCAGCATCTGGTGAGGGCTCTGTCCTTGGGATGCAAATAATCACTTTCCTATGGTATCCTCACCAGTAGAGAAAGACAGCATGCAAGCTCTGGTGTCTCATCCTCTTATTATCTAGGCACCAGCCTTATAGGATTAGGGCTTACCCTATTACCTCATTTGACCTTAATTACCTCCTCATAGGTTCTGTATCCACACATAATCACATTGGGGGTTAAGGATTCAACATCTACGTTTCAGGAGGACACAGGCATTCAGTTTATAACAAACAAACAAAGTAGGGAGTTCATCCCTTTGGGTCTTCATGCTAGCTTGTGCACAAGAAGGAAGAACAGTTTTCCTAGTGCTGCGAAATACAGTGTCAGGTACCTTAGAACCAAGAAACTTAGTGCTGGAAGGGGCCACAGAGATGATTCAGTGTACTCATCCCATTGAACTGGGTGAGGAAACTACACCTGAGAGGTGATGGACTTTGTGTAATACAAGGTCATGCAGCCAATAAGTCAGACTCATTTTGAACCAGTTTTGTAACTCTAAATTGATTGCTCTTTCCAGACTGAAAACATTTAAAATTCCACATCCTCTTTTTCGCCTTGTTAGAAATCTTGTTAAATTCTCTTTGCCCTAATGGCATGTAACATGTTCAGGCAGGAAGAAGGAGTCTTTGTGTTTCATGAAATCATGATTTTTTTACATGAGTATTTCTCACAGATAGAATAGGAGCAGTCTGGTCAATTTATCTTCTTCCTTGTTGGCAAGAGTTTGAGACTCTTGGCTTCCAACTGCATGCAGACGGGTATCAGAGTTGCTATCATAATCAAGAAAAAAAATGATTAAATGTTGCCAGTGCAAAGAAATGGTGGAGAACATTTTATTTCATGAAACCTTGAAAAGTCATTTTTTCATAATGCTGAGTTGCTGGAGCGTTCATTCGTTCTGTTGAATAAAAGCACATCTCTACTTATCAGCTGGAAGACTTGAGTTCTGTTAAGGTTTTGTGTCTAGGACTCACGTGGAGGAAGGAGTTCAACTCTAGTCAGTTTCCTCCGTGGTGCACATTTTGGGGTCCTGAGCAGATATAGAAAGTAATAGGGCTTTAATGCCATGTTATTATGGAACCCATTCGACAAAGCAAATGAAAGATGTATTTCTCACTATTTCACCTTCATGTCTACTGAAAAAAAAAAAATATATATATATATATATATATATATATATATATATATATATATATAAATATTCTAGCTAAGACTCTACTCAATTTGAGGCAAGTTCACGAGCCCTCTGTTAGCTGGTGTAGATGAGATTGTCTGTTTTTCCTTGACATTCAACAATTCCACTCTTTTAATCTTTCTGGCATGCAACAATTCCGAATCTCTGCAGCTAGGCTATGTATGGCTGATGTCATTCCCACACATGGGTGAAGCCCACTCCGCATACATTATGGAAAGCAGCTCGTGTTAGTATTTAAACACTGCAACTTGTCTCCCTGCCAAGGGAAGTTCAGGGCCTCTAATAAGCCCCATGTGTGGGGGAAACTTGTTTGGATTTTGGAATTTGCCAGTTTCTGTAAAGGAATGTCCTATGAAAATACCGTTCTGTATTGGTCACCATGGCATCACTTTGTCACAGTTCAAGTGCATTTGAGGGTTTAATATTCTTTGAGGAATGTCTTCTTTTTTTACATTCATATAATATTGTGCCCTACTAGAAAGGCAGTGAGCAGCTCATCTTGGTTTGCTAAGGATCGCAGCCCTAGTACCCCTCTGGGTCTCAGCTTCTTCACCTAAATCCTGCAGGAGTTTTAGCTCTGATGCTTTACGGTTTGCCAGCAATCAAGTGCTCCCACTACTTGTTAATCTTTACTTTAAAATTTTTCAATTCTTAGTTGCTTACTCTGCCTCATCCACCTTCAGCTCTTGATAAACCATGCCCATCTCTTCTTTTACCACTTGTACTTTGAATTTCTTCCTGTCTATGGAGAAAGCCATTGCACCTGGCTGATGGTTCCATTAATGATGCACATTCCCTCTTCTCTGAGCCCCATTACTCTTTGGAATCCATGACTTCTATTATACATTCTGAAGAAGCCCCTTTCAGGTCACAAATGACCATGCTCAGCCTACAAGTTTTCCAGGGGAAAACCAAGCAGGCTATCAAATCCCCCTTCCTCACCACCACAGGTTGGCGAAGATCTTATAGAACAGAGAGGCATAAACCTAACGCAGCATAGCACAGATAGTCTGAAGTCAATTCTAGACAATACAGTGATGGAAGTATTTTGCAGAAAGCACACACTGGAAGAAAGCAAACCTCTAGATTATAATGTTTCACTACTTTTCTAAAGAGGAAGGATTTAAGTTAATATTAGCACCACATATATTATTTGGTATTTGTGGTAGATACATTTATTATCAAATTGCCAATTTAGTAAACATGCTGCATATTTAAGTTTAGGAATTCCCAATTAATCTTAGTTTTTAAAAAAAATTATAGATTAGAAATTTGTTTTTAATATCAAGTTAATTCTTATTCAGAAGTTATAAAGATCCAGGCACCATACTAACTAAATGCCTTATATTTCTTGGAGGTAATGATTAAAGAATAGGGAAAAGTAAAAATAACCCTATTCTTCTAGTTTTGTCAATGGCCATGACCACTAAGCCACCAGAGCACATAGAAACATGAGGACATTTTGAAAAAAGATGATGAATTCTGTTTTGAGCATTGTATTAGTCTGTTTTCACACTGCTTTAAAGAACTACCTAAGACTGGGTAATTTATAAAGAAAAGAGATTTAATTGGCTCACAGTTCCAAATGGCTGGGGAGGCCTTTGGACATTTACAATCATGATGGAAGGCAAAGGGGGAAACAAGGCATGTCTTACATGATGGCAGGAGAGAGAGAGAGAAATTGCTACACACTTTTAAACCATCAGATCTTGTGAGAACTCACTATCATGAGAACAGCATGGAGGAAACCGCCCCAGTGATCCAATCACCTCCCACTAGGTCCCTCCCTCACATGTGGGGATTACAATTAGGGATGAGATTTGGGTGGGGACACAGAACCAAACTGTATCAAGCATATTAAGATTGAGGTCTTGGTGGTACAAAGAGATGGAGATATCTAGGTGGTCATCATAGTTAGTCTGAAACTTGAAGAAGAGGCTAAGTCTATACATTTGAAAGTGATTGACATACAAACATAAATTAGCTGAAAATTTGGATTAGGGTAGGTCATTCAGAGTAGGCCTGATGGAAAATAAAATGAAGAAAATCTAAGATGGAACCCCAAAGAAGGCAACATTTAAGAAGAATCTTTGGGTCACTTCCAAGATGGCTGAAGAGGAACAGCTCTGGTCTGCAGCTCCCAGTGAGACTGACGCAGAAGATGGGTGACTTCTGCATTTCCAACTGAGATACTGGTTTGTCTCACTGGAACTGGTTGGACAGCGGGTGCAGCCCACAGAGGGTGAGCTGAAGCAGGGTGGGGCATCGCCTCACCTGGGAAGGGCAAATAGTCTGAATATTCCCTTTCCTAGCCAAGGGAAGCTGTGACAGGCTGTACCTGGAAAAACGGAAAACTCCCACCCAAATACTGCCCTTTTTGACAGTTTTAGCAACCAGCAGACCAGGAGATTCCCTCCCGTGCCTGGCTCAGTGGGTCCCATGCCCACGGAGCCTTGCTCACTGCTAGTGCAGCAGTCTGAGATTGACCTGCGAGGCTGCAGCCTGGTGTGGGGAGGGGTGTCCACCATTGCTGAGGCTTGAGTAGGTAAACAAAATGGCCAGGAAACTCAAACTGGGTGGAGCCCACCACAGCTCAGCAAGACCTACTGCCTCTATAGACTCTACCTCTGTGGGCAGAGCATAGCTGAACAAAATACAGCAGACAACTTCTGCAGACTTAAACGTCCCTGTCTGACAGCTCTGAAGAGAGCAGTGGTTCTTCCAGCATGGTGGTCAAGCTGTCAGAATGAAAAGATTGTCTCCTCAAGTGAGTCCCTGACCCCTGTGTTGCCTGACTGGGAGATACCTCCCAGTAGGGGCTGACAGACACCTCATACAGGAGGGTGCTCCTCTGGGGCAAAGCTTCCAGAGGAAGGATCAGGAAGCAATATTTGCTATTCTGCAATGTTTGCTGTTCTACAGCTTCCACTGGTGATACCCAGGCAAACAGGGTCTGGAGTGGAACTCCAGCAAACTCCAACAGACCTGCAGCTGAGAGGCCTGACTGTTAGAAGGAAAACTAACAAACAGAAAGGAATGGCATCAACATCAACAAAAAGGACATCCACACCAAAACCCCATCTGTAGGTCACCAACATCAAAGACCAAAGGTAGATAAAATAAAAAAGATGGGGACAAAGGAGAGTGGAAAAGCTGAAAATTCCAAAAACAGAACACTTCTTCTCCAAAGGATTGCAGCTCCATGTCAGCAACAGAACAAAACTGGACAGAGAATGACTTTGACGAGTTGACAGAAGTAGGGTTCAGAAGGTCAGTAATAGCAAACTTTCTGAGCTAAATGAGCATGTTCTAACCCATTGAAAGGAAGCTAAAAATCTTGAAAAAAGGTTAGACAAATGGCTAACTAGAATAAACTGTGTAGAGAAGACCTTAAATGACCTGATGGAGCTGAAAACAACAGCACGAGAACTTGGTGACGCATGCACAAGCTTCAATAGCTGATTTCATCAAGTGGAAGAAAGGATATCAGTGATTGAAGATCAAATTAATGAAATAAAGTGAGAAGACAAGGTTAGAGAAAAAAGAAACAAACAAAGCCTCCAGGAAATATGGGACTATGTGTAAAGACCAAATCTACATTTGATCGGTGTAACTGAAAGTGCTGGGGAGAATGGAACAAAGTTGGAAAACACTCTTCAGAATATTATCTGGGAGAACTCCAACCTAGCAAGGCAGGCAAACATTCAAATTCAGGAAATACAGAGAACACCACAAAGATACTTCTTGAGAAGAGGAACCCCAAGACACATAATCGTCAGATTCACCAAGGTTGAAATGAAGGAAAAAATGTTAAAGGCAGTCAGAGAGAAATGTCTGGTTACCCACAAAGTGAAGCCCATCAGACTAACAGTGGATCTATCTGCAGAAACTCTGCAAGCCAGAAAAGAGCGGGGGCCAATATTCAACATCCTTAAAGAAAAGAATTTTCAACCCAGAATTTCATATCCAGCCAAACTAAACTTCATAAGTGAAAGAGAAATACAATCCTTTACAGACAAGCAAATGCTGACAGATTTTGTCACCAGCAGTCCTGCCTTACAAGAGCTCCTGAAGGAAGCACTAAACATGGAAAGGAACAACAAGCACCAGCCACTTACAAAAACATGCCAAATTGTAAAGACTATTGATGCTATGAAGAAACTGCATCAAATAATGGGCAAAAAACAAGATAACATCATAAAGACATGATCAAATTCACATAAAACAATATTAACCTTAAATGTAAATGGGCTAAATGCCCCAATTAAAAGACACAGACTGGCAAATTGGATAAAGAGTCAAGACCCATCAGTGTGCTGTATTCAGGAGACCCATCTCACATGCAGAGACACACACAGGCTCAAAATAAAGGGATGGTGGACGATCTACCAAGCAAGTGGAAAGGAAAAAAAAAAAGCACGGGTTACAATACTAGTCTCTGATAAAACAGACTTTAAATCAACAAAGATCAAAAGAGACAAAGAAGGCCATTACATAATGGCAAAAGGATCAATTCAACAAGAAGAGCTAACTGTCCTAAATACATATGCATGCAATACAGGAGCACCCAGATTCATAAAGCAAGTCCTTACAGACCTACAAAGAGACTTAGACTCCCACACAATAACAATGGGAGACTTTAACACTCCACTGTCAATATTAGACAGATCAACAAGACAGAAGGTTAACAAGGATATCCAGGATTTGAACTCAGCTCTGCACCAAGCAGACCTAATAGACATCTACAGAACTCTCCACCCTAAATCGACAGAAAAAACATTCTAATCAGCACCACATTGCACTTATTCTAAAATGACCACATAGTTGGAAGTAAAACACTCCTTAGAAATGTAAAAGAACAGAAACACAACAAACTGTCTCTCAGACTACCGTGCAATCAAATTAGAGCTCAGGATTAAGAAATTCACTCAAAACCACATAACTACATGTCAACTGAACAACCTGCTCCTGAATGACTGCTGGGTAAATAACAAAATGAAGGCATAAATAAAGATATTCTTTGAAACCAATGAGAACAGAGACACAACATACCAGAATCTCTGGGACACATTTAAAGCAGTGTGTAGAGGGAAATGTATAGCACTAAAGGCCCTCAAGATAAAGCAAGAAATATCTAAAATCAACACCCTTAACATCATAATTAAAAGAACTAGAGAAGCAAGAGCAAACAAATTCAAAAGCTAGCAGAAGGCAAGAAATAACTAAGATCAGAGCAGAACTAAAGGAGATAGAAACACAAAAAACCCTTCAAAAAATCAATGAATCCAGGAGCTGGTTTTTTGAAAAGATCAGCAAACTAGATAGACCACTAGCAAGACTAATAAAGAAGAAACAAGAGAAGAATCAAATAGATGCAATAAAAATGATAAAGGAGATATCACCACTGATCTCACAGAAATACAAACTACCATCAGAGAATACTGTAAACACCTATACTCAAATAAACTAGCAAATCTAGAAGAAATGGATAAATTCCTGGACAAATACACCCTCCCAAGACTAAACCAGGAAGAAGTTGAATTTCTGAATAGACCAGTAACAGGTTCTGAAATTGAGGCACTAATTAATATCCTACCAACCAAAAAAAGTCCAGGACCAGACAGATTCACAGTCGAATACTACCAGAGGTACAAAGAGGAGCTGGTACCATTCCTTAGGAAACTATTCCAACCAATAGAAAAAGAGAGAACCCTCCCTAACTCATTTTATGAGGCCAGCATCATCTTGATACCAAAGCCTGTCAGAGACACAACAAATAAAAGAGAATTTTAAACCAATATCCCTGATGAACATCGATGAAAAAATCCTCAATAAAATACTGGCAAACTGAATCCAACAGCACATCAAAAAGCTTATCCACCACCATCAAGTCGGTTTTATCCCTAGGATGCAAGGCTGGTTCAACATACGCAAATCAATAAATGTAATCTATCACATAAACAGAACCAATGACAAAAACCACATGATTATCTGAATAGATGCAGAAAATGTCTCCGACAAAATTCAACATCTCTTCATGCTAAAAACTCTAAATAAACTATTTATTGATGGAACATATCTCAAAATAATAAGAGCTATTTATCACAAACCCACAGCCAGTATCATACTGAATGGGCAAAAACTGGAAGCATTCCCTTTGAAAACCGTCACAAGACAAGGACAACCTTTCTCACTACTCCTCTTCAACATAATGTTGGAAGTTCTGGCCAGGGCAATCAGGAAAGAGAAATAAATAAAGGGCATTCAATTAGGAAAAGAGCAAGTCAAATTGTTCCTCTTTGCAGATGACATGATTGTATATTTAGAAAACCCCATCATCTCAGCCCAAACTCTCCTTAAGCTGATAAGCAACTTTTGCAAAGTCTCAGGAAACAAAACCAATGTGCAAAAATCACAAGCATTCTTATACAACAGTAACAGACAAACAGAGAGCCAAATCATAAGTGAACTCCCATTCACAATTGCTACAAAGAGAATAAAATACCTAGGAATCCAACTTACAAGGGATGCAAAGGACCTCTTCAAGGAGAACTACAAACCACTGCTCAATGAAATAAAAGAGGACACAAATAAATGGAAGAACATTCCATGCTCATGGATAGGAAGAATCAATATTGTGAAAATGGCCATATTGCCCAAGGTAATTTAAAGATTCAATGCCATCCCCATCAAGCTACCAATGACTTTCTTCAAAGAATTGGAAAAAACTACTCTAAAGTTCATATGGAACCAAAAAAGAGTCCGCATTGCCAAGACAATCCTAAGCCAAAAGAACAAAGTTGGAGGCATCACGCTACCTGACTTCAAACTATACTACAAGGCTACAGTAACCAATACAGCTTAGTACTGTTACCAAAACAGAGATATAGACCAATGGAACAGAACAGAGGCCTGAGAAATAACATCACACATCTACAACCATCTGATCTTTGACAAACCTGACAAAAATAAGAAATGGGGAAAGGATTCCCTATTTAATAAATGGTGCTGGGAAAACTAGCTAGCCATATGTAGAAAGTTGAAACTGGATCCCTTCCTTACACCTTATACAAAAATTAACTCAAGATGGATTAAAGACTTAAATGTTAGACCTAAAACCATAAAAACCCTAGAAGAAAACCTAGGCCATACCATTCAGGACCTAGGCATGGGCAAAGACTTCATGACTAAAACATCAAAAGCAATGACAACAAAAGTCAAAATAGACAAATGGTATCTAATTAAACTAAAGAGCTTCTGCACAGCAAAAGAAACTATCATCAGAGTGAACAGGCAACCCACAGAATGGGAGAAAATTTTTGCAATCTACCCATCTGACAAAGTGCTAATATCCAGAATCTACAAAGAACTTAAACAAATTTACAAGAAACACACAAACAACCGCATCAAAAAGTGGGCAACAGATATGAACAGACAGTTCTCAACAGAAGACATTTATGCAGCCAACAGACACACGAAAAAATGCTCATCATTATTGGTCATCAGATAAATGCAAATCAAAACCACAATGAGATACCATCTCATGTGGTGATTATTAAAATGTCAGGAAACAACAGATGCTGGAGAGGATGTTGAGAAATAGGAATGCTTTTACACTGTTGGTGGGACTGTAAACTAGTTCAACCATTGTGGAAGACAGTGTGGCAATTCCTCAAGGATCTACAACTAGAAATACCATTTGACCCAGTGATCCCATTACTGGGTATATACGCAAAGGATTATAAATCATGCTACTATTAAGACACGTGCACATGTATGTTTATTGTGGTATCATTCACAACAGCAAAGACTTGGAACCAACCCAAATGTCCATCAATGATTGATTGGATTAAGAGAATGTGGCACATATACACCATTGAATACTACACAGCCATAAAAAATGATGAGTTCATGTCCTTTGCAGGGATATGGAAACCATCATTCTCAGCAAACTATCACAAGGACAGGAAATCAAACACTACATGTTCTCACTCACAGATGGGAATTGAACAATGAGAACACATGGACACAGGGCGGGGAACGTCATACATTGGGGTCTGTCAGGAGGTGGGGGACTGGGGGAGGGATAGCATTAGGAGAAATACCTAATGTAAATGACAAGTTGATGGGTGCAGCAAACCAACATGGCACACGTATAACTCTGTAACAAACTTCACATTGTGCAGATGTACCCTAGTATAATAATTATACTTATTATTATTAAGTATAATAATAATTAAAAAGAAGAGTCTGTGAGAGAGGCAAGGAGAACTAGCTGAGAGAGATATCTAGAGAAATGAATATCTTGTCATGTACTCAAGAGACGGGGAAAGGTTCTGCTATGTAAAGTGCTTTGGAATGGTCCCAAAACCAAATCTGCTGGTATTTTGAATTGGGCCATTGGGTTACTGCAGGGAGAACACTATTAGCAAAGAAGAAGATTCCATTTCACAAGTGATTTAGGGATGAATGAGGAGTAATCAGAGAGACGTAGCAAATGAAGAAACACTATTAAGAACATTTGGATGCAAGGTAAACTCTGAATGATAGCTAGAGAAACAAGGGACAGATTTTACTTTTAAGAAAAGAGAAACTTTGAGTATTTGTGGATTGAGGCAAATTTTTTGTTCGATGATAACCAGATCTAGGATGTGGTGAGTGATAGAATGTACAGTGAGAGATGGTTGGAATTAAAGATACAAAGCTAGATTTCTAGGTGCACACGCTACTTGGTATTGTTATTCAGTGTTAGAAAGAGAGGAAGATGGTAGATATGGTCTTAAACTATTCAGTGTACCAATGGAATTGACCAGGGGATCAGTGGGTGACAGTGATGAAGAAGCATAGAGCATAGTTTTAGCTAGAGGGCCTGAGCTTCAGAGAAATAGGAGCTCTTGAATGAAGGTGTACAGATAACAATATGGAAGAGATCGAAGACTGCAAAAGAAATGACAACCCCAACTCCTGCCTCCATCTTTTGTGCAGATTGGTCCCTGTTCATTAGGGAAGAACCACAGGAACATTTCATTCCTCATCTAATCATTTGGAATTCACTTATAAAGTATTTTCAGGTTTATAGAAAAAAATTCACAAGATCACAATGTGCTTTGGGACAGCTTAAACTGAAAACTTTCTGTCTTGTGGACCAAAGCAAGTATTTTTTATTTTCTAGTCGCTCATTCTGAATAAGAAAAACATGAATGGTCTACATTTCTAATTAAGGCTCTAAGAATGTCTACTATACATTTTCTTTTCCCTGGAACCTTTCTGACAAGGTTAAGAGAGGCTGTGGTAATTGCCAGCACATTGCGGATTCAATTTGGTTTGAGGAGAGAATTTTAAAACCCAAGCTCAGCAGGCCAAACCTCACAAAAGGTTTAAATTTTGAAATAAAGGCCCAGGCCTGCAGTCATCTCATTAATACCCGTGGACTCTGCTTGTGTATGTATCTCAGCGACAAGCCCTATGCAATCAACTATAAGCTTCTACCAGTAACCTTTGTGTCTGGATATTTTACTTGAGGGGAAAAATAATAAGAGGCTGCTGGTTTTAGAAAAGTCAATAAAGCAGGTACTTCCAAAGGAAGAACTGATGGTGAACTTGTGAGGCACAGGGCCATTCTTGGAACTGACATGTCCCCAGGGTTACAGGACAAAACAGCTCAGGAGAGAGAATTCTCCCATGGTAATTTTGCATGAATTACACGGCACCTTAAGTGTTTCTAGGACACCCAAGAAAAAGAATTATTCATGCCTCCTTGATCATTTCAGCCTAACAGCATAAACCAGTATAAAAGAAGGGCTGCAGTGCAATGCTGTTGGGCCTGGAATGATTTGCGGAGCAGTTTTTCCCTCAAGAGACTCTCTAAGGGGAGTTGGGGATGGGGAAAGTTGCTGCAGGTTAATTGTGAAGTGGTTCCAAGAATTACAATTGGCATGCAGGCAGAAGGTATTAAAGGAGACAAAGTGTAGATGGGGAGATGCCTGGGTTAGGAAGGGGGAAAGGAGGAGTGTATAAAAGCCAGGATGTTGCAAAGGGTTTACTTAGCTGCCAGGAGCTCTGAAAGTGAGAAAATGGTGCATTACCAAGGTAGAAAATCACTTAGCTACCAAGAGCAAAGAAAGCGTGCAACTCAAAACCAAAAGGAGTTTTGCTGATGGAGGTGTGAGGCCAACTCTGGTACCCAGTCAAAGCGTCATTGTGCGTGGTGAATAAACATGAAGTCTTTTTGTGTGAATTGCTGACTTTATCATTGCTTTCAGGCAAATCTATCTTTGTGTTTTGACTCTTTCACTTTCTGTTTAAGCCTCTTTTACTAATACTTGATGTTCAATAGACTAGCCTGTCAAATAATATGCGCCGAGATTATCTATTCTTTGGAATGGTCCACAACTATTTTAGATTTCTAAGAACTGTGTCTTTTAGATTATGAGTGTTTCCAAAATAATTGTCTTTCTCTGTAAAACTCTAAAAGCTACTAAAAATAAAACATGTGAGAATCAATTACACTGAGAACTACATCAAACAGCTTCTGTTTGGAGAACTCTTTAGAGAAAGTGGGGAAAAAAGGAATTTTCATAGATATTCATTAATATTCATAGAATAAAAAAAGTGTAAATTTTTCATGCACATTTTTCCCGGAAAAATACTATGGTAGCAAAACAGGGGATTTTTAACCTCACCTTTGACTTTTTAAAAACAAAATCAAACAAAAAGATGACACCGTGAGCTTCTGCCTACTTGCTTTGTTCGGGTTTTTCCCTCTAAAATATCCTCTCTTCCCTTTTCTATGCATCCTAGGCCCTTTGAGCTCACTGACTTTTCCCCTCCTCTGTGAAGCTGCTGTTTGCAATCCTGCCTATGGCGATTCAGCACTCTTATACCATTTATTTTCTTGTATAGTAATTTAATGTTTCATAAATGTGTTTTGTTTTCATAGGTAGGAAAAGCTCTTTGTGGAAAGAGAACCCTTCAAAATGATGATTATTTTTTATTTGCCTCTGAATTCTCCTCTCCATTCAGCTTTGCAAATTGGTGCTAGGGATGTATAGTCAATTGGTATTTATTGATTAAATAAAAAAATGCAGTAGCTGGAATGCTAACATAATTTCTTTAACAAAAAGTATATAAACCAAAGTTTATTCTCTGCCAAGACATATGTTTCTATCTACATGATTCATTTTATTGCCTCAGGTTTAAAAGCCCTAATTTCCTCTCCCCCGCAGGAAGGCATTGAATAAGAGAGATTTTAGAAAATCTTATAAGCATATGGTGTAACATGCTTGTCTCCTGTGCTGTAAATATTGGGAAAGATGCATGGCATTCACATTGCCACAGAAGTACAACACTGCACTGGTTTCCCCACAAAGAAAAATGAGTGAGTTTGGAACTTGTCAGGTTAGTGAACACACATTTCATTTTGCAAATTTCACCTGTCCATCACTTCATACAATATTGTGCAGGGTCTTCCTTTCCTAAGTATATACTTGAAACATTATCAAGAAGGAAGATATTGCCATAACCCCAAAATACTGAAACATGCTCTTTGATATTGTTCTCTTTTTGAAGTCACCCATCTTCCAATTATGTCAATATCTCTGCCACTGTTGGCTCTTAGCTGATGGGCAAATGTTATACACTGTTCAAAATAAAAATGTAAAACTTATGCAAATCTATTTTAGTGAGAATTGCAAATCTTGCAAATGATTCAGGATTTCATAAAGTCAATGAAAGTGATGTTGGAGAAATATGATACCACACAGAAAAATAAACTCTACTTTAAATGTCTAAATTTTACATCAAGAAACTTAAGTTAGAAAGAAAATATATAAGAAAATTCTTTCCTAATTTGGAGGTGGCAAAGGTCTCAGTAAGACAGAGAATCCAGAACCCACAAAAATAAGGGCTAAGATCTTTAATCACACTAGAAGGAAAGAAAATATCATGATTCAATTAAGGATACAAAAAAATAAACACCAGTAGGGCAGGCTAGGAGAGAGGATGAGTTATTAAAGGTTAACTTTATCTGATTCTAACACATTTATGCAGTGTTTATGGAGAGAGGCTATTTCCTCCCCTTTCCATTGTCTAGAGAGAAAGACCCTAAGAGATTCACTTACAAATTATAAGAGGTATCTGCAAGAAAAAAAGATATATTTAGTTCCTGAGTTAAATGAGTACTTGGTCATTACGCTTATTAACCTTCACTGGTGTTATTCCTGCAGGGGACTGTGCATTAGAGAGCAATGGCACAAAAGCCTGACCAGGTGGAGAAGAAATGGGGTTACCTTTCTAGGTTCCTGATCTTGAGAGACATGGAAAATGGATCCTGCAAATTGTTGGTGGATACAGAGCCAGAGATCAAGATGCTAGAGAGAACCTGGATTTAGGAATCCTGATGCAATATGAGTCTCTATCAGAGACTAATTAAAATCTCTGGAGTGATTCATTCAAATTTGAAACAATGGCTGTTTGAAGTAGACATTTGAGTACTGTTGGATAATTTTAATAGTGAATAACTCAAATCCTCAGAAAATAAAAATTTGTTAGAAGAATGAGCTTACTTGAGTTGTTGAAGCTAATTTCTCTGTGACCACCAAGTCTTTCTGTCTGATAATTGTGCAGGGGAATGCATGAAGAATTATTTTTGACACTCTTATCTTAGACTGTCACCCTAAGCCTGGAATGTATATCAGAAATATGGCCAACACACTGAGACAGGAGATAGGTGAGGTCATGTTGTCTATGCAGGAAATAATGATGCATCGGAAACTGAAAGTATTTTCAAACGACAGAACAGCTACCCAGGAAGAAAAGACATTTGAACCTTGGCTGACCCATCCTAACAGAAATCTGCAAGAGTAGTGGTGAGTGGAATGTGAGAATGATAGGCACTAGTGGAAGGCTTTAAAGAGTGTGCAGCGGAGGTCATCAAGTTTCCCGAGATAGGCAATACCTATGTAACTCTAGCCACATAATACACTGGCTAAGTATTTTAAGAATTGCAAAGAATAAGAAAGAAGGCAACAGCCTCTCAAAAGCGTGGCTCCAGAACGTTTTAGAAAACATTGCTCTCACATGGCAGGATACATATTATCAGTTATTGGACTACTCTCAGTGAAAGATTGTTATGCAAATTTAGGCACAAGACTAATTCTTGAGCTTCCCAGAGCTGAAAGAAATGCTTAGATCATTATCTGGAACTTGAGATAGAGCCAATTCGGCTGTGACAGCAGCTCTGAGCATTGTTCAGTGATGAACTTGAAAAGATCCGTAATTAGAAGACTCAGTGTCCTAACATAAAAAGTGTTTCTGAGATAACTGCTGAGGATTTAGGGCAACAAAAATGCCCATGTTGTTGTTTTGCTTCTGAGGAAGATGGTTACTTCCCTGTAGCCAGCACCTAGGAGACTCTACTGCTAATGATGGAAAAAGAAGGTAATCCTGAAAACCTCACACAATGAGAGGCACTCAGGTGAAAGGGCTTTGATTTTCCAAATGATTAGGCTTAGCGGTGTTAAGGACCTCTTATTACACAGCCCACAGGAAGCTGAAGAAGGGGGTGTGGTAGACTGAGTGATATGGTTTGGCTGTACCCCCACCCAAATCTCATCTTGAATTGTAGCTCCTGTAATTCCCATGTGTTGTGGGAGGAGCCAGTGAAAAACAGTTGAATCATGGGGGCAGTTTCCCCTACATTTTCTCATGGTATTGAATAAGCCTCATAAGCTCTGATAGTTTTATAAGGGGAAACCCCTTTCCCTTGGTTCTCATCTTCTTTCTTGCCTGCAGCCATGTAAGACACACTTTTCGTCTTCTTGCATGATTGTGAGGACTCCCCAGCCACATGGAACTGTGACTCCATCAAACCTCTTTTTCTTTATAAATTACCCAGTCTCAGGTATGTATTTATCAGCAGTGTGAAAACAGACTAGTACACGGAGTAATCATCCCATAGCTGTCTGTCTTCATTGGATAGTCTCCAGAACTTGTCAACATTATGGGACTTTACAGACATGACCAAGTTAAGGATCTTGGGATGGGAAGGTGATCTTTGTGGGCCCAATGTCATCACAAGTGTCCTTATAAGAGGGAGGCAGGAGGGTCCAAGTCAGCGTTGTGTGAGAACAGAAGCAGAAGTCACAGTGAAGCAGGACATTGGACCAAGGAGTATGAGCAGCCTCTAGATGCTGGAAAAGACGGAGAAACAATCTTCTCTGAGAATTTCCAGGAAGAAGGCAGCTCTGCTGACTCATTTAGGACTTCCGACCTCCAGAACCATAAGTTAATAACTTTGTGTTGTTTTAGGCAGCTAGGTTTGGGGTCCTTTGTTATAGCAGCAGTAGGAAGCTAATGCAGGTGGACAAGACTAAAATCCCCACTGAGTGATCAGAACTTGTCAGTGAGAGAGGCTGACCACCTCCACACTGGCCACCCTGTGCTAGGCCCCCTCAGAGTGAATTCAAAGTTAACTTCACTGCTGATGCCCTCAGTTCCACAGCAAGGGTCAGGCCCCCACACAGGAGCAAGAGCTGCCTGTTTCAAGGTGATGTCATTGGGCCTGTTGCTTGGGGGCTGATTCTGACTTTGGTTAAGAAGAGAAGACAGCTAGAGGCTCACACTGCAGACAAGCCCTCTCTGTTGGATACACCCAAATCCTTAAAGTGGGAGATCTGAGCTCAAGGAAACAGTTCACTCTTAGGTTTCCCTGGGTTCATCAACAAATTTCTCAGTATCAGGGAAATCCAAGAAGGAATTAGGACCCTTCAGAGTTGAAGAAGGCAGAATTGGAGTTGAAGAGGCTGCAGAGGAGGATCTGTCACCATGAAGAGAGAGGTCTAGAGGTCTAGCACTGCAGAGTCATCTGGAGAGGTACCTGGGAAATGCCAGATACAAGACCAGATATTGCTGTGCCTTTGAGAGGTGACCTGCACTGGTGGTGAAGGACCTTCTGGTGAGCCAACAATTTGGTCACATATGGTAACTGTGAACCAAGAGTGGCCTCTGGACAAGTCACACCCAGCCTCCAGGTTTACCAAAAGCCCAGCTCTCATCCTACCACCAAACTCTGCTCCATATTCTACAAATTTAGCTCTAGGTTGAAGCTTATTAATCCTATTCTGCAAAACACAGCTCCTTAAAAGACAGCATCATTGACTTCCCTTTGAGACCTCACCCTCACACCAAAGTGCATCCTAAAACCCTGGCCGTCTCCCTGGACAGTCTTGGAATAGGCTTGGGGGGATGCTGTATGTGGATGGGTCTGAGAAAATAGGGAGAATGAGAAGTCTTTGGGAATGAGTTATGTGGGAGGGGCAGTGGAGAATCAGTAAAATTTGCTACGTGATATCTGCTGTGCTCATAAGATCTTTAGTGTCAACTCTAATACTCATGACTGGACTATGCATTTCAGTTTCCCTTTGAGAGCTACACTAAACTGCTGCACCTTGGCCACTTCAGGTTTACTGCAATGTCTGCATGATACAAGTATTCAAATGCAGAGTGTAGCTTTAAAAGCACATTTGTCAGCCCCTTTAAAAATAAAAGAAATGTTGGCAAACATTTCACTTTTTTTAAAGTCATATTTAAGCAACCCGAGTGTTCATCAACAGATGAATGGATAAAAAAAAAAAACCATGGCATATACATAAAATGGAATATTATTCAACCATAAAAGAGAAAGAAATCATGCCATTTGCCACAACAGAAGTGAACCTGGAGGACATTATGTTAAGTGAAATAAGCCAAACACAGAAAGACACATACTGCGTGAGCTCCCTTTTCTGCAGAATCTAGTATAGGCAAACTCGTAGAAGCAGAGAGTAGGATAGTAGTTGCCAAAGGCAGGGAGGTGGGCGACACAAGGCGATGTTGGTCAAAGGGTACAAACTTGCAGTTATAAGATAAATACATTCTTGGGATATAATATACAACATGGTGCTAAAGTTAATACTACTGTATTATTTACTTAAAAATTTCTAAAAGAGTAAATCTTAAATGACCTCATCATATGCAGTCACAAAATGGTAATTATGTGTGATGATTGACATGTTGATTAACTTGATTATGGTAATCACTATACATTATATACATATATCAAATCATCACATTATACACCTTGAATATATAGTATTTTTGTCAATTATATTTCAGTGAAGCTGGGAAAATGTAGTGTTTAAATTCCCAAGTCTTTATTTATTCAATTGAATTGAATAAATACCTAGTGAACGCTCAAAAAAGGATTTTGTTTCATTTTTTTTTTTCTTGATTTGTTTTAAGTTGATCACAGCCAGGTTGTTCACTTGGGCTGTGCATTTACATCCCCCCACTGCATGTCCACAGCCAAGGCCATTTTAAAGTTGAGAAACCAAGACTTGGGTCAAAGTCACTTTGTGCTTTCCATTGCATATATGTATCGACCTTCTGTAGAGCAGCCTAATGGTCTAGCCAGCCATTCCTGATTTCCTATTTTCAAATTACAATACTCACATATGTTTTGGGAGCCTCAGCACACCTATATTAAGACTTGAATGAAGCATTTTCTGTGTAAAGCAACCATCATTAATATTTGCAGTAGAAAGAAGCAGCCACACAAAGTGTGGTATGTCAAATTTACCAGCCCTCCAGAGGCCAGTTTCCTCACAGCAAATCCTAGTGTGTATTATCACCAAAATGCTGGTGCCTATGTTTCTAAAGCATATAAAGACAGGCAGAGTACTCCTCAAAGAAAAAGAATAGAGCAAACTCAGAAAAATTCTGAAATAAAAATGTAATGGAATGAAATCCAAGGCAACCAAAAAAAGGAAGAAAAGAAAAGGAAATTCACTCCTCAGAATTCAGTAATAAAATACCAATGAAAACATAAATATATGTAAAAAGTATGCTGTTCTTCCTAAATACTCAAAGCAATGGATTCCAACCATAGCTAAAAAGCACTGGTTCCTAATAGAGGCAGGACTCAAGTTTTACAGAATGATTAATCTGATTGTTAAACATACTTGCTTACAAAACCAAAAGCGGAGTGAAAACACACAGTGGCTTGCATCCCACAGAATGGGCCAATTGAGATATATAAACTACAAGAGGCTGGGTTTAAATAAATTATGGTTAAGTCAAGCAGACAAAATGCAAGGCATTCCAAGTTTTTCTTGGGAGGAGACCTCAATTGATCCAAGTGGCCTCCCAGGTCAAGCAGTTGCATCTTAGTTTATAACCACTGAGGAGGAAAGTCTCCCAAAATAATGCTGACAGAAAGGGAAAGGGAAAGTTTATAAAAGAAAAATGTAACATGACATGGCCAGTTAATTTGTTGCTGCCCTGTTCTTCGCATCATCTACACCACAGCCAGCTGGCAGCCAAAGCCCTTGGACCATCTCTAGATGAAAAAATCAGGACAACCTGGAAGCTTCTACCAAGCAAAAAGTTTTTAAGACTCTTCTGTGTGTGAAAGAGACATTGGTGGATGCTCTCTTGAGGGGAGGGTAGTTGTGAGACACAGTTCATCCCTTAAAAGAATCTAGAAAAGCAGACGTGTGCATATGCACACACACACACACACACACACACACACATCTTTACTACAAAGCAGAGCCCATTCAGAGCCACGGAAGAAAAGACAAGTGCCCTGTGAGTTCAGGAAATTCTCAGTATCCTCAAGCAAAAGTAGTTTTACCCTCTTTTAAATTCCCATAGCATTTTGTGCCTTAGATCTTTTTATTAAGAGGAGAAATAACAGCAATGGTCTCATGTAATAAGAGGATGAATGTGTGAAATGCATGTGTATGAAGAATACCAAAAATAGATTCAGATGTAAATGTAGTCAATTTTAACAAAACATGTATGGAGTGTCCACTATCTGTCAGGCACTGCCCCAGGCACTGCACACAAAATGAATTTTCTTGTGCTCACTATGATATGGTCTTCTAAAATGTAACTTGGAAAATGATTTAGAGGCCAGGCATGGTGGCTCATACCTGTATTCCCAGCACTTTGGGATGCCAAGGTGGCTGGATCACTCGAGGTCAGGAGTTCGAGACTAGCCTGGCCAACATGGTGAAACCTCATCTTTACTAAAAATACAAAAATCAGCCGGGCATGGGGGCAGGCACCTTAGTCTCAGCTACTCAGGAGGCTGGGGCAGGAGAATCACTCGAACCTGGGAGGCAGATGTTGCAGTGAGCCAAGATCGCACTACTGCACTCCAGCCAGGGTGACAGAACAAGACTTTGCCTCAAAAAAATCCCCAGTTAGAAATGAAAATATGCATATAAGTAGCTGACAGGGATGGCAGTGGTGACCTGTCTGGCGCAATTGCTGTGAAGACACCAGCTGCAGCGGGGGAGGCATGGCTGTGGTTGTGCACTTAGCAGAGCTGATGGAGGCCAGGAACAGGTGGGAGCCCTGTCCCCTACTGAGCTGGGAGACAGGAGCCCCATGCTTCTGAGTGAAGGGCAGCCATGCAGCTGCCACTGTGGACCCAGGCATTCCTGTGCTCTAGGAGGCCTGGGAAGTTTGGCTGCCCCTGCAGGCTTGGAAGTGCTTGCTCCTGATCCCTGGCCTCTACCTGCTCCTGGCACCTGGTCTGATTTTCAAGTAAAGTTGAAGCCAAGTCCAGGTGCTGCCATGACCTGGGCAGGTGTGCATGTGCTTGGGGCTGCACTGACACTCCCACTCCACCTCGGACCCCTCTGAAGCTTTGCACCAAGGAGCTCAGGAATGATGCCGGGGTGGGGCTGACGGTGGCCTGGCACAGGCCTGCAGGCACTCCTCTGCACGAACAACCTGGGCTCCATGGATGGCTTGTTGATGGTGGCAGGAGGCAGACAGGGTCCTGAGCAGAACGGGGCCAGTCTCTAGTGAAACCTCACCTTCAAGCCAGGGACAGCCTGAAGTCTGAGGACTGGGTGCAGTCTGGCCCAGAGTGAGAATAGTGCTTTTTCCAGGCTTACCCATGGCTACCCATGGACCAATCAGCACACACTTCCTCCCTTCTGAGCCCATAAAACCTCCATACTCAGCCAGACTTGGACAGACGTTGGGACTATGAGCTGTGGGAAGGAGCTACTTACTGCAGGTATCCTGAGAGTTGTTCTGTCATTCAGTGAAGTTCCTCTCTGCCTTGCTCACCCTCCAGTTGTCTTTGTACCTCATTCTTCATGAATGTGGAACAAGAACTTTGGATCTGCTGAATAGCAGGATGAAAGAGCTGTAACACAGACAGAGCTGAAGCACACACCCTCACTTGCCACATTACAGGCAACAAGGAGAAAAGAGCTGTGACCCTTTGGGAAGTCCAGACCTAGGGGCTCACCAAGCCACTATTGTGATACCCTCTTTGGGACTCTGCAATTCCTGGCATCTCCAAGCTTCTGGGCATCACTGTATTTCCCTTGTCCAGACATAGGTACCTGTAGTGGAAGCCGTAGGCAGTACATCTGATCCAGCCACAGCCTCGCAGGGAGGTGGCATCACCTAGAGCTCCCTGCAAGGCTGTGGTGTGACAACACCTAGAGCTGCCCGACCCACCAAAGCAGCTGGTGTGCCTGGCTGTGTGTAGTGGCCGGACTTTGTGCTCACTTGTCCACACACCCCTCACTATTCCACAACTGCATTGCCCTTGGCAGGCATGGGATCTGGGCTGGTAGTGAGAGCCGAGCACAGCCTATCAGGCTGAGTGAGAAGAAATGTACCCAGTTGGCACAAGCAATACTCAGGCAGAAGGTGCCAGCAGCCACAGAGGTTTCTGGCTGGCAAAGTGACACCCCCAGGACCTTATGACATTTTGGGGGTCTCATCTGGGATCTGCAAAAGGATACGTTTTGGAGTTCCTAAACTCTACAATAGACAAAATTAAAGAAAAATATTGAACCTCTGTCAGCCAGTTAAAAGAGACTAGCATGGCTGCTAGACTTAATACATAGAGGACAGGCTTACTAGAGAGGACACTGACGATCCCCCATCATCTGTGGGTGTTGGGAATGTTGGCTGTGTTCCAATCCAGTTTCCCTTCATGGAGGTCCAGCTACCATGTGAGATCAGAAGGTCCTGGAACAACTACAGGTATCTGACTGAGTCTACACTTCGGTGTTATCCAAAGGCACCTAGACTAACTCCAGTCGCCAACCACCCATTAGGGTGTCAGCACTAGGACCCCCAGTCTTTCCTATCTCCCTCCCTCTCTCCCTCCCTCCCTCCCTTTCTTCCTTCTTTCCTTTTTTTCTTTTACTTTTCTCTTTTATTTTCTTTCTTTCTTGACTGCCATGGCTGCTATCATCTTCTTTACATACAATATTAAGGATGTTGTTGCAAACCACAGAGATATTACTGGGTAGAATGAGCATTTGGCTTAGTCATCAGGAGTGTAAATCAGAACAATGTGGTTTCTGTCTATTCTTAGAAGTGAAGAGGATGTAACATTGAGAGATTTCTTTCCCCTGTTGAGGAAACCTATTAGCATAGCACAAGAGGCCACTTCCCCCAGGCATCTTCACCTCCTCTGCACTTAAGTTGTTTTTTCCCTTTCCTCCACCATATCAGGAGTCAACATAGTACCATGGAGGAGCTTTTCTATGCAAGGGATAAATTTTTTCTTTTGGAAGGCATCTTACTAGGCCAGGTCCTCAATTCCCAGGACTCCCTTTCTCTCCCTTGTTTGAGGAGGACCTGGTCCCACAGCTTCACCTGCTTATGATAGGGAAACAACAGAGAAGCTACCCCCACCTGGATGCAATCTGGTGAGGCCTTCCTGAGACTAATTTAATAGGTTCATACACCCTCATGAGGCACCTTTTTGTCTCAAGCTTTGATTTGAAACCCTAGAAAGGAAAACTACATCTGAGAGACCAAGAGGCAGATGACAGCAGAAGTCTAAGGGCACAGTGCAGGTGAGCATGACTAATTCCTGCATATTAGTTCCCTTGCTTCATTGAAGAAGGTCATACTAACATCTATGACATAGATGTGGTCTAGGGAACCCAAAGGTTGGAACCCAAAGGTTACTGACAATGGGATGATAGGCAGTGAGTGGGAGAGTACAAATATTCCTACCAACTAGGTCTCCCCACTACATAGGTGAAAGTCATACTTGCATCCATGTGCAGCACCTGCAAAGATTGCCGGGACTTGAGAATATAAGGATGGAAGAAAGAAATGGCACACCTTTTTTTCTCTCCCCCACACACCCTGAATATTTGCTGGAAAAAGAAAGGAACAAAGTGACACCTTTTCCCCCTCTTTCCAGATGGGTAACCAATCATCTCCAGCCTGCACTCTTCTCAAGTGCATCCTGAATCACTGGAACTCCTTTGAAACTCAGACTCTGGAGGAAAAAAAAAAAAAAAGAAAAAGCTTTTTCATTTTTTCCTCCTCTGTCCTCTCTTCAAAGGTGGGTAATTGCATCTCCATACCACAGGACATTCCTCTCAGAGGCATCCCCCAAACTGGGAAAAGTTTAATTTCCCTAAACTTTAAACTGCTTGGCAATCCTTAAAGAAGGACAACTTTTCTTTGTCTGTTTCCCCTTCAAAGGACTCCAGAGTTGATAGGCCTCCATTGCTCGGGGAAAGGGAACCCACAAGCCTGACATACCAACAAAAGGGTAAAAATTCTTACTAGTTGGACTTCTGGCTTCTCTCTCTCTATGCAAACTGGTTGTAGAAATGAAAAAAAAAATTACTATATTTTCTGCCCCTCCATGAGTTCAAAAGCTAGAAGTATCAGCCATTTGGCATGGCTAAGGTTAGGTAGTAAGATATTTAAAAGCACTTCTTTAAAAAGGAGCACTATGGTTACCGGCTTAATTAAAAGTGGATGTCCAAGCTATAAATATATTTAAATGGGCTTTATGTCTTTTCTCTTTGTGGGTCTTACTTAAAAAAAGGATTTTTCTTCTCAGTTGATTGAATTATTTTTCTCCATCTTGTCTTGCCACTCTTAATGCACACATGAGAGTACTTAAGATAACTTCTGATGGCCCGGGACTCCTTGGGAAAAACAGAGGAAGTGACACTGACCCCATTTTGGAAAAAACCCTCTGTTTTCCTCATGGAACTCCAGAAATTAGAGGTGGATATATTCCTCTCAAAATCTGTTTTTGTCTTCCAGCTGTGCCTGCTTATTAGGCCCTAGAAACTACATGTTTTCCTAGCCCTGTTTCTTGAAGGGCTTTACTCTAAGGCCAGTAATCCAATTAGGAGATTGGCAAATGAAAAATCTTGCAACTACTGGATCTTCTGTCTGTGTAGTTATATAGTTATATATGTGTTATGTGGTCAGACCTTGGCCAGTAATCTAATTAGGAGATTGGCAAATGAAAAATCTTACAACTACTGGATCTTCTGTTTGTGTAGTTTTATAGTTACATATGTGTTATGTGGTCGGACCTTGCGCTTGCTTGCCCACACACCCCTCACCACTCCACACCTGGCTTGCCTTTAGATCTGGGCCAGTAGTGTGAGTTGAGCATGCCAGGCTGAGTGGTCAGAATAAGCCCAGTGGGCATGAGCAATACTCAGGCAGAAGGTGCCCCTGGCCACAGAGGCTTTTGGCTGGCAAAATAACAAGCCAAGGATCCCATAACAACAGTATTTATTCTCAAAAGAAAAAACAGTTTCCTTTCTATCGGGGTAAGACCTTCCTATACCATGTAGGTCACCAGGACCATGATTCCAGCTGAGTTCCCCATCCTCCTAAAATCTAAAAAATCAGGAATGGTGGCCTGATATGAATGGTCTGTATTTGAAAATGTTTAAGAGAGATTGCCAATTTATCTACCACCATAGGGCTTCATAGATAAGCTTTGCTATTGCTGGGAGTCTATCATGGTTGAGAGTTCAACAAATCCATGGGACAGCCATATAATATTGAATGACTTATTATCAAACTCAGTTTTGTTGACTACATATTTCAACCACCATTAATATCTGAAGTCATGTCTAAATGGAGAATGGGTGAGCATACCTGCAGGAGTATGAGTCTATGAGAAACTATTTTAGTTTCCTGGAGATGATGTAGCAAATTATCAACAAACTTCTGTTGTTGATTTAATACAACAGAAACTTTTTCTCTCACAGTTCTGAATCCCAGAAGTATGAAGTCAAGATATTGGCAGGACATCCCTCCATCCAGAGGCTCTAGGGGAAAATACTGCTTTGCCTCTTTCACCTTCTGGTGGCTGCTGGCATTCCTTGGCTTGTGGCTGCATCTGTCTTCACATGGCCCTCTCTCCTCTGTGTGTCTCTCATCTTCCATCTCTTATAAGACCTTTGTTGTTGGATTTTGAGCCCACCTGGATAATCCAGGATGATCTCATCTTGAGGTTATCATGTAATTACACCTGCAAGATGTACTTTTTTTCCCAAATAAGGTCACATTCACAGCTTCCAGAGGTTAGGCTATGAACATACTTTCTGGGGAGTGGGGATCATCATTCAACCCTCTACAGGGAGCTTTGTGGAGAATAACATATTCAATAGGAAGGGAGAATTCAGGCATCTAAGTTGATCCCCAAGACAATGGGTCAGAAATATAGGATATGTAATAGCAACAGGCTATGTATGGATTTAATTAATCCCAGTCCCTCTGGTGCTGGATCATTGGAATTTCTGTAATCATCTTTGAAAATCTCATTAAAATGAAAAGGCTAAAGGGCATGTCCACCCTCAGGATGCTGATGCTTTGAGTCTGCTGGTTCATAGCTTAGAAATAGAGTAGGGGAAACTGTGACAGTATCTCTCTATTCTGAGGTTCTAGCTCAGATACTGACATATAGAAATAATAGCTGAATACATTAATGAATAATCAAAACCTAGATCCTAAGCTCAGTACCATCTTCAGGTAGCAATAGGAACCGGAGTTGTTTTAGAGCCATTGGAAAGGAATAAATGACTGGATGAGTGGAAAGTTTCTGAAACCTGCTGTTATTAACGTCAAGTTTCCTGGAGTCTTCTATTCATGAAAAGCCAAGTTCTGTACCTTACTTCATAGAAATGTCCCAGTGTGATATACTATAATCATATTTTGGCGATGAGGTCACAGCATTGGAAGTCAGGTGACAAGGGAACTAGTCACATGCATTTCTAGTCATGCCACCTTGAGAAAGCAAGTTGTTTCCCACCAGCCTCACTGGTCAATGAATGTGCTTTAATCCATGTCCACAGCAAATGCACCTGAAATCTCCTACCTGCCAGTTTTAGCAGCAGAGCCACAGCACTGCCCTTCCCATGGTGTGTCTCAGAGTTTTCTGGGTCCTGAGTGTCTTGAGATCAGTCTGTTCTAGCTCTAGTCTAACTGCTTCTAATCGGAGTAGGGTGCAGGCAGTTTTGTAGGCTTTATACTAATCAGTTTTGTCTTATATGCCAAGTTCCCCCCAACCTTTACAGTGGGCCAAGGGGTTGGGACATTTGTTCTCTTGCAGTGCTCATGGTGAGCGCTGGCACTGCTGACCCTCAGATGGGAGCAGAACTCTGCAGTAGATGTTGGGTCCTCTTTTTTGTTTGCCTCCCTATTGCAACACTTTGTGGTAGCATTTCTTTCTTCAACCCATCTGCATAGCCACGTTCCTACATACAAGTGGGACAAGGTATCAGAAGTGTTGCCAACAAGAGACCTATCATCACTTCCTTTTGCTTTTCTGTGGCAATTCTCCTTGGCACCTTAGAGTTTTCCAATTACGTCTTAAGGATACAAAGGGTCAATTGAGTCCCTTTCCTATAGGTAGTGCATCACTCATTCTGTATCTCTGGCACATGATGATATGGTGATACTTGTTGTTTAAGCAGTAACATACTTCCATGTTGGTTAGTCTATATGGCTTCTACCTTGTGTTTCTCAAGGTCCCGTCTCTAGCTCCTCCGTCTCCTCCCTTGTCATCCCCTGACCTCTCCATTATTAGTAGCTAAAATTTAGTGTCCAGCACAGGAGGCATACAGAACCCTGCTCCAGCTGTGTGGTTAATGTCTATTCTGCCTGTTCAGTGCCTGGCCCACACCAGCTGTTAATTTCTTGAATATCACCTCTGCATCTATGACCTCTGGGCACTTTCCTCTCCCAGCTTCCAAGGAGAGCTATTCAGTGTGGTTTTCTGGGACCTGCTTTGCTGAGGAAGAGAGAAAAAAAACAATTTAAATCGCTGTTGGGCCCCTGCTACTTTCATTTAAGTTCTCGATCTCAGATTCTTGATCTAGATTCTACATCTACAAATTACAGGAGTTAAACTATGATCTCTAACCACCTGCCCCCAGCTCTGAAATCCTGTGATTTCATATTATTTTGAGAAAAAGAGAACATTAGTCCTAAAAGAAGTTAAGGAATGCTGGCTCAACAATCAATTAAGCTGGTGTTTATTGACTGCCACAGTATAGCCTTGGATCCTGTGGGCAACAGAATTCTGAACTTGTAGGTATGAAACCGATCTGGGATGCTGCCATTCTGTGGACTGTTCCAAAGAACAAGAATAAAGTAGCTGATTCAGAAGACACCTCTAATTTACACCATTCACCATTCCATTCCCTTAGGAGAGGTTATGAAGTCAGAGCCAGACAATCTCAATTAAAAAAAAAAAAAAGTACAAACAGGCAGAGAATGTCCCTGAATGAGACTATACTGATGGTTATTTGTTTGGCAGTTTCTAAGCTTGTCTCCTTTTACTGCTTTCTCTTTTTTTGCCCATAGCCCAAATTACTGGAACACAATGTGTCTATGTGACAAGTAAAAAGAGGCTTTCATCAGAAAGAAAATAAGTAAAGGACTTGGAAAATCCCTAAGCAACTTGTAACTCTCCTCACTTCTGTAGCAGTTCTAGCTTGCACCAAGGTTTTTTGTGTGCTGACTCTAAAATGTCAACTGCTCATGGAAATGGGAAACCTGTTATCATGGCTCATGGTAGCTGTTTCCATTTATAGGGCTATTACTGAGATGCCAGGGATCCAAAAATTTCCATAGTTTAACTCATACAGAGTGACATGGAAAACAGAAAGAAGAAAACCTTGTAATAAAAACAAGTGGTTTTCCTATATAATCCTGTCCTCTTAATTTCACGGTTCCCTAACTCCTGCACAAAGCAGGGTAGCTGGGAAAGATGAGTACGTTGGTATAATTTACTGTACAGAGTTTCCAACCTTTAGCTGTTGTGTTGATTTTTCATTTTAAAAAAAGAACAAGAGGGATGTGTCAGTATCATGTCATTGCTAACAGGGGTTTCACACACAGCTGGTTCCTAAGTTGGTATTTGACAAAACAGCTAACTGACTCAAAATATTCACAGAATCTACTTGCAGCTGGTTCTCAAGTCAGTATATTACAGACAGCTAATTGACTCAAAATATTTGCAGAATCATATTTATGTTAATTTAATATATGAATAACAGTCAATGGGCTAAATTCTTAACATCATTAATACTTTAAGAAACAACTGAGTAGACTTAGAGGGATTTGACGACTTGGGCTGTATGATAAAATAAAGTTTATTTTTGTGCTGGGTATTTCATGCTTTGTTAAACAAACTAGCCTGGTTTTCCCAGGCCTTCTGTTAGTGCCTGAATTTCTGGGTTCTTTTGAGCAAGGGTGTTATAAGAATTACTGCATGTACAACAATGCTGGCAGCTGCCAAGTGTTCAACAGTCATCAAAAGAACAAATAAGATGCTTATCCATATTTAAAACTGGATACCAAATAACACAGACCAGATGAAAGTGGCACTTTGTGGAACAAAGCACAAGAGCATCTGGGATGTTTTCTCTATTTTTGGTCGGCTCATTTTAGGGAGGCGTGAGCTGAGACTAAAGAATTTCAGAACACTCCAGTCTCCAACTCCCAGCGCGAGCGACACAGAAGACCGGTGATTTCTGCATTTTCAACTGAGGTACTGGGTTCATCTCACTGGGAAGCGCGGGACGATCGGTGCTGGTCAGCTGCTGCAGCCCGACCAGCGAGAGCTGAAGCAGGGCGAGGCATCGCCTCACCTGGGAAGCGCAAGGGGGAAGGGAATCCCTTTTCCTAGCCAGGGGAACTGAGACACACAACACCTGGAAAATCGGGTAACTCCCACCCCAATATTGCGCTTTAAGCAAACAGGCACACCAGGAGATCATATCCCACACCTGGCCGGGAGGGTCCCACGCCCACGGAGCCTCCCTCATTGCTAGCACAGCAGTCTGTGATCTACCAGCAAGGCAGCAGCGAGGCTGGGGGAGGGGCGCCCGCCATTGCTGAGGCTTAAGTAGGTAAACAAAGCTGCTGGGAAGCTCCAACTGGGTGGAGCTCACAGCAGCTCAAGGAAACCTGCCGGTCTCTGTAGACTCCACCTCTGGGGACAGCGCACAGCTACACAACAACAACAACAACAACAAAAAAGCAGCAGAAACCTCTGCAGACGCAAACGACTCTGTCTGACAGCTTTGAAGAGAGCAGTGGATCTCCCAACACGGAGGTTGAGATCTGAGAAGGGACAGACTGCCTGCTCAAGTGGGTCCCTGACCCCTGAGTAGCCTAACTGGGAGACATCCCCCACTAGGGGCAGTCTGACACCCCACACCTCACAGGGTGGAGTACACCCCTGAGAGGAAGCTTCCAAAGCAAGAATCAGACAGGTACACTCGCTGTTCAGAAATATTCTATCTTCTGCAGCCTCTGCTGCTGATACCCAGGCAAACAGGGTCTGGAGTGGACCTCAAGCAATCTCCAACAGACCTACAGCTGAGGGTCCTGACTGTTAGAAGGAAAACTATCAAACAGGAAGGACACCTACACCAAAACCCCATCAGTACATCACCATCATCAAAGACCAGAGGCAGATAAAACCACAAAGATGGGGAAAAAGCAGGGCAGAAAAGCTGGAAATTCAAAAAATAAGAGCACATCTCCCCCGGCAAAGGAGCGCAGCTCATCGCCAGCAACGGATCAAAGCTGGACGGAGAATGACTTTGACGAGATGAGAGAAGAAGGCTTCAGTCCATCAAATTTCTCAGAGCTAAAGGAGGAATTACGTACCCAGCGCAAAGAAACTAAAAATCTTGAAAAAAAAGTGGAAGAATTGACGGCTAGAGTAATTAATGCAGAGAAGGTCATAAACGAAATGAAAGAGATGAAAACCATGACACGAGAAATACGTGACAAATGCACAAGCTTCAGTAACCGACTCGATCAACTGGAAGAAAGAGTATCAGCAATTGAGGATCAAATGAATGAAATGAAGCGAGAAGAGAAACCAAAAGAAAAAAGAAGAAAAAGAAATGAACAAAGCCTGCAAGAAGTATGGGATTATGTAAAAAGACCAAATCTACGTCTGATTGGGGTGCCTGAAAGTGAGGGAGAAAATGGAACCAAGTTGGAAAACACTCTTCAGGATATCATCCAGGAGAACTTCCCCAACCTAGTAGGGCAGGCCAACATTCAAATCCAGGAAATACAGAGAATGCCACAAAGATACTCCTCAAGAAGAGCAACTCCAAGACACATAATTGCCAGATTCACCAAAGTTGAAATGAAGGAAAAAATCTTAAGGGCAGCCAGAGAGAAAGGTCGGGTTACCCACAAAGGGAAGCCCATCAGACTCACAGCAGATCTCTTGGCAGAAACTCTCCAAGCCAGAAGAGAGTGGGGGCCAATATTCAACATTCTTAAAGAAAAGAATTTTCAACCCAGAATTTCATATCCAGCCAAACTAAGTTTCATAAGTGAAGGAGAAATAAAATCCTTTACAGATAAGCAAATGCTTAGAGATTTTGTCACCACTAGGCCTGCCTTACAAGAGACCCTGAAGGAAGCACTCAACATGGAAAGGAACAACCGGTACCAGCCATTGCAAAAACATGCCAAAATGTAAAGACCATCGAGGCTAGGAAGAAACTGCATCAACTAACGAGCAAAATAACCAGTTAATATCATAATGGCAGGATCAAGTTCACACATAACAATCTTAACCTTAAATGTAAATGGACTAAATGCTCCAATGAAAAGACACAGACTGGCAAACTGGATAAAGAGTCAAGACCCATCAGTCTGCTGTATTCAGGAGACCCATCTCACACGCAGAGACATACATAGGCTCAAAATAAAGGGATGGAGGAAGATTTACCAAGCAAATGGAGAACAAAAAAAAGCAGGGGTTGCAATCCTAGTCTCTGATAAAACAGACTTTAAACCATCAAAGATCAAAAGAGACAAAGAAGGCCATTACATAATGGTAAAGGGATCAATTCAACAGGAAGAGCTAACTATCCTAAATATATATGCACCCAATACAGGAGCACCCAGATTCATAAAGCAAGTCCTTAGAGACTTACAAAGAGACTTAGACTCCCATACAATAATAATGGGAGACTTCAACACTCCACTGTCAACATTAGACAGATCAACAAGACAGAAAGTTAACAAGGATATCCAGGAATTGAACTCATCTCTGCAGCAAGCAGACCTAATAGACATCTATAGAACTCTCCACCCCAAATCAACAGAATATACATTCTTCTCAGCACCACATCGTACTTACTCCAAAATTGACTATATAATTGGAAGTAAAGCACTCCTCAGCAAATGTACAAGAACAGAAATTATAACAAACTGTCTCTCAGACCACAGTGCAATCAAACTAGAACTCAGGACTAAGAAAGTCAATCAAAACCGCTCAACTACATGGAAACTGAACAACCTGCTCCTGAATGACTACTGGGTACATAATGAAATGAAGGCAGAAATAAAGATGTTCTTTGAAACCAATGAGAACAAAGATACAACATACCAGAATCTCTGGGACACATTTAAAGCAGTGTGTAGAGGGAAATTTATAGCACTAAATGCCCACAAGAGAAAGCAGGAAAGATCAAAAATTGACACTCTAACATCACAATTAAAAGAACTAGAGAAGCAAGAGCAAACACATTCGAAAGCTAGCAGAAGGCTAGAAATAACTAAGATCAGAGCAGAACTGAAGGAGATAGAGACACAAAAAACCCTCCAAAAAATCAATGAATCCAGGAGTTGGTTTTTTGAAAAGATCAACAAAATTGACAGACCACTAGCAAGACTAATAAAGAAGAAAAGAGAGAAGAATCAAATCGACGCAATTAAAAATGATAAAGGGGATATCACCACCGACCCCACAGAAATACAAACTACCATCAGAGAATACTATAAACACCTCTACGCAAATAAACTGGAAAACCTAGAAGAAATGGATAATTTCCTGGACACTTACACTCTTCCAAGACTAAACCAGGAAGAAGTTGAATCCCTGAATAGACCAATAGTAGGCTCTGAAATTGAGGCAATAATTAATAGCCTACCAACCAAAAAAAGTCCAGGACCAGATGGATTCACAGCTGAATTCTACCAGAGGTATAAGGAGGAGTTGGTACCATTCCTTCTGAAACTATTCCAATCAATAGAAAAAGAGGGAATCCTCCCTAACTCATTTTATGAGGCCAACATCATCCTGATACCAAAGCCTGGCAGAGACACAACAAAAAAAGAGAATTTTAGACCAATATCCCTGATGAACATCGATGCAAAAATCCTCAATAAAATACTGGCAAACCGGATTCAACAACACATCAAAAAGCTTATCCACCATGATCAAGTGGGCTTCATCCCTGGGATGCAAGGCTGGTTCAACATTCGCAAATCAATAAACATAATCCAGCATATAAACAGAACCAAAGACAAGAACCACGTGATTATTTCAATAGATGCAGAAAAGGCTTTTGACAAAATTCAACAGCCCTTCATGCTAAAAACGCTCAATAAATTAGGTATTGATGGAACGTACCTCAAAATAATAAGAGCTATTTATGACAAACCCACAGCCAATATCATACTGAATGGGCAAAAACTGGAAAAATTCCCTTTGAAAACTGGCACAAGACAGGGATGCCCTCTCTCACCACTCCTATTCAACATAGTGTTGGAAGTTCTGGCTAGGGCAATTAGGCAAGAGAAAGAAATCAGGGGTATTCAGTTAGGAAAAGAAGAAGTCAAATTGTCCCTGTTTGCAGATGACATGATTGTATATTTAGAAAACCCCATTGTCTCAGCCCAAAATCTCCTTAAGCTGATAAGCAACTTCAGCAAAGTCTCAGGATACAAAATTAATGTGCAAAAATCACAAGCATTCTTATACACCAGTAACAGACAAACAGAGAGCCAAATCATGAATGAACTTCCATTCACAATTGCTTCAAAGAGAATAAAATACCTAGGAATCCAACTTACAAGGGATGTAAAGGACCTCTTCAAGGAGAACTACAAACCACTGCTCAGTGAAATAAAAGAGGACACAAACAAATGGAAGAACATACCATGCTCATGGATAGGAAGAATCAATATCGTGAAAATGGCCATACTGCCCAAGGTAATTTATAGATTCAATGCCATCCCCATCAAGCTACCAATGAGTTTCTTCACAGAATTGGAAAAAACTGCTTTAAAGTTCATATGGAACCAAAAAAGAGCCCGCATCTCCAAGACAATCCTAAGTCAAAAGAACAAAGCTGGAGGCATCACGCTACCTGACTTCAAACTATACTACAAGGCTACAGTAACCAAAACAGCATGGTACTGGTACCAAAACAGAGATATAGACCAATGGAACAGAACAGAGTCCTCAGAAATAATACCACACATCTACAGCCATCTGATCTTTGACAAACCTGAGAAAAACAAGAAATGGGGAAAGGATTCCCTATTTAATAAATGGTGCTGGGAAAATTGGCTAGCCATAAGTAGAAAGCTGAAACTGGATCCTTTCCTTACTCCTTATACGAAAATTAATTCAAGATGGATTAGAGACTTAAATGTTAGACCTAATACCATAAAAATCCTAGAGGAAAACCTAGGTAGTACCATTCAGGACATAGGCATGGGCAAAGACTTCATGTCTAAAACACCAAAAGCAACGGCAGCAAAAGCTAAAATTGACAAATGGGATCTAATGAAACTAAAGAGCTTCTGCACAGCAAAAGAAACTACCATCAGAGTGAACAGGCAACCTACAGAATGGGAGAAAATTTTTGCAATCTACTCATCTGACAAAGGGCTAATATCCAGAACCTACAAAGAACTCAAACAAATTTACAAGAAAAAAACAAACAACCCCATCAAAAAGTGGGCAAAGGATATGAACAGACATTTCTCAAAAGAAGACATTCATACAGCCAACAGACATATGAAAAAATGCTCATCATCACTGGCCATCAGAGAAATGCAAATCAAAACCACAATGAGATACCATCTCACACCAGTTAGAATGGCGATCATTAAAAAGTCAGGAAACAACAGGTGCTGGAGAGGATGTGGAGAAATAGGAACACTTTTACACTGTTGGTGGGATTGTAAACTAGTTCAACCATTATGGAAAACAGTATGGCGATTCCTCAAGGATCTAGAACTAGATGTACCATATGACCCAGCCATCCCATTACTGGGGATATACCCAAAGGATTATAAATTATGCTGCTATAAAGACACATGCACACGTATGTTTATTGCAGCACTATTCACAATAGCAAAGACTTGGAATCAACCCAAATGTCCATCAGTGACAGATTGGATTAAGAAAATGTGGCACATATACACCATGGAATACTATGCAGCCATAAAAAAGGATGAGTTTGCGTCCTTTGTAGGGACATGGATGCAGCTGGAAACCATCATTCTTAGCAAACTATCACAAGAACAGAAAACCAAACACCGCATGTTCTCACTCATAGGTGGGAACTGAACAATGAGATCACTTGGACTCAGGAAGGGGAACATCACACACCGGGGCCTATCATGGGGAGGGGGAGGGGGGAGGGATTGCACTGGGAGTTATACCTGATGTAAATGACGAGTTGATGGGTGCAGCAGACCAACATGGCACAAGTATACATATGTAACAAACCTGCACGTTATGCACATGTACCCTACAACTTAAAGTATAATAATAATAAATAAATTTAAAAAAAAAAAAAGAAAAAAAAAAAAAAANAGTACTATGGATAGGTATAATGCATCATATTTCTTGTTTGCCTGGAAAAGTCTGAGTTTATATGTCACCTATAGTAATTATTAATAGTGCCTCCTTTCACTGCATAAAAGTCTCGTTGGATAATAAATTATATGGTCACTCCAGATACAGAGAATAAATGAGCAGAGCAATTTACAGATTGAATGCAATCTCTGTTAAAATTTCAGTGACATTTATTTACAGAAACAAAAAAAGTTAATCTTAAAAATTATATGGAACCATAAAATTTACATGGAACCACAAGATCAAAAAGACAGCTAAAGCAATCCTGAGAAAGAACAATGCTACCCTCACTCACTACCAACAACCTGTCTCGTCACAGGCATGCCTTGCAACCACCCGACAGAAATGCTTTGATTACCCACAGTCGTTCACCAGATGAGATCAGTATCCAGGTGTATTAGTTCATTCTTGCATTGCCATAAAGAACTACCAGAGACTTAAACATGAGACCTGAAACCATGTATTCGTAGAAGAAAACATAAGGTAAAAACTCCTTAACATTGGTCAGGGCAATGAGTTTTTGGTTATGACACCAAAAGCACAGGAACAAAATAAAAAATAAACAAGTGGAACTATATTAAATTTAAATGTTTCTGCACAACAGAGGAAATAATTAACAAAATGAAAAGACAACCTCCATAATGAGAGATTATTTGTAAACCATATATTTATATGGTATAAAGGGCATGCTATCGAAAATACAGAAGAAACTCAATAACAACAACAACAACAACAAAAAACAAGAAAAGGACCTGAACGTTTTCCCAATAAAGACATACAAATGGAAAGCAAGTATATGAAAAGGTGCTCAAAATCAATAATCATCAGAGAAGTGCAAATCAAAACCACATGAAAATATCATTTTACACCTGTTAGGATGGATACCATCAAAAAAGTGAAAAGATAACAGTGTTGCAGAGGATGCGGAAAACAGGAACCCTTGCACACTATTTGTAGAAATGTAAATTGGTACAACTATTACAAAAAGCAGTATGGAGCTTCCTCAAAAAATTAAAAACAGAATTATCATATGATCCAGCAATCCCACTTCTGAGTATATATCCCAAGGAAATTAAATCACTAGCTCATTAACTATGTGTGGTGATGAGTATATTAATTAATGGGTTTGTGATCATCATTTTGCAATGTGTGTATATACACAGAAGTATATATATATTATCATCATATTGTGTACATTGAATATCTATAATATTTGTCAATTATAACTCAATAAAGCTGGAAAAAAAATTCAAAAAAATTTATGTCAAAGAAAGATCTAAATTTTCAAGTTCATTGCAGCATTATTCACAATAGCCAAGATATGGAAATAACCTAAGTGCCCTTTGATGAATGAATGGATAAGAAAATGCAGTGTATGTATATGTATACACACATATGCAATGTGATATTATTCAGTCTTAAAAAAGAAGGTAGCCCTGCCATTTTCTATAACATGGATGAACATGGAGGACCTTATGCTAAGTGAAATAAGCCAGACACAGAAAGACAAATACTGTATGACATCACTTACGTGGAATCTAAAAATGTTAAAATCAGTAACAGGTAGAATGTTGATTACCAAAGGTTATGGGTGGGGAAAATGAGAAGATGTTTGTCAAAGTATACAAACTTTCAGTTAAAAATAAATTCTGGGGATCGACTGTAACAAAAAAAAAAAAAAAAGAATTTCAGAACAAAGATGACAAAATTATTATAAACCAGTATGTATTCTGTATATTTTGCTTCAAATCTATGACATTCAGCTAATATTTCTACAGTGTCAATGGGTAAGATGCCATTTTTATTTCCTTGCTAGGCAAATCTTGGTGCTATTCCCAAAGCATAGAGTATGATATTTCAGGTTTCAGATGTCTGGTTATCTTTCATCTCTTTCCAGTCTAGGGTAGAGTAGTGTTTGACTTGCAAAGGGTTACATCAAATCATAGAAATTCCCTGGTGGTAATCCTGTAGAACTGAGCTCAGACTCACTCAGGAAAGAAATGGATGTGTCTTCTTGTTTCAAGGATAAGTGCATAGGACACTCCCCACAGGGTGAAAAGGGAAGTGGCATATGATTTGTTTTTATTTTTAATTGACAGATAATAATTGTATATATTTATGGGGTATACTATGTTTTGACATATGTGTGTATTGTGCAATGATTATATCAAGCTAATTAACATATCCATTGCCTCGCCTACTTACCATTTTTTTGCCGTGAGAACATTTAAAATCTTTGTCAGCAATTTTGAAATGCACAATACATTGTTCTAAACCACAGTCATCATGTTGTGCAATAGGTCAGTAAAATGTATTCCTCTTATCTAACTGAAACTCTGTACCCTTCGACCATCTCCTCTGTCTCTATTTCCCTGGCCCCTCCTCTACCAGTACATTAAGGTTTTCTAGAGGGACAGGACTAATAGGATAGATGTATATATGAAGGGGAGTTTATTAAGGAGTATTGACTCACACAATCTCAAGGTAAAGTCCCACAGTAGGCCTTCTGCAAGCTGAGGAGCTAGGAGCCAGTCCAAGTCCCAAAACCTCAAAAGTAGGGAAGCTGACAGTGCAGCCTTCAGTTTGTGGCCAAAGGCCCAAGAGCCCCTGGCAAACCACTGGTGTCGGTCCAAGAGTCCAAAAGTTGAAGAGCTTGGAGTCCGATGTTTGAGGGCAGGAAGCATCCAGCATGGGAGAAAGATGAAGGCTGGAAGACTCAGTAAATCAGCTTATCCCACCTTCTTCTGCCTGCTTTATTCTAGGCATGATGGCAGTTGATGAGATGGTGCCCATCCACACTGAGGGTGGGTCTGCCTCTCCCAGTCCACTCACTCAGATGTTAATCTCCTTTGGCAACACCCTCACAGACACACCCAGGAACAATACTTTACATCCTTCAATCCAATGAAGTTGACACTTAACATTAACCATCACAGCCAGCCTCTGGTAACCATCATTCTACCCTCTATTTCCAGGAATTCAACTTTTTTAGGTTCTAAAAATAAGGGAGATCATGCAATTTTTGTCTTTCTGTGCATGTGTTATTTTGCTTAGCATAGTATCCTCTGTGTTGCCACAAATAATTGAATTTCCTTCTTTCAAAAGGCTGTATAGTATTTCATTGTGTTTATGTATATTATATTGTCTTTATCCATTGATCTGTTGATGGACACTTAGGCTGTTTCCATGTCTCAGCTATCGTGAATAATGCTGCAGTAAACATGGGAATATAGATATCTCTTCAACAGACTGATTTTAATTTCTTTGGATACATACCCATGAGTGAGGTTGTTGAATTACATGGTACTTCCATTGAGAACATACAATTGGGAAAAGACAGCTTCTTTGATAAATATTTTTGAGAAAACTGGATATCCACAAGCAGAAGAATGAAACTACACCCTTATATTATACACAAAATGAACTGAAAATGGATTAAATACTAAAATGGAAGACCTGAAACTGTTAAATTACTAAAATAAAACATAGGGAGAAGTTTCTATGACATTGGTCTGAACAATAATTTCTTGGATATTTCAAAAGCATGGGCAACAAAAGCAAAAATAGGCAAACGGGATTGCATCCAGCGAAAAAGCTCTGGATAGCCAAGGAGACAATTAGCAGAAGGAAGGGATGATCCACAGAATGGAAAAAAACCATACACTTATTTGTAAACCATACATCTAATAAGGGGCTAATATATGAAATATACAAGGAATTCAAACAACTCAGTAGAAAGAAAGGGACTTCCATTCCTGAGTTACTTCTCTTAGAATAATGTTCTCCAAGAGGGAGCTAAGCTATGAGGATGCAAAGGCATAAGAATGATACAATGGACTTTGGGGACACGGGGGAAAGTGTGAGAGAAGGGTGAGGGATAAAGACTATACATTGAGTACACCACTCAGGTGATTGGTGCACCAAAATCTCAGAATCACCACTAAAGAACTTATTCATATAATCAAACACCAATTGTTCCCCAAATAGCTATTGAAATAAAAAATTTAAAAACACTGTTAAGAAAATGATAAGCCAAAGACTGGGAGAAAATATTTGCAAAACATGTATCTGCCAAAGGAGGACATATACAAGCTCTATAAGAAGAGTTTTAAAAGAAAGAAAGACAGAAAGAAGGAAGAAGGAAGAAAGGGAGGGAGGGAGGGAGGGAAGGAGGGAGGGAGGAAGGAAGGAAGGCAGGAAGGAAGGAAGGAAGGAAGGAAGGAAGGAAGGAAGGAAGGAAGGAAGGAAGGAAGGCCGGAACGAAGGAAGGAAGGAAGGAAGGAACGAAGGAAGGAAGGAAGGAAGGAAGGAACGAAGGAACGAAGGAAGGAAGGAAGGAAGGAAGGAAGGAAGGAAGGAAGGAAAAGTTAAAAATGGGCGAAGGGCCTGAACAGATATTTCTCAAAAGAAGACATATGAATGCCTACAGGTATATGAAAGAATTCTCAACATCACTAATCAACAGGGGGATGCAAATTAAAATGATAATGAGTTATCATGCCATACCTGCCAGGATGGTTATTATCAAAAAGTCAAAAGATAACTAGTGTTAGTAAAATTGTGGAGAAAAAAGGAACCCTAGTATACTGTTGGTGGGAAAGTAAATTAGTGTAGCTATTCTGGAAGTACCATCTTTTGAATGAACTCTCTCAGCCATCCAAAGCTTGGGACAAAAGGACAGGTAAGTATTATTTGAGGAGAAAACCTGAGAACTATTTGAAGCCTGGAGCTAGGCTGACAAAATGGTCTTCAGTGTTAGGTAATTGGACACGTGTGGAGCAGAGGATTCTAAAGAGCAAAAGAGGCATGAGGAAATTTTAGTGACACACTTTGTTTTAGGTCTGATTTTCCAGACGTAGCCCCTGGTGGAGGCACATTATGACTTTCATGACCCCCAGACACCCTGATTCATAATCGGTTAGTGAAACATACTGCTTTTCTGCAAAAGCCAAGATGTGTTGAACTGACTAGAAACAGAAAGGGCAGTAAGAAGCAAGAAACAAATAAAGAAAATGAGAAAGAAGGCTGGCACCCATAGTATGGCAGTGGAGGTGGCCTGGGATGGGTGATGTACAGCTGACCCTATGGTTTAGGGGCACCTGGAAGTATTGATGCACAGTGGATCCTGTGATACTGGTGAGAATTTCGAAAGGGTGATGCACAGTAATATGGTTTGGATCTGCGTCCCCACCAAATCTCATGTTGACACATAATCCCCAGTGTTGGAGATGGGGCCTGGTGGGAGGTGTTTTGGTCATGGGGGTGGATCCCTCATGGCTTGGTACTGTCCTCAGGATAGAGAGTGTGTTCTTGCAAGATCTGGTTGTTAAAAAAGGGTGTGGCACCTCCACTTCCTTGCTCCTGCTTTCACCATGTGACGTGCCTGCTCCTGCTTCACCTTCTGCCATGAGTAAAAGCTCTCTGAAACCTCCCCAGAAGGCGAGCAGATGCTGGTGCCATGCTTCCTGCACTGCCTGCAGAGCTGTGACCCAATTAAGCCTCTTTTCTTTATAAATTACTGAGTGTCAGGTATTTCTTTATAGCAATGCAAGAATGGCCTAAACACACAGTAAACGCTATGATGACAAGGATCAAAAGAGGTCCACCCGAAATGTAGAATTCAGAGAGGATTTTTAATGGAGCATGCAGCCATCTGCACTTTAATATCATAGTCTCATTTTAGATATGGATGTTGGTATTCAGGAAGGAATGGGCAGCAGGAATCGGTTTCTTCTTCTGCATCTGAGGATTCCTCAGGGCAGGTTTCACTGGGAAGCCATGGTAATTCATTGCAGATATGCATGCTCTAGCCTGGTGCCCAGTCCAGAGTACCTGTGTCAGGATCTGAATCCAGCACTGTGTCTTAATAAACTGAATTACTGTGAACTGTAATAGTGAACTGCAGTCTGTCTGGTAGCTCAGGTCATCTCAGAACACCTACATTTGTGAGGACAGAGTATGCATCTAGGTCAGAAACCTTACCCATCAAGAGATGGCTAGTTAGTGAGGGTTTAGGAGCAAAAATCCAAGTTTCCTCTTCCAAGAGCTTTCCTTCCCTGGTTTCCTTTAGTTTTTGTTTGTTTAAGAGAATGTCTTGGTTTACAGATAGTTAGAAATTCAACTACTTGTAAGAGTAATATCTATAATATTTTAAATATTGATAGTTATTACACAGCATTTTATAATAATTATATTATATTATGCCCATATGTTATGTACATTAATATATTACTATATTAATATTGATCTAGTATTTTTAATGGAACTGGTAAAACTGTTCTATTGATTTTAAATATAGAGAAAGTAAGCTGCCTGATAGAAGCGTCTTTGGGTGTTTGATTCTCTGCTATATCCTATTGGTTAGAATAGTGCTAGGGATATAATAGGTGTGGAAGAATATATGTAGCTGAATGAACATAGAGATATCTTTCAAGAGACTGTGCTTTGTACAAAATTATATTGATTAATTTCTCAATTCAAATTATTGGCCAAAGCAGATCTGGTAGCTAAAGACAGTGTAAACTTGTGAAAAAATAAGTTAAAGAAAGGGGGAAATGGAAGGAAAAAACAATGCACTAGTTGTATTTTTCCATGACTTTGAAGTGTCTGCTATTGTTTAGACCAAATATTCTATTCCTGTGCTAAAACCAACCCATTAAAAGAAATCATTTGCTCTGGGCTAAAATGATTGAGAAATATGAATTCTAAAGTATATGTACTTTCTAAAATTTCAAGATACCAAGTCAGGGTTGAAAATATTCAGCTTCCTATATCCTCAAACTTTCTTCTCTTTGTTTAGTGTAGCTTTTTGCTGTATAAATACGCTGAGAAAAATCAGATAAAATGTTAATTACTTAGGCAATATAATACTAAAGAAAACAAGTGATCACTTACCACTATATGGCTAAAATAGAGATGAAGTAGACATAACCTTACATTTAAAACTGATTTGTTTTATAGTAAGTCACTCATTCTACAGATATTTCACGAGCAACTACTACATGCCATATAGTATTCCAGGTGTTAGGGATGAAACAGTGTACAAAACTGATAAGAATTCTTGCCATTATGACGTTTATATTCTGCAAAATTGTGTTTTCATAGTTTTATCATAGATTTAAAAAATATTCAGTAAAGTTACTATCTTCTAGAACAGGAGTCACCAACCTTTTTCTGTAAAGGGACAGGTAATAAATATAGTAGGCTTTGGGGGGCACCCTTTTCCCTCACCCCCAGGCTAAGTAAGCGTTGAATGCAGGGCAACCCCCTCTCAACAGCTTCTCCCAAGAAACAGCCAGCCAGAATGGAGTCATTTGCTATGCAATCTTCTGTCACTGCACGTGCTCAACACACCACCCCACATCCAGTTCTTTCTAGCCCTGTTAATCCTCTTTATAAAAGACAAGCCCTGTCAGCCTCATCCTTGAGACACTTCAAGATTTTATGGCTGGGCATTCTCCATATTGCAATAGTCTCTCTCCCTCATGACAATTTTGTTTTTGAACAAAGTCTCTCCTTACCTAAGTCCAGTTTTGGTTTTTATTTGAGAGTTTGCTGACTTCACAAAAGGGAAATTAGAATACTTGCTTTCTCAACCTACAGCTGCAACCTCCACATCTAACTGACATGTCAGAGCCTTCTCTGACCCATGGAAGGGAAAACTCGGCTCCCAAGAAACTGAGCAAAGCTGTAAAAAGAAATGAGAATGTGCCCAAAGCGATCTTTCCCTCAGCTTTATAGATGTTAGTAACATTCCTTACGGAGACTTACGCAACAACAATTTTCACAGGATCATGGTATTCTTAAGTTGCAGCATCATTTTGAGAGCAATCATTTATACTTTAAATAAAAAATAATTTTAAGGGTAGACAATATTTTCTCTTTAAAAGCCAAACATCATCCAGCTTTTCAAAGTACAAATAAAAGCCACTGAAGCATTCTATAGGTTTCAATTTTAATAAAACAAATGTTGATATATATGTAAAAAAAAACTTCTTGGGATCGTCAATAAATTTTAAGAGTAAAGGGTTCTTGAGGACAAAAAAGTAAAAGTAAACCACTGTTGTAATCAAAACTTGAGTTGATTGTCTCCGGGCCTCATTGATCGATTTTTTTTGATAGACCCTATAAAGAGTCATTCCCTGTCTGGGCTCTAGGAGACACTCACTGCCTAGGTTTGCATCCTTGTAGCTCAGGAAGCTGGTGATAGCTACCTGAGGGATTTAACCAAAGTCAGCTTGCTTCATCTTTTGCAGACATCACATTGACATTGTGAGGTTTTTGCCAGGTTTTTAAATTATCATTATTTTTCCAATTATTTTTTATTTTTCTCTTTTTTTTTCTAATTTTGGTCTGTATTTTATTTCTCTCCATTTTTATTTTTTCTTTTCTTTTTTCTTATTCTTTCATTATTCTTCCCATTTTACTTCTTGTATTTTCTTTTTCTTCATGCTTTTTCTTTTTTGCCTTTTGTCTTTTATTTTTATTTCCTTGATTTATTTCTTCTTCTTATTTTTTATTCTCCCCTTTTATTTCTGATTTATCTTTTTCTTTTCTTCTCATTCATTTTTTTCCTTTTCTTTATGTTTTTCTCATTTTCTTCTTACTTCTTCACCATTTGGCCCCACCTGCACTAGAAATCCTTGTGAGCCTCACTCCCACAGTGCTGTGAGTGCAGGCGCCTCACCCCATCCCCCCGGTAACTGAGGGATGCCAGGGTCCAGCACAGCCTCACAGCGAGTCCTTGTCGCCTCTCCAGGTCCCTCAAAATCTGAGCAATCGTGGTACCTCAGGCGGAATCAGTTTCCTCATGGTGAGTCCATTTGCAGCTGCTTCTTGCTGGACAGCTCTGACAGGCAGGGCACCAGCAGAATTAGCCCCTTAGGCTAAAATTCCCCAGGGCTACCTTCCCTCTCTGCGTGGCTCCAGCCTCTGTCTCTGACCACCGGGGATCCCTGGAGTGTCCTCAGCTAGGTCACCTCTAAGTTGGTCTACAATCTGCCTTGCAGGTTTGCCAGAAGAAACCTGGATGAACCTGAAAGTGAAGGCTAAGGGGAGATGCTCAGGCCTCTCGTGGTGGCAGCAGAGGGAATAATAGAAAAAGAGGGTTTCCCAGAAGCCAGACCACACTCATTAGGCTTCCGATGGAGACCGAAGACCACCCACTCCACAGGGCCCCAGGAGATGAGGCAGGAGACTGGCAGATTCTGAGCAACCCCGGCACAAGCGCGCGTCGCAGGAGAGGTGGTCCCAGTCAGCCAGCCAGAGCACCGGGCGTGGAGGAATCTCACGGCCACGCAGTGTCCCAGCGGACCTCAGGCAGCTCCCTGGCCTTGGAGATCCTTGCTTCCAAATTAGCCAGGCGGCTGCCAGGAGCTGGAGGAAGCAGCAGGAAAGAGCGCCTCAGCCCCACCTGGGCTAGACTGCAGAGACTGGCCTGAACGTGATGTCTTCCTTGCTGGCCCTTCTCCTCTTCCTTGACCTTCTGTGATTTTTCCTTCCATGTTGTAAGGGAAAAGAGATGTGTCTTTCTCCCACACATCCACCCGTGTCCAGAAACTCCCTCTCCCGTTCTCCCCCAGAGGAGCCACAGGACGGGGAAGGATGGGCAGGGCTCTCCCTTGGTACTAAAATGGGAGAGTTCCCTCAGCCCCCTCACAGGACATGCGACAGGGGTGTGACTCGCCCAGCAGCTCACACCCCCAGGGGGAGCGTGCAGAGGAGCAGGTGCAGAGGTTGGGGTGAGTGCTTTGGGCTCCGGCCTGGCACGGTAGTGTCTAGGGGTGGGTGCCTGCAACCCTGGTATTACAAAGCTCTTTCAGCATTGCTGTCTGCAGACGGCTTGAGTGTTAATCAACTCAATGGACCGCCTGCCTTATCACAAGGGCGGAGTGTGACAGCCTTCTGTATCTCAAGCTCTTGTCCAGTGTCCCAGAAGAATCAGATCACAGGTGGGCTGCAAGGATGACTGCAAGGTTTTATTGAGTGGTGGAAGTGGCTCTCAGCGAGATGATGGGGAGCCGAAGGTGGACGGGTGAGGCAGATAATCTTCCCCTGGAGTTCCCTCTTTCTCCACGTTCTGAGCTTCTTCTCTCCTTCTCTGCTGCTCCGCCCTGCCTCTCCCTGCCACTGTTTGCCACCCTGCTGCTCTCTGCTCCTCTTCACCATTCTCTGCCGCTTTCTTCCTCTGCTCCTCTTGACGTTCCACCACTTACGTGTGTGCCTGCTAAGGTCTTGGGTTTATATGAGCACAGGACTAGAGGCATGGCAGGCCAGAGTGCTCTTGGAAAATGCAACATTAGGGGCAAAAAACAGGAGTGCCCGTTTTCACTTAGGTCCGCGGGCACAGGCCCCAGGGTGGAGCCCTCACCACGGACCCCCGCCCTTCTCTACCCAGCACTTCTCTGCCCCCTTCCATATCAGTACTGCGGTTGCATGGAACATGTCACCAGAATTAACACATTGTTATTACCAAAAGAAAAAAGGAAAGGAAAAAAATCCCCACAGCTACCTTCTCTCTCTGTCCCTTGGGCCAGGGAAACTGGATATGTGACAGGACCCAGGACGGCTGCTCAGGACACAGCATGCTGGGGCAGGGGAGGAATGTTCTAGTCAGTGCCTTGGGCTGAGCCCACTTCGGGTTTCTACCCTCTCCTCTCCAGACCACCAACAGAGGAGGCCTTTAGGGGCTTGAGGTCTGGGCAGCTGGGGGCCAGGAGTAGTGGGAGCTGCTCTGGGGCTGCTGAGATGAGGACAGGGTCACTGTCCCTGCTCCTTCCCCAGAGCTGGACATTCCCTTCTGCAGCTGCCGTGAGGACATTTATTCTCTTCCTCAAAAGTGGGTGCCATCCCTCCCCCGACCCCACTGTTGGGTAGAGGGAGGATGACCCAGGGCTAGGAGTAGGGAGGCAACTGCAGAGAGGGGTCGGCTGTCTCTTTGGTGCTTGGTCTTCATTATCAGCACTCATCTGGGCATGTGCTAATTCCACATGGGGACTTCTCCCCACCCCCACCCTTCTGTCTCATCTCTTGGCCTTGCCTCTGTTCCTGACACTGTTGCATCTCCATAGGGTGGGGGCAGACAAGGCCCAGTGGCTCTCACTGGGTCACCTTCACGGCCATGTGCAAGGGGAAGCTATGGGCCCTTGCCTGGGGGTCTCCCCTGCATCTCTTAATTTTATCTCTGCTGTTTCTGTTCTTGAGAAACTCCTGGAGGGAGTTGTGCACAGAAGTGGCCCCCACACTCACCTGAGTCCTACAGTTTTTGGTGATGGATTTTGTTTTTTATTACCTCATTCCTTTGATTTATAAGGACTCTGCCCCTACTCATCACATGTGCTCCCAGCCTAGGCTCAGCTGCAAATCGAGCCCTTGGGTCCCAGAAAGTGGTCTCACCAACTGCAGCCTTCTTATCCCACATCCTGACCACGAGCTCTAGCTGAAACTCTCAGAAACAGCCTAGTTCTCTGAGAGGGGTTGGCTGGGCTCAGCCCACCAGCTTCTGGACTCAGTTTCACCTCCGGATCAAACAGGTAATAAAGAGAATGTTGGCAAGGGAGTCTAAACATTATGCTGGATGCATGTTAGGGCTGCAAGAGAGGGAACAGCCATACCAGTTAGAAGGCAGTTACAGTCCAGAAAGAATGAGGTAGTTTAAATAAGGATATCCACGAAACAGTCGAGATGCATCTCGGTAGCAGAATCAGCAGGACTTACTGGATGTGGAGAGTGGTAGAGAGTCAAGGCCAGCTCCTAGCTGTCCAGCTTAAGCCACAGGGTGGATGAGAAAGACTTGATTCAGCACAGATTTACATGGGAAAACCAATGTTCAGTTCAGGACACATTAAAACTGTGTGGAGTGTGGATGCCGTGTTACCATTTGGATATGTGACATTGTGTCTCAGAGGAGAGGTCGGGACTGAAGATAACATTCAGAAGCTTCAGCGTGGGAACAGTGTTTAGAACCATGGTGGACTAGACCATTTTTGCATTGCTATAAAGGAATACCAGCAGCTGTATAATTTATAAAGAAAAGAGGTTTAATTGGCTCACAGTTTTGCAGGTTGTACAGGAAGTGTGGTGCCAGCATCTGCTTCTGGTGAGGCCTCAGGAAGCTTACAGTCACGGCTGAAAGAAGAAGAGGAGCCTGTGTGTCACATGGTCAGAAAGGATGCATGAAAGAGGGAAGGAAGAGATGCCACACACTTTTAAACATCCAAATCTTGGATGAACTCAGTGAGAATGCACTCGTTACCATGGGAAGGGCACCAAGCCATTCATGAGGGATCTGCCCCCATGACCCAACCACCTCCCACCAGACCCCACCTCCAACATTAGGGATTACATTTCAACATGAGATTTGGAGGGGACAAATATGCAAACTGTATCACATGGCGATTGAGAAGACTATCATAGAGAGAGGAAAGAGAGTGAAGAAAGCCTGGACTGATTCTTGAGGAATTCTGACATTTGAAGATAAGGACACGAAAACTAAGTTGGAAAGTGATGAAGCAGAAAGGCAGGAAGAAAATAAGGAATGTGGTGTCAACAGAGGCTGGCAGCAAAAAGAACAGAGACAGGGCTTAGGGGATCAAAGGGTAAGTTCAAGGGAGGCATATGTTTAGGCAAAGGGGACACATGGGAGGTTTGGCCTTTGAAGACAAGAGAGGGCCTCCCTTTGTTTTACAAGAAAGAATAAAGAAGATTTGTCTAAATCAGGGGTCAGCAAACCTGCAAAGGGCCAGAGAGTAAATATTTTGAGTTTCCAGGCCCATATGGTCTCTGCTACAGCACCACTGCTATGGCAGGAGGGCAGCCACAGAAAATAAGTCAACACATGCGTGTGGCTGGCTTCCAACGAGACTTTATTTATGGACACTGGAGTTGGAATTTCATAGAATTTTCATGTGTCATAAAATATTATTCATCTACTTTTTCCAGTTATTCAAAAATGTAAAAACCACTGTAAGCTGGTGGGCCGTATGAAAACACGCTGAAGGCCAGATCTGGCTGATGCGCCATCGTTTGCTGGATCCCGGTCTAGATACTGGCAGGAACGTAGTAATATTTCTAAAACAATTGTGCACGGGGGCTGGGGGTGTGAAGGGCAACATGTTCCACTCACAGAACTCTGTCACTTCAGTGAGGTGTGAGTCACAGGCTTCAGCTGAGGTAGGAGTAGGCTTGAATTGCCACAGGCAGAGAATTCTTGAGAAGATGAGGAAGCTGTTTTATCGGAATAACACAGTGGCATGCAGAGCAGAGTGGAAATCCCACAGAAGCATGACGGTGTCAACCGATGGGAAGGAGTGAGGCTTCTGGAGGCTCTGACATGGAAGCTGAGTCTTCAAGGATGGTCCGAGATTGTGAATTCATTTAAAAGTGGGAAGCAGTATTAAAGTGTGAAGAGACCAAGAAGAAGTCATCATCTGCTACAACATGGCCGTTTACAAGTGACAATAATCACATTCAATAATTTCTGTTTTAAGCAAATTGCCTTTGAATGATACTAAAACAGAGATTGACTGTAGTGTAAAATGTCCAGACATCCCCCAACAGGCCAGTGGGCTGCCTCGCACACACATCTGGTCAGCATCTGGAGCGCACAGAGGAGAAAATTCATCATATTTGCTCTGCATGTTAAACTCAGGAGCAGCCAGAGAAGTTCTTGTTCGTTTCAAATCAGGCAAATTTGCTCAATTTGGGAACAGGATATATATAAGGCCTTAAATGCAAGTCCCATTTCCAGTTTCTGTGGAGTCTAGTATAAGCTCCTGGAGGATAATCTCACCTTCAAACCAGCTCAGCCTTTGTTCCTTCTGGAATGGTACAAGAAGAGTCGATGTCTAAGAGAGCAGAGCTGAGATTTCGGAGTAGGGATTCACAATTCTGTGTTCTTAAATTTATATTTACATTCCAGAGTGTCTGGTAAATCAACATTTTTTAAAGGCAACATGTCGACTCTAGTTATTAAAAGATTTGTTCAAGAACATTCATATTTTAGGCTTTAAGATCTCTTTTGGAAATATCCAATTAAGTTCATTTTAAGTTGTAAAAGAAATACACACCTTTAGCGGGAGGTGGTTTTTAGGTAACATGCATGTTTTGCAATGCGAAAAGAACTTGAAACGTTTATGGAGAGATGAGTTTAGAATTGTCTTTGCCTTGCACCTCATATCAAAATAAATCCTAGGCTCCTCCCTTTACCTAGCGTTTTCCTTAGAGGAAGATCTATTATTGTTTCCTTCTTACGATAAACTGGTTTTCAGTCTTTTTTAAAAATTTTATGTATTTATTTATTTTAAGATGGAGTTTCACTCTTCTTGCCCAGGCTGGAGTGCGATGGCACAATCTTGGCTCACTGCAATCTCCGCCTCCCAGGTTCAAGCAATTCTTGTGCTTCAGCCTCCTGAGTAGCTGGGATTACAGGCATGCGCCGCCATGCCCGGGCTAATTTTATATTTTTAGTAGAGATGGGATTTCTCCATGTTGATCAGGCTGGTCTCTAACTCCCTACCTCAGGTGATCCACCTGCCTCGGCCTCCCAAAGAGCCGGGATTACAGGTGTGAACCACAATGCCCGGCCTTTTGGTTTTCAGTATTTACAAACAAAAACACAGATAGAGGTAATAATGACCTCAGGCTTTGTAGAATTCCCACTGTAAAATGTCTATAATAAATCAATTAAAACTATACACAGGGTGCAGATGCCAGGTGCCTCTGATTAGTAGACACCAACGGGTTGGAAGTATTATTAATAACTGGCAGGTCAGAATTTCTGGGATTGGAAGGAAGTAGTAACTAGTAACTAGTGTTAGTCTCTGAAGATGCACACATCACCACTCGAGACCCCTTTCACCGACTGTTCGAACAAAAGAGAGAACAGATCACCTTTCTTCAAACTTTGTTTTAGTTTAATTGAATATTATAACAAATTAAAATAAATACAGCAAACTAAAACAAAAACACTGGACTTTTCTATGAGTGCAGATGGTGAAGCTGAATGCAGAGAGCTTAGCTTCTTTTCCGAAGGAGTCCTCAGATGATGAGAGGCAGGGTCACATGGGATGAGAATGGGAATCTTTATCTTCTAAAGTGGTCTTAGACCTCTGGACAGATGGTGTCCCAGGAAACCGACTCGATCTGATTTTGACAAATATCTTTGTTTAAATCTTCTGAAACCTGGAACATTAAAATAGCTTTGTGCTCCTTTTAATTTCTGGCAAAGAGAAATTGGTTTGGCTAAAGAGCTCTTTTGGAGGGCATTGGCATGTTCATATGTATAGGATTTGCCTTTTAGCCCAAGCTAAATAAAAAGTCAGACAATTATGGCTTTGGAGTTCTCTTCCAAGAGGCAAATCAATATTTTTTTAAAGGCAACATGTAGGCTCTAGTTATTAAAAGATTTGTTCAAGAACATTCATATTCCATAACCTCATGTCAGAAAAATTCAAGCAGTAAGACATCTAAAGAGTGGGTTTTTGCAGCTTTACCCTTTTCCTTGTTAGCACTTCATAAAAAGTGACAATCCAAATATCCTTTGGCTTTTTTGCATTGACTTCTAACTCTTACCTTCTAGTGGCTTCTCTCTTTCGATGAGCACTCATGTATACTTTTTTCTTCTCTGTAGTCAAGAGTATTTGAAACCTACTTTCCTTGTGAGAGACATCATCACTCTACAGAAATAACTGAATGATTTTTCACAGATATAGTACATAAGACCAAATAGTCACAATATGTGTCTTGATATTCTGCACATCACACAAAAATACGGATGCTATAAATTTCCTTGATTTGGTAACCATAAGTCCAAGGAAACATTAAATTTTATTTTAAGGGCCAATAAGCAAAATAAGGTTTTGCTTTTATAAACTAAAAAGCATTGGGGGTAAAGAGATAGCTTAAAGCTATTTTAAAAACAGCATTTCTTTGCATTTAGAAGTGGGGATGGCTAGGATGTGAAGGCAGAGATGAGGCCAAAATAGCTTTAGAGATTTTTATCTCACATTTCTAAAACTTGGAGTGTATTCTGTTAGGGATAAAATAGACAATTTCTTCTAATTTGAAGATAGAATAATCTATTTGTATATACAATCGAGTATGCTATGGAATTTTTAGTCATTTGGCCAAATGAGAAATACAATTAAACTTTCCCTTGAGGGGGGAGATTTTTATTTGGGAAAAGGGAAAGGGCAAAGAGAAGTCATACTCTTCTACTTACAGTAAACCAGTTATAAAATTAAAGAAGATTATTTTCTTGCTTGTGAGGAGAGTTGTAAGAGAATAATCCATTTCTAACTTTCTCTAAATACAGGGACACGTCAATTTTTTGCCGTTTTCGTGCCAATTCAAAGCCAACTCCCATAGAGGCAACATTGCATAAGGAGATGAAATATTTTCTACTAAAAGAAAAACACTTTGAGTGTTTCCATATTTTGTTGTTGTAGAATGCTTTTCCTTTTAAAAATTCTGTTTTTCTCGGTTGTTTAGCCAAACTTCCAACCAGGCACATCTAGCATCAATGAAAGAAAATGTCTTTTTTAAAAAATGGAAAGTTTTAGCCAAACCGAGTATCCTGATTTTTGATAAGGAAGTCCCAGTAAGGATGGCTTCACGTTTTGTAGATAATTTCTCACTTTCATGTTTCTGTTGGAGGTCGAACGGGGTTGCTGCCTGCGTAGCACGGCAGGGGCTGTGAAGAAGCATGGCCTTAGCATTCTTTGGGAGATTCCCTGGTGTTGGGAATTCTTTAGGCAACAATATTACAATCCTGACTTTTGAACTACGCATCTGGCAGAGGATTTTCAACTCTTTTCTCACCCAGAGAAAGCTGAGATAGTGAAAGAAACTGCAGCAATGTCAAAAAGGATGAAAAGGATTGACAATAACGTTTTATTTTTAGAAAGCATTTATTTGAGCTTTACACTCCTGCAGGCATGTAAAGATAGCCTCTTTATCCTTTTTGTTTAAACTGAAGAACAAAAACAGTTCCTAATAAATACTACTGATATCTACTCTCAGAATACACTCATTAGAAAAAGCAGAAATCTTTTTAAAGCGTCATGTTAAAGTTTGCTGTTTCGTCCAAATAAGAATGACACTATTTTAATATACTCACAAGTGGTTTAATCAGTTTAACATTTATAAATAAAATAAATAAACGTAAATGAATAAATAAGTAAGTAAGTTCCATGAGAGTATGTATTTAATCTGTTTTATTTACTGATGTAGCTTCGGGACTTGGAACAGTTATCTGGCACATGGTAAGCTTTCAGTAAGTATTTTTGTATATAAAGAAACAAATGAATATTGAGATTCGTCTTGCATAAATGTACCCTAGAACTTAAAGTATAAAAATAATAATAATAATAAAAGAGGAGATTTGCAGGCTCCAAACTGTTTTATTTTTCAGATTACTAGTTTAGTCTTAATATATCTAGTGCATTTAATGTATTATTATTGTTGCATTTTATCCAATAAATGGCCTTCCTTCCTGCTCTTCCTTCTTCACCATTTTTCTGTTCTACTTTGATGTTATATGATGATTTTTCCCCAGGCCATGCCAATACTCACAGTGGACAGGAATCTGTGACTCGCATAAGCCAATTTCTGTGGTTTTCTTTTGTTTTTTCCTTTCTAGTCTCCAATTAAGTGATGGCTTTACCGAGACATTTTTATATTTCTCAATTTGTCACCATTTTCATTTTAATCTGTTTTTCTACTTTTGTCGATTATTCTTAGCTTTGTTTTTCCATTTTCCTCCAATTTTCATTAGCTCAAATAAATATCACTAATATTCAATCTTGTTATCTTTGGTTCAGGGTATATGTGAGGATTTCTCCAAAGTAAAAACTACTTTCTTTCTTTTCTTCTTAACTTAAGTGGTAGTTTATTGTTTTGCATATGACCAATAGTTTAAGCTCTTTTTCATCTCTCTTTGTTCAAATTTGCAATTGTTGTTTACATTTGCAAATGTTGTTTCCAAGTGTTTGTGTTGCTCTTCATAACTCTGTTCTTATATGACATTTCCTTATATAAAAAAGCTTTATTGAGATACAATTTACATAAAATAAACCGACTGTATTTAAACTGTATAATTTGATGAATTTAAAAAAAAAACGACCAGAATAATAAACAGATTCATCGTCTTTAAAAGTTTTCTGGTGACCTCTGCAAACTTAGTTGGGGCCCTCTGAACACCTCCAACCTGGTCCCTAGGTAACCACTGATCTGTTTTCTGTCATTATAAATTAGTTTGCATTTACTATAATTTTATATTAATACAAATGAAATAATACAGTCTGTACTCTTTTGTTCTTTAGCTTTTTTCACCCAGCATAGTTCTTTTGAGGTTCATCTTTGTGTGTGTGTATGTGTGTGTGTGTGTGTGTGTGTGTGTGTGGTGTGTATAATTCAGTCCTTTTTATTCCTGAATAGCATCCTATTGCAGAGATGAACCACAATTTGTTTATATACTTATCTATTAATGGACATTTGGGTTGTTTCCCGGTTTTGGCTATTATAAATAATGCTATTATGAACATTCATGTACAAGTCTTTGCCTGGATACATGCTTTTGTTTTTCTTGGTTAAGTACCAGGGAGTAGAATGACTGAGTCATATATATGTGTACACGAATATATATATATATATATATATAAAAATACATATACACACACGTATATACATATACATATATATGTGTGTATAGATTTTTTTATGAAACTGCCAACTGTTTTCAAAAGTGCTTGTAAAATTTTACATTTTTATCAATTGTATTTGAAAGCCCCATGTCTTCCATTTTCTCACCAAAATTAGTGTCATTAGTATCTTTTTAACTTTAGTCACTTCAGTGGGTGTGTAGTGGTGTCTCACCGTGGTTTTAATCTGCATTTCCCAAACAACTAATGATGTTGAACATCTTTTCATGTGCTTATTTGGCATCCATATATTTTCTTTGGTGAAGTGTCTATTCAAACCTCCTACCCATTTTTTTATTAGATCATTGGTTCTTATTGATTTTGAAAAGTTCTTTATACGTTCTGAAAATAAGTCTCTTATTGGATGAAAAGTTTGCAAATGAATTCTCCCTGTTGTTTCAGTTACTTAACAGTAGCTTTTAAAGAGCAGATTTTCTTCACTATAATGAAGTTCAATTTATCAGGCTTTTCTTTTATGGATTATGCTTTTGGTATTTTACAGAAAATCCTGAAGAATCCAGGAAGAAACTATTAGAATAAATAAATGAATTCAGCAAAATTGCAGGATACAAGATCAATACACAAAAAACAGTTATATTTCTAGAAACTAGCAATAAATAATCCAAAAATAAAATTAAGAAAACAATTCCATTTATGATAACATCCCAAATAATAAGATGACTAGTGATAAATTTAATGAAGGAGGTGCAAGACTTGTACACTGAAAAGTATAAAACATTACTAAAAGAAATTACTAAAGCCCTAAATAAATAGAAAGATATTTTATGTTTATGAGAGGGAAGACATAATATTGTTAAGATGACATTATTACCCAAAGTGATCTACAGATTCAATGCAATCCCTCTCAAAACTTTAATGAGCTTTTTTTTTTTTTTTGAGAAATGGAGAAGCTGATCCTCAAGTTCACATGAAATTGCAAAGGATCCCAAGTAAGCAAAATAACACTGACAAAAAAACAAAGTTGGAGGAATCACACTTCTTGATTTCAAAACTTAGTACAAAGCTACAGTAATCAAAACAGTGTGATACTGGCATAAGGATAGACATATAGATGGAATAAAATGTAGAATCTAGAAATAACTTCATACATCTATGGCTACTTGATTTTTCACAAGGGTGCCAAAATCATTCAATGGGAAAAACAGTTTTTCCAACAAATGGTGCTGAAACAACTGGATATCAACGTACAGTAGAATGAAATTGGATCTCTATCTCATAAAATAAACAAAAATTGACTGACAAGTTGGTCAACAACCGAGAGTTAAAACTATTAAACTGTAAAAATGTATAGGAGTAAATCTTTATGATCTTGGATTTAGCAAATTAATTTTTTAGATGTGATGTCAAAAGCATGAGCAACAACAACCACAAAATAGACAAATTGGACTTCATGAAAATTAGAAACTTTAGTGAGTCAAAGGATATTGTGAGCTTTGTTTTATAATGCATTTAAGTTAAATGGAAATAGTTTGATCATTTAGAATCTTGTTTATAAGACTTGTTAGAATCAAATCAGTAAGGCAAATTTTTTCACTGTTGAGACAAACCCCTTTGGAGTACTCTACCCATTGCCCCATGAATCAAGAGGTTTCCTTGCCACTGGGAAGAGTTACTATTCTTGTCCCTGTATATGTTGAGCTCTTGTTCCTATTCTGATCCTTTCATGCAGTTCTTTCTGTGGCATGCACTGGTCAATGCTGAATACTCAAGGAGATCCTTTGCAAATTTTTGAGTTCTCTCTCACTGTGCAACCTTTTCACTTTGGGTACTCTTATATTTGGTCTCCCTAGACTCTCAGATTTGTCTTCTCACCAAGGAAGTCTGCTAGGGTCTGCTTTGGTTACACCTGCTTACTCTGTGGACTAGAAATTTGCCTAAAGTTTTTGTTTTTAACAGTTTTATTGAAATATAATTCATTTACCATACAATTTACCCATGTAATATTTATATTTCAATAGCTTTTAGTATATTCACAGAGTTGTGCAATCATCCCCACACTTAATTTTAGACCATTTTCATCACCTTAAAAATATTACTCAGTGTTTTGTTCCAAATGAATGAGGAACTTTACATATATTGTGAGTCCTTTAAGCCAGACTTTTCTCCCCTATAATACAGCATCATTTTTATCATATTTCAAGTGAATATTTATGTGTAGATCTGTTTGTGAGTTCTTTGTCCTATCCCATCAATTTATTCTTGTGCCAGTAGCACACTGTTTTAATTACTATAGCTGGACTATAGGTCCTAATAGCAGCTTTAAGTAGTTAAGAAGTTTTCCACATTTATCCTATTAGATTGCCTTAACTATTCTTGGCCCTTTGTATTATTTCCACATAAATTTTAGTCAACTTATCAATTTATATAATATTTCTTATTTAGATCTTTAACATTGTATTGAATTTATAGACATTTGGATGTTTAGATAATTGACAATTTTTACAATACTGATTTCTAATCCATTTAGCTTAGAAACTGTGGCAGTTTTCAGTGTACAGAACTTATATGGTTTTAGGTTTATTCTTTGGTATCTGATTTTTTATGTTATTGTAAACTGTTTCTTTTTGTATTTTTTTCATATTCAGGTTATCTTCAATGACTTGGAAAGACTTGCATATTAATTTTAATAGTTTAGCTACAGATCATTTTAGATTCTCTAGATATACAACAATGTTATCTATAAATGAATTTAATGCTTATGCCCTTCATTTCTTTTCCTTGCTTTATTGCACAGGCAGAGATCCCTTGTAAAACATTGAAGTGGTCATATTGGGTATTTGTTTTTTAATTCCTAAATTCATGATCATTAAATTTAACATTTTCTGTGAAACATTCAAATAAATGCTGTTTATTTTTCATTTTCCTCAATTCCTTGCTTGCTAAGAGTTTTTGCCACAAATTATTATTGAATTTTATAAGATATTTTTCTGCATCTATTAAGATTATTATGTTTTTATCTTTTTAAAAGTTAATGTGGTAAATGGAATTAATTAATTTTTGAGTAGTAAATCTCTCTTCCATTCCTACAACCACCATAAAGTCCTTATATACTATCCTTAGTATACAATTCTGAATTTGATTTGTTAGTATGTCATTTGGCATTTTAGCATCCATTGTAATGAGAAAGATTAGTCTGTAATTTTCATGTCTTATAGGAACTTTGTTAGGATTTAGAAACAAGATTGCAATGGTCTTATAAACAATTATGGGATCCGCACCAAGATGGCTGAATAGGAAGAGCTCCAGCCTCCAGCTCCCGGCGTGAGCGACACAGAAGATGGGTGATTTCTGCATTGCCAACTGAGGTACTGGGTTCATCTCACTGGGACGTGTCAGAAAGTGGGTGCAGGACAGTGGGTGCAGCCCAATGAGTGAGAGCCAAAGCAGGGCGAGGCATCCCCTCACCCAGAAAGCGCAAGGGGGAAGGGAATTGCCTTTCCTAGCCAAGGGAAACAGTGACACACAACACCTGAAAAATCACATCACTCCCACCCTAATACTGTGCTTTACCAAGGATCTTAGCAAACAGCACACCAGGAGATTATATCCTGTGCTTGGCTTGGAGGGTCCCACGCCCATGGAACCTCCCTCATTGCTAGCACAGCAGTCTGAGATCTAACTGCAAGCTGGCAGTGAGGCTGGGGGAGGCCATTGCTGAGGCTTAAGTAGGTAAACAAAGCCACCGGGAAGCTCAAACTGGGTGGAGCCCACCACAGCTCAAGGAGGCCTGCCTGCCTCTGTAGACTCCACCTCTGGGGACAGGGCATAGCCAAACAAAAGGCAGCAGAAACCTCTGCAGATATAAATGTCCCTGTCTGACAGCTTTGAAGAGAGTAGTGGTTTTCCCAGCACAGAGTTTGAGATCTGAGAATGGACAGACTGTCTGCTCAAGTGGGTCCCTGACCCCTGAGTAGCCTAACTGGGAGACATCCCCCACTTGGGGCAGACTGACACATCACACCTCACATGGCCAGGTACACCTCTGAGACAAAGCTTCCAGAGGAATGACCAGACAGCAACATTGGCTGTTCAGCAATATTCACTCTTCTGTAGCCTCCGCTGCTGATCTAGGCAAACAGGGTCTGGAGTGGACCTTGAACAATCAATCTGGTCTGCGTCTCTCAGACCACAGTGCAATCAAACTAGAACTCAGGATTAAGAAACTCACTCAAAACTGCTCAACTACATGGAAACTGAACAACCTGCTACTGAATGACTACTGGGTATATAACAAAATGAAGGCAGAAATAAAGATGCTCTTTGAAAGCAATGAGAACAAAGACACAACATATCAGAATCCCTGGGACACATTTAAAGCAGTGTGTCGAGGGAAATTTATAGCACTAAATACCCACAAGAGAAAGCAGGAAAGATCTAAAATTGACACCTTAACATCACAATTAAAAGAACTAGAGAAGCAAGAGCAAACACATTCAAAAGCTAGCAGAAGGCAAGAAATAACTAAGATCAGAGAAGAACTGAGGGAGATAGAGACACAAAAAACCCTTCAAAAAATCAATGAATCCAGGAGCTGGTTTTTTTGAAAAGATCAACAAAATTGATAGTCGGCTAGCAAGACTAATAAGGAAGAAAAGACAGAAGAATCAAATAGACACAATAAAAAATGATAAAGGGGATATCACCACCGACCCCACAGAAATACAAACTACCATTAGAGAATATTATAAATACCTCTATGCAAATATACTAGAAAACCTAGAAGAAATGGATAAATTCCCAAGACTAAACCAGGAAGAAGTTGAATCCCTGAATAGATCAATAACAGGCTCTGAAATTGAGGCAATAATTAATAGTCTACCAACTAAAAATGTCCAGGACCAGACGAATTCACAGCCGAATTCTACCAGAGGTACAATGAGGAGGTGGTACCATTCCTTCTGAAATTATTCCAATTAATAGAAAAAGAGGCAATCCTCCCTAACTCATTTTATGAGGCCAACATCATCCTGATACCAAAACCTGGCAGAGACACAACAAAAAAAGAATTTTAGACCAATATCCCCGATGAACATCGATGCAAAAATCCTCAATAAAATACTGGCAAACCGAATCCAGCAGCACATCAAAAAGCTTATCCACCATGATCAAGTGGGCTTCATCCCTGGGATGCAAGGCTGGTTCAACATATGCAAATTAATAAATATAATCCAGCATATAAACAGAACCAAAGACAAAAACCACATGATTATCTCAATAGATGCAGAAAAGGCCTTTGACAAAATTCAACAGCCCTTCAAGATAAAAATTCTCAATAAATTCGGTATTGATGGAACATATCTCAAAATAATAAGAGCTATTTATGACAAAGCCACAGCCAATATCATACTGAATGGGCAAAAATTCGAAGCATTCCCCTTGAAAACTGGCACAAGACAGGGATGCCCTCTCTCACCACTCCTATTCAACATAGTGTTGGAAGTTCTGGCCAGGGAAATCAGGCAAGAGAAAGAAATAAAGGGTATTCAATTAGGAAAAGAGCAAGTCAAATTGTCCCTGTTTGCAGATGACATGATTGTATATTTAGAAAACTCCATCATCTCAGCCCCAAATTTCCTTAAGCTGATAAGCAACTTCAGCAAAGTCTCAGGATACAAAATCAATGTGCAAAAGTCACTAGCATTCTTATACACCAACAAAAGACAAACAGAGAGCCAAATAATGAATGAACTCCCATTCACAGTTGCTTCAAAGAGAATAAAATACCTAGAAATCCAACTTACAAAGGATGTGAAGGACCTCTTCAAGGAGAACTACTAACCACTGCTCAATGAAATAAAAGAGTACACAAACAAATGGAAGAACATTCCATGCTCATGGATAGGAAGAATCAATATCATGAAAATAGCCATACTGCCCAAGGTAATTTATAGATTCAATGTCATCCCCATTAAGCTACCAAAGACTTTCTTCACAGAATTGCAAAAAAAACTACTCTAAAGTTCATATGGAACCAAAAAAGAGCCCACATTGCCAAGACAGTCCTAAGCCAAAAGAACAAAGCTGGAGGCATCACGCTACCTGACCTCAAACTATACTACAAGGCTACAGTAACCAAAACAGCATGGTACTGGTACCAAAACAGAGATATAGACCAATGGAACAGAACAGAGCCCTCAGAAATAATACCACACATCTACAACCATCTGATGTTTGACGAACCTGACAAAAATAACAAATGGGGAAAGGATTCCCTATTTAATAAATGGTGCTGGGAAAACTGGCTAGCCATAAGTAGAAAGCTGAAACTGGATCCCTTCCTTACACCTTATACAAAAATTAATTCAAGGTGGATCAGAGACTTAAATGTTAGACCTAAAACCTTAAAAACCCTAGAAGAAAACCTAGGCAATACCATTCAGGACATAGGCGTGGGCAAGGACTTCACGTCTAAAACACCAAAAGCAATGGCAACAAAAGCCAAATTGACAAATGGGATCTAATTAGGTTCTGCACAGCAAAAGAAACTATCATCAGAGTGAACAGGCAACCTACAGAATGGGAGAAAATTTTTGCAATCTACTCTTCTGACAAAGGGCTAGTATCCAGAACCTACAAAGAACTCAAACAAATTTACAAGAAAATAACAAACAATTCCATCAAAAAGTGGGCAAAGGATATGAACAGACACTTCTCAAAAGAAGACATTTATGCAGCCAACAGATACATGAAAAAATGCTCATCATCACTAGCCATCAGATAAATGAAAATCAAAACCACAATGAGATGCCATCTCACACCAGTTAGAATGATGATCATTAAAAAGTCAGGAAACAACAGGTACTGGAGAGGATTTGGAGAAACAGGAATACTTTTACACTGTTGATGGGACTGTAAACTAGTTCAACCATTGTGGAAGACAGTGTGGCGATTCCTCAAGGATCTAGAACTAGAAATACCATTTGACCCAGCCATCCCATTACTGGGTATATACCCAAAGGATTATAAATCATGCTGCTATAAAGACACATGCACACGTATGTTTATTGTGGCAGTATTCACAATAGCAAAGACTTGGAACCAACCCAAATGTCCATCAATGACAGATTGGATTAAGAAAATGTGGCACATATACACCATGGAATACTATGCAGCCATAAAAAGGGATGAGTTCATGTCCTTTGTAGGGACATGGATGCAACTGGAAACCATCATTCTCAACAGACTATCACAAGAACAGAAAACAAAACACTGCATGTTGTCACTCATAGGTAGGAATTGAACAATGAGAACACTTGGACACAGGAAGGGCAACATCACACACCGGGGCCTGTTGCAGGGTGTGGGAACTGGGGAGGGATAGCATTAGGAGATATACCTAATATAAATGACGAGTTAATGGGTGCAGCACACCAACATGGCACATGTATACCTATGTAACAAACCTGCACGTTGTGCCCATGTACCCTAGAACTTAAAGTATAATAATAATAATAAAATTATGAAGTGCTTCCTCTTTTTCTATTCCCTGAGGAAGGTTATGTAATTTTGTTATTATTTATTTTTTAAAAGTTTGGTGAAATTCATCAGAGAAGCAATCTAAACCTCAGTTTTGTTTGTATGTGTGGATGGTCAGAGGGTAGGTTTAATAATGGATTCAATAACAATTTAATTGTCCATTTTAAACTAACTAAGACAGTATAATTGGATTTTTTGTAACACAATGGATACACGCTTGAGGTGATGGATAAACCCATTCTCCATGATGTGATTACCACACATTTCATGTCTGTATCAAAATATCACAGGTACTTCATAAATATATATATCTACTATGTACCCACAAAAATTAAAAGTAAAGCATTTTTAAAAATGGATTCAATTTTCTTAATGGATATTAAACTTTTAGGATTTTCTCTTTATTCTGTCAGTTTGATAAGTTGTGCTTTTAGATAAATTTGTTTTCTATTTTATTCAAACTGTCAGATGTAAAGTTGTTTATACTACTCTTTAATGTTACTTTTAATATCCATTGGATCTATATTGATTTCATGTTTTTCTTGGTAATTTGTGTATTCTTTTCTTTTGTCTTTTTTCTTGATTAGTTTGCTAGGATTTATCAATGTTATTAATTTTATTTTAAGAATAAATTTAGTTGGGGGCTTTGACTTTTCTCTAATGTAAGCTATTTTTTCTATTTTATTGATAGCTGAAATAATTATTATTTCCATTCCCTTTTTTAGCTTCAATGCTTTGTTTGCTTGTTTGTTTTTAGATTCTTGAAATGGAGACTTAGATTATTTACTTTTAGTCTTGCTTCATTTTTAACACATAAATATTTTAAAGCCATGAATTTCTAAGTATTGTTTTGGTTGTATTCTTTTTTGAAATATTACATTTTTATTAAGTTCAAAATATTATTTTCTTCATGTTTCTTCCTTGATCCATAGATTATTTAGAAGCATGTTGTTTAATTTTTTTTGCGTTTTGTAAGTTTTTTTTTTTTTTGAGATGGAGTTTCACTCTTGTCATCCAGGCTGGAGTGCAATCCCGCAATCTCAGCTCAGTGCAACCTCCGTCTCCTGGGTTCAAGCGATTTTCCTGCCTCAGACTCCTAAGTAGCTGGGATGACAGGCACCCGCCACCACGCCCAGCTAATTTTTGTATTTTTAGTAGAGATAGGGTTCCATCATGTTGGCCAGGCTGGTCTAACTCCTGACCTCAGGTGATCCACCCGCCTTGGCCTCCCAAAGTGCTGGGATTATAGGTGTGAGCCACTGTGACCGGCCGACCTTTCAGTTTTTCTTTTTTCCAGCTTAATTCCACCAATCAGAACATGCTCTGAATGGCTTCAATTCTTCCAAATGTGATGAGGCTTTCTTTATAGCTTGGTATGCAGAAACTGCTAAGGGAGTAAAAATTCACACTGTGGAGTCGGAGAAAGCATTTGAAATTCATAAGTGGCTGAGATATGAAAAGAATTTCTACAAATGAATAAAGAAAAGGCAACATCTTAGAAAACCTTTATTGTCAAATTTGATATATGTAAATGATTCTTCCTTCCTGACTATATTTCCTCATTCTTTATAAAAAATTTCTGAATCTTCTCCCACACTGACCTTTTCCTGGCCCATATTCCTGTATCAAATGGAAGAAACTCCAGGGTCTTCACCTTGGTTACACTATTGTATAACCTGCTCTATGTACTTTCACAGCTTCTATTTTTACCTATATTAATAACTTCTAAATCTGTAATTCCAATCCCATTTTCCTCTTGAGTTGCAGGAATGTATTTCCAATCTGAAGTACCTCAAACTCAACACTCACAAACCAAAGTTCATTATCTTTCCTCTCCATATGTGAGCCTCCTAGTGAGTTTTCTATGTTTAGTTAATAAAGATAAATTCATCCTTATGTTAATTTATGGCATAATTGCATAAGTTTTCCTTTTTGATAGCATGTATCACAACTTAAATTTTTTCATTACTTTCCTAACTATTGATCATTTGTCTCTTTGACTACTCTGCAAGCTTGGTGAAGTCATAAATCATGCCTGTTTGTGACATCATTTATGTGTCCTCAGCATCAACTGCAGCCTCAGTTACATAGTGGGTCTTCAATAAACAGCTGTTGAATACATGTGTGTGTAATATATGCTCTTCTCTATTTGAACTAAAGACATGTCTATAGGTCCATTACCTACAGCAGTGGTCCCCAACGATTTTGGCACCAGGGACTGGTTTCATGGAAGAAAATATTTCCATGGATGGGACAGGGCTGGGGGTGGATGCTTTCGGGATGATTCAAGTGCATTATATTTATTATTCACTTTATTTCTATTATTATTGTATTGTAATTTATAATGAAATAATTATACAACTCACTATAATGTAGAATCAGTGGAAGCCCTGAGCTTGTTTTCCTGCAACCAGACAGTCCCAGCTGGGGGTGATGGGAGACAGTGACAGATCATCAAGCATTAGATTCTCAAAAGGAGTGTGCAACCTAGATCCCTTGCATGTGCAGTTCACCATACCGTTCACACTTCTATGAGAATCTAAAGCCCTTACTGATCTAACAGGAGGCGGAGCTCAGATGGTAATGCTTGCTCCAGTCACCTCCTGCTGCCAGTCACCTCCTGCTGTGTGACTGCCAATCACCTCCTGCTGTGCAACCTGGTTCCTAACAGGCCGCAGACCGGTATCAGTCCATGGCCTGGGGATTGGTGGCTCCTGATCTGGACTGTAAATTTCAGACGTATTACATATACTGCCTTCAGAGAATTCAACCCAATAAGTTTTCTAGATTCAACTCTTTTTTTTTTTTTTGAGACGAAGTCTCACTCTGTCACCCAGACTGGAGTGCAGTGATGGGATCTCAGCCCACTGCAACCTCTGCTTCCTGGGTTCAAGCAATTCTCATTTCTCAGCCTCCCAAGTAGCTGGGACTACAGGCACGAGCCACCATATCCAGCTATTTTTTTGTATTTTTAGTAGAGACGGGGTTTCACCATGTTGGCCAGGCTGGTCTTGAACTCCTCACCTCAGGTGATCTGCCTGCCTTGGCCTCCCAAAGTGCTGGGATTACAGGTGTGAGCCACCATGCCCGGCCAAGATTCAACTCTTTTTCACCCTTTCTATACACATGCCTTTTACTTGTGCAGTTTTCCAAATGGACTTATCCTTTGCTTTTCTTTTATTGCTTCAATTTTCTGGAATATTTTTCCATCTTGTCTTTCTAGCAAACATCTGCTTTGTCTTTAAACCAGACTTCAGTGTTACCACATATTCTAAACTTCTAGGACCTTACCTTGAATAATTAATCATTTCTTATTGTTTTATTCTATACAGCTGGCCACAATAAACTATATTGGTTTCATTTATCTGTAAGTACATAAGAAATCACTCTAAAAATTGAGTGGTTAAAACAACAATTTTGTGATATCTCCTGGTCCTTTGGGCTTACAGAACTCAGCACCATGGTTCTTCTTTCCTCTCTCTCTGCTGTTGGCAGGAACTGCAGTAATCTGGGAGCTTGACTGCTTGGGTTTCCCAGATGGCTCACTCAGAAGGCTGCAGGTGGTGCTTGCTTTCACCTGGAAGCTCACATGAGGATGTCAGGTCATCCTTCACGAAATTTGGGCTTCTCAGAATGTAGACACTGGAATTCAACAGGAGGTGTTCGAATGGCAGAAGACAAATATCTGAATCTCTACTAAGACATCTGAACATCAAATGGCAGATGATAAACATCTGAACATCTCCTAAGATCCTGCCTTGGAAATTACATGCTTCACCTTCACACATTCTGTTGGTCAATATGAGTTTCAGGGCTACCTCAGATGTACTATCTCAGAGAGAACTACACCAACACATAAATACCAGGAAATGTAATTCATTAGGGATGATCATTATACATTACATGTGCTTGTTCTCTCTTGTTAAATTATGAGATATTTGATAACATTCATTGTGTCTTTATTTATATAGCAGCAAACACATGCCTGGAATAATTATTGTTTGATAAAATACTTGTGGAATTGAATGGTCTTACCCTTCCTTCTTTCCCTTCTCATCACCAGTTGTGGATGTTCTGAGAGTTGCCTTTGGCCCTAGTTTTTCTCTCTTTTTTTTTTTCTTTTTTTTCTTTTTTTTTTTTTGAGACAGAGTCTCGCTCTGTCACCCACGTTGGAGTGCAGTGGCCAGATCTCAGCTCACTTCAAGCTCCGCCTCCCGGGTTCACGCCATTCTCCTGCCTCAGCCTCCCGAGTAGCTGGGACTACAGGCGCCCGCCACCTCCCCCAGCTAGTTTTTTTATTTTTTTTAGTAGAGACGGGGTTTCACCGCGTTAGCCAGGATGGTCTCGATCTTCTGACCTCGTGATCCGCCCGTCTCGGCCTCCCAAAGTGCTGGGATTACAGGCTTGAGCCACCGCGCCTGGCCTGGTTTTTCTCTCTTCTTCCCAGTCTCAGCTGTTTATTATTCCCATCTCTGTCACAGGACTGTGCACGTCTTCCTCCACTTCACAGCAAGGTTTCCGCCATGTGGGATTGCTGGCACCAACAAAGTTCCAGTCTTTTGAAAGCAAAACTATGGAATCACTTCTACTTTTTTTTTGCTCTCTTTCATTTCTATTTCTTCCTAAGCTTAGTTATGTTGTCCTTTGAGATGTCATGAACCTGTTCTCATTTCTATTCTCCAAGCCCAGGCAATCATCCCGGAACACCTAGAAGAGCAGTCCTGGATTATTCTGGCTATTCCTCTCTCTAATGAAAACGAAACGAAATACTCTACTTAATTGGTTCCTTGGCAACACTAGCACCATCAAAATTTCTCTTCCGCTAGCCCCCCTCAGATCAGAAAATGCCAATAGCAATTCGTTGCCTACCAGTAACTCTTTAGTCCCTTAGGGTAATGGCCAATGTTCTACAGACTCTGCCTCCTCTCCACCTGGCCAGTCTCATCCTCTACCTTACTAGAAACTCCAGACCGGCCCAACTCTTCCCTAATTCCCGAACTCTACATATTATTACATAGAGTTGTTATTATGGGCCCATTACTATGGGCTTAAACCTAGGCTTTCCTCAAGGATTTAGATCCATTGTTGTCTTGGAATGCTTGGAAATTATCTTCAAACACCGGAATATTTAGGTTATTTTAGGAGAAAGATGAGGGTTTGTAATTAAAAGATTCAGGGAAATATTTGATTAAAGAAAAATCATTTTAATAATTGTGGGAATTCTCAGAGATTTTGGCATGTTTATTTTGGTATGTTTGATATTGTGTCTCTTCACAAAATTTAGTGTGCACCATTCTCCAAATTTTCTTGAATGTGGAAACCCTTTTAGGAACACAACGAATTACTTGAAATCCATAAAACATGTCTGGGAAGCTAGCTCCTCCAGTGTATACTTATTACAACTCTTCCTTAATATTTATGGCATTGTATTTATATCACAGATGACCTTGGGTACTTATTTATAATCTCTTTTTGTTTCTCTTTTATCACCTAGCACAGTACTGTTATACAGAAGGTATGAAATAAGTATTTGTTGAATGAATAAATAAACTTTCCATTTCATAAATGAAGAAAGTAGGGAACTTTGAGACTAAAGTTTCCTGACTTTTACTTCAGTAATCTACTGAAGCATTTGATGGCTAACTGCATACCCAAAATTAAAGTTTTTGATGTTGAAACCAAATTTTGTGAGCTCTCTGGGATTTGGGTGTGCATTTATCTCAAAATACCATAAAAGGACCAGCTCCCATAGCAGTCAGACGAAAATTAGTTAGACAATGCTTTCATTTTCACTGGAAATGTGGGCAATTTCCACCAGGATAATCTCATTATATCTTCTAATGTACCTGACATTGCAGAACATGACAGAGATTTGAAACATGAGCTGATATATTGCAAAGAGACAGAAATAAAGAAGGAGGTGACTTTTTTGACTACTTAAAAAGAATCTATTTCACCTTTCCAATTGGGTTGTAACTATCATGATTCAAAACATGAAAATAAACATGGAATTAGTACCATTATGTGTAGGCCCTTCTCTTAGTCAAGTAGTATTTATTCAATCAATAAACAACTATTTATTCAGAAATTATTCTCTCTCCAGCTCTGTGGTAAGTGATGTGAAAAAGACCAGGCACCATCAAGTGTACAATCATAATAATGATAGTTGCTAATGAAGAAAAGTAGTGTCTCTAAGCATGCATATAACAGCAAGACCCTAACTTAGTTTTTGGGGTCATAGAATGCTTCCCTAAAAAAGGATCATTTATAACGAAACATAAAGGATAAATTAAGACTCTACCAGAGAAAAATGGTGGGAAACTAGGAGAAGCGTTCTAGAGAGTAGGAATACATGTGAAGGCCCTGATGTGGGAGGACCTTGGAGAGTTCAAGAAACTATCACGAAACAGCAGAAGAATATCAAACCAAAAACAAGGTAGCAAGTGCGAGAGTTTGGGTCAATAAATAATATCAATAGCTAATGTCACCGGTTCCTCTTTTTCACCCTCATCACTTTCTTAGAGTAAAAGAATTTACATTTTTCTTTTAAACTACTTTAGGGAGGGCTTTATTGAAAAGCACTGCTGGTAAATAGAGTAAATGGTTCTGAAGCTTATTTCTGACTCTTTAGAAAACTTGGAGCTACAAAACAAAGGTTCAGAACTAGTGAGGTTACAAATGTGTCCTGGGAATTTGAGCATGATTGTCGAGTTAACTGGGATGCATGGCTCAGTGCCAACATCAGTGAGTCCTGTCAGCCTATGCTGTATTTCCCCCATAATTGGAATAGCATTCATTTTCTTCCTTCAATTATTTTCAGTGTTGCTGAAATAGTATATGCCCCTCAGTAGTGTATGGCAAGGGCTGGGAGGTAGAGGATATGGGGAAATGTTGGTTAAAGGGTACAAACTCTTAGTTATAAGATGAGTACCTTCTTGGGATCTAATGCACAGCATGGTGACTAAAGTTATTAAAGATACTAAGGTATTGCTTACTTGCAATTTGCTGGAAGAGTAGATCTTAAAGGTCCTCATCACACACACATACCCGATAGTAACTATGAATGGTGAGGAATGTGCTAACTAATTTAATTGCAGTAATCATTGCACAATGTTTACATATATAAAATCATCACTTAATACACTTTGAATAAATAAAATTTTTATTTGTCAAGTAAATATTCCAATTTTTTTAAAAAGAGATTTTTTAAACTGGAAGCTTCAGGTATTCTAAGAACAAACCAATGTATGCTTTGAATGCATATGTAAGCAAAACAATTTACTTAGCATCATTCCAAAGGTTAACATTAATTACTTCTAATGAGTGGGATATGGATAGTATTTTTTTTTATTTGGCACTATGCATGTTCCAAATTTCCTTCAATAATTATGGATTAGATCAGTAATAAGGAAGCACAATCATCTCTTAAGAATTGCTTTAAAAAAGACAGTGTGTTAAAGGGTACTTTTCCTAGTGACTTAGTCAGGTGACCAACTGTCTTTAAGGGTACTCTCTCAGAGGAAGCTCTCTATAATCAAAGAGATAGCTTTGCAGTCAGCATCCCTGCTATAGTGGACCGAATGGTCTTTTAATCTCACCATACTCAACAGCTTCTAGATCTCAGTAAGTAACCACAATACAAGTTCCATGGCATTGGTAAGTTCCATGGCATGGGCAAAATTCTAGGAGAACACTGGGGATAATATACTGTTGGCCAACGTCTACATGGATTCAATAGTTTCAGGAGGTATTAGGTACTAATGTTTACTAGAGAATATATAGACATAGATATGATATAGATAGCTATAGGATTGCTTCAAGTTTAACTAATCCATACTTTTTTAATGTTTCTGTTTCGTATTTAGAAAAATACTTTGTTTTCTCATGTAGTGTTAAGGTTCAAATATTTTCACACTAGCACTGCTGAAAGTCTTCAGGGACAAATACGATCATCAGGTGAAAGGTTTGATCATAGCTGTCTTGATAAAAATTGAGAAATAAGAATAATATAAGAATTTATATGTTTTCAAAATGCCAGACATATATATTTTGTTAAAGAGCCCTCAAGAAGTCAGACAGATTGTCACCAACAATCTAGGCCATACGCAGTGCAACTTACCCACACAGATATTGCAGAAACATGAGAACCTGCACTCTCACTCCCAGCTTTCAAACCCACTCCAGATGATTTTGATCTGGTAAGTCAGCATACAAAACTGCCATTTTGGCCGGGCACAGTGGCTCATGCCTATAATCCCAGCACTTTGGGAGGCTGAGGCGGGCGGACCACCTGAGGTCAGGAGTTTGAGATCGGCCTGGCCAACATGGTGAAACCTCACCTCTAATAAAAAAAAAAAAATACAAAAAGTAGCCGGTTGTGGTGGCAGGCACCTGTAATCCTAGCTACTTGGGAGGCTGAGGCAGGAGAATCACTTGAACCCAGGAGGCAGAGGTTGCAGTGAGCCGATATCATGCCACTGCACTCTAGCCTGGGCAACAAAGAGTGAAACTTCATCTAAAAAAAAAAAAAAACTCTGCAGTTTCACAAATGTCCAGCATCATTGGGGATATAATCAGAATTATATTTATGCTTCATAATATTTACAGTTTTCAATAAGACATTACAAGATTTGTTTTAAGCTATAATTTTGATGATGAATAACTAAATTTTCATCACAGCATAGCGTCCTTATGAAAGCCAAGATTAGCATTGCAGTATCACTTTGAAAAGTTGTTTTAGGCCAGACACAGAGAATTGATCTTAAGAAAAACTCCAAACTTCTTAAATAAGACAACAATGTGACCAAGAACTGTACCACTAGTGTAAAGGTAATAAATACACTGGTATCACCATCAAGGAATTAGTGGGCTGTTTTTGTTACCACTCACCTAGTCCCTTGTGTGTGGTCTTCTCTTTGCTTTTCCTAGAGTCTAATTTCCCCATTAGGATCAGGCCATTCTTGTTAAGTAAAACAGAAAGCTCAACTGCATGCATACTGACTCATTTGTTCCAAAGGTTGATTACTGATTTTTCAATATTGTTTGAATAACAAGCAGAAATTACAGCCACAAAAACAAAACTAAAATGTTAGTACGGACATTTCTCCACCAAAAAAAAAAAAGTTTTAGATATTAACTTGTTGATTGAATTGACGTAAATAATCATCAACCACTCATCCTTGAAGTAGCCATCAGGCATTATGACTTTGTACTGAGAAACGAGATGATTCTTGGATAGGGAATAAAAACACCCAAAGATGAGTGGTTCTTTCTTTCTTTCTTTTTTTTTGAGACTGAGTCTCACTCTTGTCACCTGGGCTGGAGTGCAGTGGCCTGATCTTGACTGCAACCTCCGCCACCACAGGTGATTATCCTGTCTCAGCCTCCTGTGTAGCTGGGATTACAGGCATCTGCCACCATGTGCACCCAGCTAATTTTTGTATTTTTAGTAGAGATGGGATTTCACCTCCTTGGCCAGGCTGGCCTTGAACTCCTGACCTCGTGATCCACCTGCTTCGGCCTCCCAAATGCTGGGATTATGGGCATGAGCCACCGCACCTGGCTGATGAGTAGAACTTCTTATGCAAGCCACAGCCTGGGTAGAAACTGAAGTCAGATTTGATTCCTTGAGCAGTCATTTATACAGTTTGCTCTGTGAATGAATCCATCTCAGAGAATTTGGAAAATCAGTGATATGGTAGTACAATAGTGAATTGAACTTGATATTCTTAAAAATAAAGAGAAAATCACCTGGAAAGATCGTTAAGTCCCCTGGAAGCATTTTAAAATCATTAACAGGCTAGTACAATGTCTGGTCAACTTCTCGGAACATATACTGCCTAAGATCGTCAGAATGTCAAAATTAGAAATGAGGCAAGGAGATGTTCTAAGCTACTGAGCCAATGACATTGAATTGTCAAAATGAAGAGAAAAATTAAAAGGCACCCATTATTCTAATAACAAAAGCCTTATCCTTTAAAATAGACTAAAAATTATGGAAAGAATAAACATTTAATTATTACAACATACAATGAAAGAACAACTTTATTCTAAATCAGGGATGGGCCTTTTTTTTCTGTGAAGGCCAGATAGTAATACCCTCAGCTCTACCAGCTCTGTAGTCTCTGTCACAATCACTCAGTCCTGCTATTGTAGCACAAAACCAGTCAAAGACTATACCCAAACAAATGGGCATGCTGTGTTCCAATATCACTATTGTTTTTCCTTTTTTCATAAAAACTGCCAGCAGGCTTGATTTGGCCTAGGGACTGTAGTTCTCCAGCTTCTGTTTTAGGTTATAGCAAGCCTTAATTGTTAGCAAAAGCAGATCAAGAGAAGATGAAATATTAAGCATTTAACTGTTATGAAGCAACAAAGTTTCATAGCGATTTGCAACAAAGGCAGAGTTTCCAAACTTCTGGAAATAATAGCAATTTAAAATTTCAGCATTTAAACGTCGATCTAGATCTGCATCATTCGATATGGTAGCCACTAGCCACATGTGGCTATTTACGTTGAAATATAAATTAATTAAAATTAAATAAAATGTTATATTGAGTTCCTCAGGCACATTTGCCACATCTCAAGTGGCTTGTAGCTGTGTATTGGACAGCACAGAATATAAAGCATTTTCATCACAGTAGGAGTTTTATTGGACAGAATTGTTCTAGACGCAGAGAATTTAGATGCAGAGAAAAACAAAAAGAAAAACAAAACAAAACAGAACAAACTGAAGCTACAAACCACAGGGCAGTTCAGAGGGAGCACCAGCGGCAGAGCTAAATTTGATAAGTCAACAAATAAAAGAAAATAGAGCTCTGGAAATGCAACAGGTAGTAAGACCAGATAGAAGCCATCCCAGTTAAATGCAACATCATTTAAAGAGACTTCTGATGCCACTGAACTCATTTAATGATTTTCATTGACCATACATCCTTGATGTTATCAGAAAAATAAACAAGAAGCCAGGCACTGTGGCTCACGCCTGTAATCCCAGAGCTTTGGGAAGCCGAAGTGGGTGGATCACAAGGTCAGGAGTTCAAGAAAAGCCTGCCAGCATGGTGAAACCCCGTCTCTACTAAAAATACAAAAATTAGCCAGGTGCGATGGCAGGCACCTATAATCTCAGCTACTTCAGAGGCTGAGGCAGGAGAATCACCTGAACCCGGACAGCAGAGGTTGCAGTGAGCCAAGATTGCCCCAGTGCATTCCAGTCTGGGTGACAGAGTGAGACTCCATCTCAAAAAAGAAAAGAAAAGAAGAAAAAAAAAGAGAAGAAAAGAGAAGAATAATAAATGAGACAGTTTTGTCTTGAAGAGTCCTTGTAATAGGAGAGAGAATGCCAAACTCCTGTCTCCCTTTCTCTCTTTCTCCCTCTGTCCTTTCTTCCCTCCTTTTTAGATAAACTGTCTCATTCCAGAAAGTATTCATAATAGCTTATAAATAAATAAATAATGTGCTCATTATCTGACCCCGGCATTTAAGTTTGGGAATAGTTCTAAAATAAATTTTAGAAATAATGCACCCAGTCCAAAGTATGATTATGATTAATGAATAATTAACTATTTTCTAGAACAGCTCGTATAGACTAGCTCATTCATTCACTTCATACAACATTACTAAATGTCTATAATGCATCAGGTACATGTTGAATATTAGATGCAGAAATGATTGGAGATAATATTCAAAACATTTAACAATCAGTATGAAGAAGCCACTGGCCATTCAGAAATGCTTCTCAACAAATCAGAATGTCTGCAGCTACTTGGGAGGCTGAGGCAGGAGAATCACTTGAATCACTTGAACTGCAGCCTATGTGTCGCTCCAGTGGTTCCTAAACTAGGGATGTTAACAGTAAAAAATTGCTTAGTAAGGAAACATCTTTGGAGTAACCATCTGAGGTTCCTTCTCTTGGTACATGTCTTAAGTTCCTAGGGTTGCTGTAACAAAATTACCACAAACAGGGCAACTGAAAACTGCATAAACTTATTTTCTTAGAGTTCTGAAGACCAGAAATCTGGAATCCACATACTTTTTAAAGGCTCTAGGGAAGAATCCTTTCCTGCTCTTTTACTTTCTGGTGGCGGTACGCATTCCTTGGCTTGTGGTTACATCAATACAATCCCTACCTCTGTCTTCACATGTGTGTGTTCTCTTCAGTCTGTTATAAGTACATTTGCCATTGGGTTTAGGGCCCACCCAGAAAGTAACTTAAATATGCAAAGGCCCCTTTTCTAAATAAGGTCACTCACAAGTTGTGAGGGTTAGAACTTTGGCATATCTTTTACAGGACCAACTTTTAATCTGCTATAATATTGTCTTAGTCAACTCAGATTGTTGCAACATAAAACCATAGGCCAGGTGGCTTCAATAACAAATATTTACTTATCTCAGTTCTGGAGGCTGGGAAGTCCAAGATCAAGGTGCTGGCAGATTCAGTGTCTGGTGAAGTCTCACTTCCTGTTCAAAGGTGGCAGTTTTCTCTGTGTCTTTCCATGGCAGAGAAAGGAAGAATGCTCTCTTGGTACTGTCATATAAGGACACGAATCCCATTCATGAGGGCGTCACCCTCATAACCTCATTTGATCCTTCTTACTTCCCAGAGGCTCCACCTCCTAACACCATCACATTAGGGAGTAGGATTTTAAAATATGAATTTTGGGAGGGAATGCAAGCATGATAGAGTTCATAACAAGTATATGCAGAGGTCATCTAGGTTTCCGTTATGCACAGTTTCCAGTGGCCATCTTTTAACTCTCTCCCTTTCTCTTCCATGGATGGTGACCCACGTGTGTGTCCCAAAGCTGCCCATCTAAACTTAGAAGATAAGATGCAAAAGGGTGTTTAAGGAGAATTTTCTGATGAAGCACACTGGATAAAGGAAGGCATGGGGCTTCCTGAGCCCAAGAAATTATTTGGGAGGTTATTGCACTGTTCTAAAATGAGGTATACGATATCCTTGATGAACATAGATGCTAAAATTCTTAACAAAATATTAGCTAACCAAATCCAACAACATACCAAAAAGATAATCCACCATGATCAAGTGGGTTTCATACCAGAGATGCAGGAATGGTTTAACATACACAAGTCAATAAATGTGATACATCACATAAACAGAATTAAAAACAAAAATCACATGATCGTCTCAATAGATGCAGAAAAAGCATTCAACAACATCCAGCATCCCTTTATGATTAAAACTCTCAGCAAAATTGGCATACAAGGGACACACCTTAATGTAATAAAAGACATCTATGACAAACCCACAGCCAACATAATACTGAATGGAGAAATGTTGAACACATTCCCTCTTAGAACTAGAACAAGATAAGGATGCCCACTCCCACCACTCCTCTTCAGCACAGTACTGGAAGTCATAGCCAGAGCAATCAGACAAAAAAAAAAGAAATAAAGGGCATCTAAATCAGTAAAGAGGAAGTCAAAGTGTCGCTGTTTTCTGACAATATGACTGTTTACCTTGAAAACCCTAAGGACTCCAGAAAGTTTCTAGAACTGATAAAATAATTCAGCAAAGTTTCCGGATACAAGATTAATGTACACAAATCAGTAGTTCCTCTATATAGCAACAGTGACTAAGTGGAGAATCAAATCAAGAACTCAGCATTTTTTATAATAGCTACAACAATAAAAAATAAAATACTTAGGAATATACCTAACAAAGGAGTTGGAAGATCTCTACAAGGAAAACCCCAAAACATGCTGAAAGAAATCGTAGACAACACAAACAAGTGGAAATACATCCCATGCTGCTGGGTGGGTAAATAGAATCAATATTGTGAAAATGACCACACTGCCAAAAGCAATCTACAAATTCAACACAATTCCCATCAAAATACCACCATCATTCTTCACAGAATTAGAAAAAACAATTCTAAAATTCATGTGGAACCAGAAAAAAGCCCACATAGACAAAGTCAGACTAAGCAAAAATAACAAATCTGGAAGCATCACATTACTTGAGTTCAAACTACACTATAAGGCCATAGTCACCAAAACAGCATGGTACTGGTATAAAAATAGGCACATAGACCAATGGAACAGAATGGAGAACCCAGAAATAAACCCAAATACTTACAGCCAACTGATCTTCGACAAAGCAAACAAAAACATAAAGTGAGGAAAGGACACCCTTTTCAACAGATGGTGCTGGGATAATTGGCTAGCCACATGTAGGAGAATGAAACTGGATCCTCATCTCTCACCTTATAGACAAATCAACTCAAGATGGATTAAGGATTTAAATCTAAGACCTAAAACCATAAAAATTCCAGAATTTAACATTGGAAAAACACTTCTAGACATTGACTTAGGCAAGAATTTCATGACCCAAAACCCAAAAACAAATGCAATAAAAACAAAGATAAATACCTGGGACCTATTTAAACTAAAGAGCTTTGCATGGCAAAAGGAACAGAGTAAACAGACAACCCACTGAGTGGGAGAAAATCTTCACAATCTACACAACTGACAAAGGACTAATATCTAGAATCTACAACGAATTCAAACAAATCAATAAGAAAAGAAGAAATAATCCCATCAAAAAGTGGGCTAAGGATATGAATAGACAATTCTCAAAAGAAGATATACAAATGGCCAACAAACATATAAAAAGATGCTCAATATCACTAATGATCGGTGAAATGCAAATCAAAACCACAGTGCAATACCAACTTACTCCTGAAAGAATGGTCATAATCAAAAAATCAAAAAACAGTAGATGTTGGCATGGATGCAGAGAACATGGAACACTTCTACACTGCTGGTAGGAATGTGAACTAGTACAGCCATTATAGAAAACAGTGTGGAGATTCCTCAAAGAACTAAAAGCAGAACTAACATTTGATCCTGCAATCCCACTACTGGGTATCTATCCAGAGGAAAAGAAGTCATTATTCAAAAAAGATACTTACACACGCATGTTCATAGCAGCACAATTCACAGTTGCAAAATTGTGGAACCAACCCAAGCCCATCAATCAACCAGTTGATAAGGAAACTGTGAGAGAGAGAGATATGACATATATATGTGTGATATATGTACATATACTATATGCACACATATATGTACATATACAATATGTGCACATATACATACATATATGTGCACATATATGTACACATATGTGTGCATATTTGTGCACATGTGGTGCATGTGCATATATGTGCATGTATGATATGTGTGCATGTATCACATATGTGATACATATGAGTACATGTATCGCATATATAAGATACAAATATGATCTATGTACATATATCACATATATATGATATATGTATATATGATATATGATATATATGTGATGAAATATACAGCCATAAAAAAGGAATGAATTAACAGCATTTGCAGTGACTTGGATGAGATTGGAGACTATTATTCTAAGTGAAGTAACTCAGGGATGGAAAATCACATTGTTCTCAATGATATGTGGGAGTTAAGCTATGAGGATGCAAATGCATAAAAATGATACATTGGACTGTGGGAACTGGAGGAAAGAGTGGGAGAGGGGTGAGAGATAAAAGACTACAAATATGGTGCAGTGTATACTGCTTGGGTGATGGGTGCACCATAACCTCACAAATTACCACTAAAGAACTTAGTCATGTAACCAAATGTCACCTGTACCCCAATAACTTACGGAAAAAGTAAAAATAAATGAATAATTTTTTAAAAATAAAATGAGGTATAAAGTTAGAAAACATGCTTTTTAAAAGTCAAATCCTCTGTATACTTGCTTCAATTATCTCCTTTAATTGTTGGTTCAGGAAAATTATGTGAATCAGAAATTAGGAGACTAATAAACACAAACGAAGACAAGAGGGAGGATGGGGGTATGTGCAGATGATGCAAAATTGGGTCACTAGAATGCCACAACAATTAGCATGGGAATAAATATACATACCAGAAGTCTCCAAAGGATGCATTTTTGACATAATTAATTGTATTTGCTTTGGAAATCTGAAGTGGATTTGGTCCTCATCTGGATGCAATTGAGTCTTCCCAATCCGAGGCTAGTTATTTTTTATTTTTTGTTTTATTTTTTTGCTGATTTTAATATGCTGCCAGTGCCAAAAGTCCTCTGGGTAAATATATCAGATTTATAAAAATGCCCAACAAAATCAAATTAACCAAACACTGCTGAATGAATGACTCAGGAAATGTGGCATTTTCCCTGAATAAATAATTTTCACTTTCCACTATATTTAACTAAGACAAAAATAACAAAGAAAAAATGTGTCCAGATCCAAACACTTTAGTGTGTTTATTATGACCATGTGTATAATAGAATATCAGAATTCCACATACAGGCAGGTGGAGAGGGTGATCCATGATCTACATTATTTGAAGTACTCTCAAAATACTTTTTATGCACTCCACATTTTTATACACTGTTCACAGGGATTCTCTGAAGGTTAAAATACTATAGCATTTGAGTTAGAAAAACATTACAGGACCCTCAGGTTAGGCTATAGAAAAAGTTTGATGAACAGAAAATATATTTTAATTCTGCTATTTACCAGCTCTTGAAAGAGGATATTTTTGAAAAGTGTTCAAATTTATCAAGCAAATCAGTGCCAGTTTCTTGGGAAGAAGCAAGAAGTAACAGCTAGTGCTGGTGACTACTTTTAGAACAAACTCGGAAACACATTTATCAATAGTGAGTCAGGGAGATGAAACATATTTTCAGAATTACTTAACCAAAATGGTTTGCATAAATTACTTAGATCTCTATGTCTACATTCATGTCAATATATCATAACCTCTTGTTAATACATACTTTCACGTCAGCTTCACTAGGTGTTGTGTTGCATAAAGCTCTGTTAAGTTCCAGGAAGTCATGGAAGTGTGACAGAGATACAGGTGGAAAAGGGCCAAACAGAATGTAGTTGCTACATTGGGGAGAACTAAGAAAGGAAGAACATTATTTGGGTTGTATGATGAGGATGTTTTATGTATACCGGAGAGCTGCCTCACCAAAAACTAAGAGACAAGTGAGAAATGGTTTTGCTTATAGCTTCACATAAAATACACAATTTTCTTGAAATCAAAGCTATCCAACATCAGGGGATAATTTGCCAAGGACCTACAAATGGTCACATCAGATTCTTTGCTATCACAATCTTTTCCAGGGACACTTCTTCAAAATTTTATTAAAGACATTTCTAGACAACAAAATTTAGAGATGATTGTAAAAATGGATATTCTAGACTCAGTTTTCAGAAGTAGGTTGGATGTAGCTTACTCTAACCATGTAGATACAATGTGTACTTTTTATTATTTGATCAACGTATTTTTCTAATTGTTTCTTGCCAGTATATTTAAATTAATTCATTTTTATGTTAACTTTCATAAAGTCACTTGTTAATTTTAATAATTAAAAAATCTTATTTGACCAAGGAAACAATTATGTTTTGTTGGGAAAACATGATCATTTAGCTAATACACAACCTCATAATTACATTTGCCTTCTCTCTTTCGTACTGAATTGCTTCGCTTTCCCCTCACTTAAGCATGGGATTGCAAAATTTGATAAAGTGTTAGCATGTAAACTTTGCTCTAGGCTTGTTTTCTAGAAAGTCCAGGAAAAGAAACAGCCTCCAAAATTCTTTTTCTATTTAATGACTCCCCTGGCCACCTCCAATTTTAGCCCACTTGCCCAAGGCCATAACGGTAGAACAGAGTAAAACTCAGAGCCAGACCTATCTGTCTCTCTGTTATCACCATGCTCCCACTAACCAAAGATTTACCCCTATACATCTATTCTTTCCCCATCCTAGTTGCATTCCAAGAAGGCTTTCCTGTCTCTCCTTTGCAAGCAATTTTAAAAAGAAGAAAAAAAAAAAAACAATAATTGCCTTTTTTCTCATGAACAGCTGTGGGCAGAACTCGTCTTCTGCTGCTCAACAAAGGGAAATAAACACTCAGGCATTTGTCCTCAGAACAAATGAAGGTCTTGCTACAGAATGTTTACTGACAAGCCATTTCCTATTTGAAATTCTTCCCTCTCTTGGTTTCTATCTTGCTATCTACTATTCCCATTGCTGTTATAATATAACAGACAGTATTTATAGAGTATTTTAATATAACAGTATTTATAGAGACAGTATTTTAGTGTGTAAAATGTGTAACATTAATGACTAAATGTGTAAATTTGTAAAATTAATGACTTTACCTACTCTATCTTCTAGTTTCAAAAGTTACTTTGCATAATCAATCCTGTCCCCACCCAAATTCTTGGGAACTTTCTCCATCTATGCCTTCTCCCCAAATCTCTTTAAAGTGTCCATCCTAATGAGAGCAGGAAGGCATTTTAGATCCAATTAAATCAGCATAAACTCAGATTCTGTATATAACAGCTCCTGAGTATTTGGGCATTCTCCTTTCCCCAGTATATAGTTGTCACGGAAATTGGCTGTGAGCTCTTTGGGGGAAGAAGAATTTGGGAAATATCTATCCTATTTATTTGTCTTATCAAGCCACTCTTTCAGTTATGTGGCTCTGGGTCTGTGAATTAACTTAAATCTAGAAACAGGTCAAGGAACCTTGAGTTTCCATTACAGCTGTTGGCATCATCCTTCAGCTCATTAGACATCAATTATTTTTGATTACATAAATCAAGCAACACGATCACCATCTAAACATCTTTGCCTTTTCTGCCCTCTCCAAGCACCATTGCCATAAATCCCTGTAGACCAAACACTTTGATTCCCACTCTTGTTTTAGCCTTACTATCTAATGTAGAAATCACATCTATTTTTGTCTCAGACAATGAAGTCCAAGGCTTAACCAGGCTGCCATCTAGCCTGGTTACAATGGAGGGTAGCAGAAACAAACCCTGAGAAAACTGAGACATATTGAGAGACCTTGCTTCAGGTGAGGCCTTTGCACAGTTTCCAGGCAAGGAGAGTTTTCTCTTCTGGTATGTAGTAGAATTCTGGAGAATTGGGGGACTGAGATTGTATGACTTGCCAATCTAAAATCTCCCATTCCCATACTTTTCATATCAGGTTTGAGCCTTATTATAGAAGACCTGTGTTGTACATTTAATCACTTTTGTAACTCTGTCACACTGATAATCAGATATCAGTTCTCATTTTCAACACAGTCTTCCCTGTGTCTAAAGGAAATGAATATTCCCTGTAAAGCTGATATAGAAACCTCTGGGCTTTCAGAGTGTGATTTAGGTTAGCAATTTAATGCCCCAAGCCTTTTATTTTCTTCTTACAAGTCCTCCACTGCAAACAGAAATACCCACTCCCCACCACCATAATTGCTTTATTGATTTTTATTTATTTATTTATTTTTGAGATGGAGTCTTGCTCTGTCACCCAGGCTGGAGTACAGTGGTGCAATTTCAGCTCACTGCAGCCTCTGCCTCCCTGGTTCAACCAATTCTCCTGCCTCAGCTTCCCGAGTAGCTGGGATTACAGATGCATGCCACCACACGCAGTAATTTTTTTTTTTAATTTATTTTTGAGACGTAGTCTCGCTGTCACCCAGGCTGGAGTGCAGTGACGGATCTCAGCTCACTGCAAGCTCCACCTCCTGGGTTCACACCATTCTCCTGCCTCAGCCTCCTGAGTAGCTAATTTTTGTATTTTTACTAGAGATGGAGTTTTACCATGTTGGCCAGGCTGGTCTTGAACTTCTGACCTCAGGTGATCCGCCCACCCTGACCTCCAAAAGTGCTGAGATTATAGGCGTGAGCCACCATGCCTGACCCCACCATAATCTTTATTATTACCATATCCCCCATACCAAAAAAAACAGCAGTCACTTGGCCTCCTAACGTCCTACTTTCCAACTATATAATATCTCAATTATCAATAGGTGAAAGCTTTAGTAATTGTTACTACCACATTGACCATCCATATTACCTCCAGACAGGTGGGAAATCAAGCTCAAAAATCCCATCCCTATGACTGCTTTCTATGACTGTCTTCATCTAGATACCTGAGCTCTAAACTGATTAGTTTAGAGCAAAGTTTACACTCTGATCTAGTAAAGCAAGAATGAAGGGAAAAGGGAAGCCAAGAAAGAAGAAAACGAATTTATGTTTGTGATTTACCAAGCAGATCATAGCGTCACAGGAAAACCCAACTGGTTATGTGGACATATGGAATGTCCCCAGTGAGGCAATATGAAGCTCATCTCTCAGAGCATTCCATTGTGAAGAAAGAATGATCAACGAATCCACTCAAATTTCCTCATATTCAATTGTTCAACATCCAGTCTGTCTGTGTAGCTGCTGAGGAAGGCAGGGTCTCTGCAGCTCCAGTTGGGTAGGACCTACATGCTAGGGCTCCTGCACTGCCCATTGCTGAAGGTGCTTGCACCTAGTAAAGATTTAAAAAGCAATGGCATTAAGAGATAAGATGGCATCATGGTGGGGGCTTTATCATCATAGGAGAAACATGAAACCCATTTGCTGATTCCAAATGGACCGCAAGGCAGGGCAAGTTTCCATGGACCTTGGAACAGCCAGGTCTGAGCAAAGCTGTGGAAGTGCGTGGACTGGGTCCAATAGCTGCGTATGATGTTTCCTTTTTTGTAAGCCCAAATTCCAGATATTTAGAAATTGCTCCTTGTGAGATGGAATGTCCTTTAATATTTCCTCTTGTGGCTTTGGAACCAATATTACTTAGTGAGTGATTCAAACTCTGGCTCTCTGTATCTTCTAATATTTTGTCCTCCCATTATCAGAGAGCATTGAAGAAAACTAACCTCAATTGAGCCTGACCTCAATGAGTAATATGTCAGTGGGAGAAACAATAAACAAATAGATATGTATATTATACTGCCATGTTATAGGATGCTAGGAAGTAAAGTTAAAAAAGATCAATGGATAGAGACTGAGAGATGATGGACATAGGCAGTTGGGGAAGGCTTATTTGAGGAATTGACACCAGCAGAAGAGATGAAAGTTAAAATGACATTTCATCAGGAACATTCATTCAACACATCTTTGTGGGTGCAAAGGACCCATCAGGTATTGGAAATCAGCTGTGGAAAGGACACATATGTTGCTGCTTAGGAGTTTACAGTCTAGGACTTAATGGAAAAGCAAGGGAAAAATAAGTAGATGTATGGGTTAAAAATGATTACAAGGTTGTGTGTGATAACCTCAAAAATTTGTCATATGTGTAAAGATTTACCATTTTGTGATTGTGTTTTGCACACTACAAAAAGACTTCACTTTTAGTAACAACGGTATTTATATGCCCAGAAAATATTAACATATAATGAAGATGGAATGAACTTTGAAGACTAGTCTCAGAGATTTCAGTTATTCTATGCTCTTGAACTTAACTCAGAGGCTGCTATAATAGGCTTTCTCCTTTAATTATTTCAACAAAGAATATTTCCTCAAAAATGGTATTTAATAAACTATAGCAACTTTTTCACAACTTGACTTTGTTTTAGGCTCTATGATATCCTAACTATTCATATACTTAGGCAATCATATGATATCCAAAGTATTCACAATTATCTGTCTGGGCGCCTGAACTGCCTGTACCATCCAATATAAGTAGAAATGTATTTAGTGTAAAGGACTAAGCATAACAAATACATAAAGGATGGAAAAACCAGCTGTATTTTTGGTTTATGAAATGTCTCAATTTATTTTTTAAATAGTTTGGATTAGATAAAACCCAACTAGGTTTTGCCAAGAACGCTTCCCTCTTAATTTTTGAAACCATGCACAATTCTGCAGAAATTTACTCCATATGTTTCTATTTCATTTACACTTAAATCACAGAAATATAGCTTTGTAAGATCCATTTGATGTTCAAGAAGCCATTTGAATTAGTCCAATACGGTTCTCTTTAAATTAAGATATAACTCGCATACCATAAAATTCATCCATTAAAGGATGCATTCATTAAATCCATTTTTTTTTTTTTTTAATCTTCTCAAGGTTGTGCAACCATTACCACTATCTCGTTCCAGAACCAATTCAGGTTTAATATACAATGTGTTCATGAAGGGTGTTGGATTTTAACAGCAGGAAATTTATAAATGGGCAGCATGGTGAGGTTTACCTTGATACTCCTGGTCTAAAACTTCATGTGTAGGTGAGAGACTTGCTGCAGCCATAATATCATATTCATAAATCAGAACAATTCTGTATTTCACAAAGTGGCTGCAGGGCTCAGAGGTTATCACAATGATGCATTTCTTTACACTGAGTAATGCACCACTGTGGCTCAAGTTGAACATTCTACTGCTTTCCTCCTCAGACCCATTCCCCAATGACATTTTTTGACAGCCTTTTGACCTGGAAAATCCAAGAACACTGGGTCCTGATCGCACAACTTTTGGCTCAAAACAAAAGGTTCCCCTGGCTCTCACTTATGATCCCATCCAGCTAAACCACTGCCAGAAAACTGAGAGACTACATAAGGATGATTTGAAGACAGAATGTTCCCTTAGTGACCTCTGTGTATTGAATTTGGAACTTTCTGCTTAAGATGGAATGAGAATAGTGAGTCATAAAACGTAATTTGTTATCTCAGTGAGGCTTTTCAGATGGTATTTAAGGACATTGCACTGTCAGTTTCTTCAAGGATAAAATAAAGATTCCTGTCAAACACTGATATCCCTCTTCATCAAGTTTAGTTCTCAATTAGATATATTAGACTTGGAACATAGGAAAATAGTGTTAACAACAGATGAAATAAAAATAGCATGACATAGTGCATTTAGCCATAATTCCTAGCATTTACAAGTCATGACACCCAAGTTTTGAAAATTTGGCGTTCTCAGACCTCCCTCCTTTATTTTACACAAAACAAAACACACTGATTTAAAAAATTATTTTTCAAGCATCATGTTATTTATTGAAATAATCGAACTGTGGGATTTTGGAGATTTTCCTTCATTTTTAAAACCCAGCTTCCTATTTATAAAATGGGAATAACAATTGCTACTGAACAGAATTAATGTAGAATAAGTTGGATGATAGCCTGCATATGAAAAATCCATCAGCACAGCCCCTGGCTCACCAAAGGTAAATAATTATTGAATTTATACTTGAGTCCTGGCTACTAAGTTGACTTATGTTTAGACAACTAGAATTAGTTTCTATATTTGTTGTTCCAGGAGATAAAGGAGTGTTTTAGTAATCACTGTTTTTTTTTTCTGTGAATGCATTGCTTCATCTATAAAATAAACACAGTGTCAAATAAAAAGTGGTTTGTGTGTTTCCTATTAAGCATTTCATAATGGAACCACCATTTATTACGATCACTATGAACTTGTGGTAAGAAAGTTCTTCCAATATAGCCAAGAAGTTTTGGAAATTAATTTGATACAGTATCTCATTAATTGTCCTCTTTTCCTATATCACGTTTAGGACAAATACTCACAGTCTACAAATTAGGCAAGTTTTGCTATGCCCTGTTTTTTCTTTTTATGTCCCTAACTTGGCAGTGCTTTTTGTCTACATGGCAACAAGCTGTCTGCATGAAAAGTAAAATATTCAATCATCTGGATGTTTTGTCTATACAATGCTACATGTTTTGATGTTACGTAGACAAAACATCCAGATAATTGATTTTTTTTCTTTTCATCCATATGTTCTGGCATTATTTATTCATAGCTCGTGTCTAGTTTACTAGCTATTGAAAAAGAAAGAGAACACTAATATAAGAGGTTACTTTAAATGACACAAAAAACATATTGTACATTAGATCACAGGTGGGCGGTTTTTTGGTATTGAAATAATTCATTGATTGAATACCTACAGTATTTACTCTGCATTGTTGTATTTCACATATATGAGACATTGCACAGATAAAGATTGTTGGATATACACTATGTCATTTAAAATACTAGTTACAAACTATTTAGGATGGAGAGGGACAAAGCAAGAAATCTTACTTTGATGAAACAAATCATTTGAGGTTATCACTATGCAAGACACTAATAATTGCTTACAAAAGCCATTCTGAGCTCTATTTTTTCTTTTTGTCTTCTAATAATGATATGGTTTGGCTCTGTGTCCCCACCCAAATCTCATCTTGAATTGTAATCCCCATATGTCAAGGGAGGGAAGTGATTGGATCATGGGGTCAGTTTCCTCCATGTTGTTCTCATGATAGTGAGTTATCACAGGATCTGATGGTTTTATAAGTGTTTGAAAGTTCCTCCTTCACATACTCTCCTGCCACCTTGTAAAGAAGGCACCTGCTTCCCCATCCACTATGAGTGTAAGTTTCCTGAGCCCTCCCCAGCCATGCAGAACTGTGAGTCAATTAAACTTCTTTCCTTTAAACTACCCAGTCTTGGGCATTTCTTTATAGCAGTATGAAAACGGACTATATAAATATCAAGATTGAAAAGCCAGACACTTTGTTTTCTTGGCCTCTTAGTTATGGGTGGGTGACCAAGTGATTCGATTTTAAATAATGAGGCTGTAAAGGGAAGTGTATTATGGCATTTCTGAGAAACCTAGCTTGCTTATTGATGAAAAGAATAGATGCAAAGAAGAGCTTATTCGCTTTGCTCCTTCCTTAGTCTTCCTTGGTTGGGTATGGGAGTGATGCTAGAGCTGCAGGAGCCATTTTGCAATCATAAACATGAGGAAAACCAGCAAGAAGAGGAATGAACAATATAAAAGAATAGGCTGATATAAAACCATAAGCTGGAAAACCCAGCAAGAAGAGGAATAGAATGATATAAAAGAATAGGTTCTTGACACCATTGTTGCTGATTTAGCCCTAGTCCTCCCACCTTCAAACTTTTATTAATACCCTTATGTTTGTAGCTACTGTTAATCATGTATTTTGTTATATGTATCTGAAAACATTCCTAACTGATGCAGGTATTATGTCCCTTTAATGCACAATAATACTATAGCAAAGATTGTTAAACTGCCTTGTCCAATGTCATAACTGCAAAATTAGTGAGAAAACCAGGCTGGAGACCAAGTCTCCGGGTTCCTGTCACCAGAACACACTGGGTTTCTGAAGGCATTAAGTATTCACCAGCCAAATGATCAGGACTTAACTCAGAGGGAGTTAAGGTGCCACTGATCAATAAAACTAACACGAAAACTGTTCAAAGATACTTAAATCAGCATAGTGGATTCCCTTTTTTTTTTTTTTTTTTTTTGCTAAATATGAAACGTATCAGAGCAGCTTTTGACTTTTTGAAATCTGTAGAAACTAAGAATCAGAATTTAATATTTAACACTCTGTTCCAACACAATATTCTCTAGATCCCTCAAGAAGTTAGTTAGCTCTTGAAGAGTTTTAGTGGCGTGAGAGCATGTCGAACGGGGGAAAGAAAAAGCATGGGTTTTAAAACAGTCAGATGTGTATATAATTCATATATTTGCACTTGCCAGAGATAAAAATCTCAGGACAGGTACTTACCTGCCTAGTTTTTTCATCTTTACTATGGTGCTAATTCAATTCACCTCTTCAATTCTTGTGAAGATTAATTGGAACAATGCATACACAGCACCTAGCCCAGTGTCTGGCAAATAGGTGCAACTTAAATAATAGGAGCTATTGTTCTTATGGACTAACTAAGAAACTGTCAGGTCCAGATGATGTAATATGAATGCCCTGAATAATCAGTCAGTCACTCTCCTCTACCCAGGTGACCTTCTCCAGTGTGACCATGATTAGATTAAACTTGAAGGTCTTGATAAAAGACCCACGCAACAATTGTGTGCCCACACATGTACCAGGGATTCAGCCACTGTGGCTTGCATCACCAGCATTGGGTAAAATCGTGGCTCAGGTTAACAATGTATATCACCTGATTACCCAGTCTTCTGGCTATAAAGATCCGAGGGAGCCATCCAACTACTTGAAAGCTAGATTCTGGTTTTGGTTGACATAATCACCACAGTGAATAATCTAGTTCCATTCTCCATTTAACAAGCCTCTTGTCAAAGCACCTTGCTGGTTTATACCCTGAAAAAGGAAATTAAAGTACTAATGGTGAGCCAGACGCCACGGCTCGTCACACGCACACAGCAAGCTCTGAATTCTAGTGAGCTCTTGTTTCAGTAAATTCAGCTTACTGTGTCTTTTCACAAAATAACAACTACCGGGAAGTTCTTTCTGTTCTGAATTCTCAAATGAAAAATAAAACCTTGGGCTCCAGCTGAAAGGTGGAACCTGCCATTCGATTCCTAACACAGAGAGTGGAGTTGCAGTGAGAAAACATGAAGCCAGCTCTACAATTTTTGCATTGTATAATGTTTTCTGTGAACTTGGCAGAAGCCCTCAAAGGAAAGACAGTTGGTGCTTAGGAACTAGCCTTGATTTTCTGCTTGGGACAGTGAGTATCAGGAATCCATTCTTAATGAAAAGCAAACAGAGGATCACTACCTTCCCCCATACATTCCTTACATATTTATACTTGAACATACTCTGTGGAGAGAGTGTTTCTTTCTTTCTTTCTTTTTTAATGCATTCTGCATTCAGAGGGTGTGCACTGGAAAGCCCCATCTGGAGGGTTGGGGCTAGAATAGCAAACTGGAAGTCAACCCTTGCATGCAACTATATTCACACTAGCTTGAATGTGAAGTACCATATGAATGGGGGGTATTGTGGCTTATTAAGACATTTCAAAGAAAGTTTCAAAACTAATTTTCAAATGTTATCCTTAGGGATACAGAAGCGACTCATCCTCTTCTATGGCTAGGCAATCTCTTTATTTCTAATGTAGGCTTGTTGAAATGGAAGAAGTTCTGAAGAGATGTCAGAGCCACAGTCCCTTGTTGTGCAGCTATATTCCCATGAGCTTACCTCTAGTGGGTTCAGTTTTCTCATTTCTAAAAGACCAGCAGTGGCTCCCCAATGTGTAACCAAATTCTGGTGAAGGATACTGTATGAAATCACCTGAAAAATATAAAGTACCATAAGAACGGGAAGCATTATTTTATGGCATACAAAGATAACTTTCAAATATGTATGTAAAAATAGACTCTTTAATTAAACATTTGATTTTGAGATACTTATAGATTTACATAAACTTGTAAGAAATAATAAAGAGAGTTCTGGTGTACCTTTTGCCCAGTTTCTCCCTGTCTTATTCAGCTCACTCTGCCATAACAAAACACCATAGATTGAGTAGCTTAAACAGCAGAAATTTATTTTACCGTAGTCTGAAGTCTAGAAGTCCAAGATGAAGATGCCAAGATGAAGATACCAAGATGAAGATGCCAGCATGGTTGGTTTCTGCCGAGAGCTCTGCTCCTGGCTTGCAAACAGACACTCTCTAGCTGGGTCCTCACAGAGGAGTTAGAGAGAGAACAGGTGTCTGGTGTTTCTTCTTATAAGGACACTAATTCCACTACGAGGACTCCTCCCACAATCTCAATTAAGCCAAATTAAATCCTAGAGGTTTCACCTCCAAACACCATGACATTTGAGATTAGAGTTTCAATATGTGAATTTGGCAGGGGACAAATTCTTTCCATAGCATTCCTAATAGTAACATCCTGCAAATCTATAGTAAAATATCACTGCCAGGATATTTCCATGATGCAGTCAAAGCCCCCAAAATTTCCATCATCACGAGGATCCAAGTTATCCTTTTATAACCCATCCCATCTCCCTTCCACCCTCACCTCTCCTTAACCTGAAACCATGAATCTGCTCTCCATTTCTATAATTTTGTCCCTTCAGAAATGTTATAAAAATTGAACACACAGTATTAACCTTTGGGATTAGCCTTTTCACTAGGTACAATTTTCTGAATATTCCTCCAGGTTGTTGCATGTATCAATTTGTTTCTTTTCCTTGCTGAGTGCTGTTCCAGCATATAGATATACCACAGTTTGTTTAACCATACACCCATTGAAAAAATATCTAAGTTGTTTCCAGTTTGTGAATATTACAAATAAAGCTACTATAAATTCATATACAGAATTTGGGAAATACAAGGTTTCATTTTTCTGAGATAAACACCCAAACATGCAGTTGTTGGACCCCATGATAGAGACATGTTTACTGTCTTTAAAAAAACGAAATACTGAAAAACTGTTTTTCAGAGTGGATACACCATCTTAGATATCCAGCAACAATATATGATTCAGTTTCTCTTTATAATTGCCACCATTAGGTGTTTTCAACATTTTTAATTTTAACCATTTCATTGTGGTTTTAATTTTCACTTCCCTGTTTGTCATCTGCATATCCTCTTCAGTGAAATGTCTCTTTATGTCTCTTATCCATCATCTAATTGGATTGTTTGTTTGCTTTTACTACAGAGATTTGAAGGGTTTTTTTTTTAACATTCTAGATATGAGTTTTTTGCCAGACTGGTAATTTGCAAATATTTTCTCCCAGTCTTCCCACTCTTTCAACAAGATATTCCACAGAGCACAGACTTGAATTTACGTTTAATTATATTTTAATGAAATGTAATTTACCATACCATTACCAAAAGTATGGCTCATACTTTTTTTTTGAAGTCTAAGAATTCTTTGTGGTCCTAGATTATGAAGATTTTCTGCTATGATTTTTTCTAAAAATGTTACAGATTTATGTTTTATATTTAAGTCTGTGATTCATTTTGAGTTAAATTTTAAATAAGATGTGACAGTTAGGTTGAGGTTTATATTTTGCTTATAAATGCTTGCTCCAGCTCTATTTGTTGAAAGGCTATTGTTTCTCCATTGAATTTTTGCATTTTTGCCAAAAATCAGGTGGACATAGTTGTGTAGATCTATTTCTGAATTCTCTATTCTGTTCCACTAAGTTATATGTCTATCCCTCCAGAAACACCACACAATCTTGATTGCTGTATCAATATAGTAAGCCTTAAAATTGAATGGACTGATTCCTCCTACTTTATTCTTTTTCTGAATAGTTTTAGTTATTCTAATACCTTTCCCTTTCTTGTATAAGTTTTTGAATAATTTTGCCTATGTCTACAAAATGGGATTTAATAGAAAGTGCATATAACCTATACATCAATTGGGGATAATTTACATGTTTACTATGAGTCTTTCAACTATGAAGAGTGATTGCCTCCCATTTGTTTAGAAATTTCTTTGATTTACCAGTGTTTTGTAGTTTTCAAAGAATATTCAAATTCTACATGTGTATTTATTCTTTAAAATGTTATTTTTGAACAGTTACAAATGATATTGTATTTTTAATTTCAAATTCCATATGTTCATTGCTTGTATATAGAAACACAATTATGTACGTTTATCTTGTATCCTACAAACTTGATAAACTCACTTGTTAGTTCTGATAGTTTTCTTTCAACTGAAAGTGTCTTGATTTCTCCTTCATTCCTAAAAGATATTTTTACTAGATATAAGATTCTAGGTTGGCAGTTCTCTTCTTTCAACCCTTGAAAAATATTGTACCACCTCCTATGCCCTCCATGACATCTGGTTAAAAAAAAAAAACACTGTCATTTGTATTTGTTTTCCCATAAAGAAAAGGTGCCATTTCTGTATTTGCTGCTTTACATATTTTTGTATCAGGGTGAATTTGTTGGGGTTACCCTGTTTGTGTTTCACTTAGCTTCTTGAATCTATATATTTACTTATTTTAATTTTTTATTTCCATAGGTTTTTGGGGAACAGGTGGTATTTATGAACTTATGAATAAGTTCTTTAGTGGTGATTTCTGAGATTTTGGTGCACCATCACCCAAGCAGTACACAGTGTACCCAATTTGTATTATATATTGTCTTATATATTTATTTTTAGTTTTTGCCAAGTTTGTAAAGTTTTCGGACATGATTTCTGTAAGCACTCTTTCAGTCCTGTTTACTTTCTCCTCTGCCTCTGAGGTTCTTATGATTGAACCAAATATATATAATATATATATATAATATATACACATACACACAATTATGCATATATATATAATATACAATTTTATATATACATGGAGATATGAGATTTTTAAATAATTGGCCAATATAGTTGTGGAGGTTGGGCAAGTTCAAAATCAGCAGGGTAGGTTGGTAGGCTGGAGACCCGGAGATGAGTTGCAGTTCCAGTTCAAAGGTGGGCCACTGGAAGAATTCCCTCTTTTCTTCAGGGAGCTCAGTTTTCTTCTATTAAAGCTTTCAACTGATTGGATGAGGCCCACCTGCATTATGGAGCATAAGCTGTTTTACTTGGTCTACTGATTTGAATGTTAATCTTACCTTTAAAAAATGCCTGCATAGACACATCTAAAATAATTTTGACCAAATATCTGAATACCACGGTCCAGCCAATTTGACTCGTAAAACTGACCATCACAATTCCACAGTTCCCTGAGGAACAGGGACCTTTGTTCATTTTTTCCAGTATATTTTATTTTTGTTGTTAAAATTGAGTAATTACTATTATCTATCTTCAATTCACTCCTTCTTTTTTCTGTTCCCTCCATTCTGCTTTTGGGCTTACCCATTGAGTTTTTCATTTCAGTTATTTTATTTTTAGTTCTAAAATTTCCATTCATCTGTATATATTTCTTTGCTGAGACTTTCTGTTTCTTTGCTAAGGACTTCTATTTTTCATTTGTTTTAAATATGTTCATAATTGTTCATAATTGCTCATTGAAGGATTTCTGTGATGACTATTCTAAATATTTGACAGATAATTCTAACATCTCTGTCATCTCGGTGCTGACATCTATTAATTGTCTTTCTTTTTCATTCGGTTTGATATCTTCCTGGTTCTTGGTATGACGAATGATGTTCTATTGAGACCTGGACATTTTGGGTATTGTGTTGTGAGACTATGGGCTGTGTAAACTTCCTCTTTTAGCTGCTTTCTCTGGAACCACTATGGAAAGTGAAGTGGGAGAGGGAGAGACGCCTCATCACTTCCAGGTGGGAGCAAAGGTCCAGGTTCCCCATTTAGCCTACTTTGACATGACAGGGAGGTGAGCCTCATTAATGCTGGGCAAACGTGGGTGTTTCCACTCCCAGCTTAGCATCCCAACCTGATTGGAAGGGATAGCAATCACTCATTACTGGTTCCCACTTGGCCTCCAATGATACCACAAGGCGTGGAGTGGCCTTGTTATTGCTGAGCAGTGGTAAAAGTTCTGACTATGCCTCCTCTGACATTATTCCAGTTGGGAGGTAGAGGGTCTCTTACTACTGCTGGGTTGGAATGAAATTCAGCATCATATTTAGCCTTCTCTAACACTACCCCAGCTAGAGTTTGGGACACCTCATTATGGCCTGGCAAAGACAGAAGTCTGCTTCTCTATTCAGCCTTTGTTGGTGAGAGAATCCCCTCTTCCTGGCTCTTTGTCTAGAGAGAGTAAGATCTTGTTGAACTTATTTGGTCTACATCCTTGGGCATTTCCAGGTTGCTGTCTTCTTTAATGTTTGGGATATATAAGGAAGAAAAGAAAACAAAGGGAATTTATTTCTGTATTGTTCCTTAAATCTTGAGGTCTTAGTCAGACTACTACCTTCTCTTCACCTCTCAAAGTATTCTTGTGGTTATTTTATATCTAACATCTAGGTTTTTAAGTTGTACTTAGCAGGAAGAAATAGGGAAAAATACACCTACTTTATATTCCTGGAAGCAGAAGTTTATAAAAATTCGCTTTTAATAAGGGGCAGTAAGAGGGCAAACAATATCAAATAAAAATTCAATATTGTAACTCCAGTGGAATTATGGCTTATTACTAAACTAGAAACTATAAAAGTAGCTCCTATTCAAGTGTTCTTACTAGAATAATATTTTTACTTTGGAAGTCTACTGAACTCCCATCTCAAATTTTCTCACTTAAAATATTTTAATTGTTTTATAGTACTTATGTCTCTAGTTTATTATGACATTTGAATGTATTTATTTTAAATTGTGGTATAAGATATGGAAAATATTTAATACTGTATTTTTATCAGGAATTTCTACTTTCTCTGGAGAAAAGTGAGATATTTGACTTTCCTTCCCATTCCTGGCCAGTTCCCAACTTTATCTCTGATATCCACAAGTAAAAGAATTTAGGGTCACATTGACTATTCATTTTCAATGAAGTCCTAGAGCACACTAATACCCTCCCTTTGCCTTCTTGACATATTCAAATAATAAGACTGCACATTTTTGGTTTTTTAACATGAAGTTTATCTAGAAAATGTTTTCATTTCCAAATTCTAAAATCTAAAAATAATTTAAACAGTAAAAAATATTATAAATTATGTTTCAAAAGTTCAGATTCCTATATTTCTTTTGTATAAATGAAAATTATTAAAATTAATTAATTACTAGAACGCTTTCAATAGTTAACTTTCTGCGGTTATAGTTGACACAGCATGCCAGTGGCTAATATGGAACTGGAACTCTCTCATCTCGACCTATGCACATCTGATCAATCTTATGTCCAGCTGTTTCTCTCAGAAGCCCTAGAAGAGAAGTGATTTTACCACCAATTTGGCAGGTAAGGAAACAAACTCATTGACCAACATCACAAACTTAGTAACTAATGTGTTAAACTTTCCAAGATAATGTAATTAGTAGCTGGCAGAATCGTAAGTCACTCACTATCAGTATTCTGATTCCAAATGCAGTGCTTTTTTTTTCTGCATCAAAGCTCCCTCCCTGTGGCTGATTTCAAGCTCTGCTTCCTCTCAAAGGATACACAAATGCAAGCAAGGTCCTCGAGTAAGTATCCAAACCGTATTCTCATTTTGCTTTGAGTACTCCATGCTCTTCTTAATACCTTACAGAGACTTACCTTTGCCTTCATTTGAGATGAAGGCAAAGATCTTTACAGCCTTCATCAAAGCTCTTCATAAGGAGGCTTCTAATTATTCTAAAGAGTAGTGGCTCCTCCTTAAATAACTAGAAAGCAGGACAAAATGGATTACACAATGGTTTTCAGACATTGGACAACTGGCAGTGCAGCATTGTGATTCCTGAGAAAATAAAAACAAATGAGGTGAGCCCTGTGATTTTACCAGCTCAATGCCTGGATGCAGCTGTAGGCCATAGTGCAAGGAGAATAAATCCAAAAGAGGCAACAGTCTTGCTGAGTTGAGCAGACACAATTCAGAGGCTTTGTCCTTTTCATGGAGACAGAGGTGGCTAGAATTTTCAGAGAAGAGGCCAGAAAGGAGGGAACTCCATGAAGAAAAGTCTGAATATTTGTGGAGGTAATGCTTTAAGTCTTTCACTGATGCTAATCTGCATACACAGGAGATAAAAATACTCAAAGCTGGGGAAAGAACCACTGAAAAACTGTAAGCAGAAGAATTTCCAATGTTCACATAAACTGAGTTTATGTGCCCATCAGCCAGAGTAGAAAGGTACTACAAGGCATAGTTCATTGAGTTTTCACAAAATGATATCGCCTTAGTAGTGGGATTAAATTAGATTTAAACTATAGGGTGCTCTGGGCATGCCCTAACAAAGCATAAAAGTGTGCCTCAAAAGGATCACACTGATTCCAAATGATACTAAGTGTGACCAAGGAATGATTTAAAACTATAGAAAGGAAAACAGAAAAACTATCAACCAAAACCAAATTATAAAATGTGTGGCATTCAGCATCAAAGTAAAATTATCAGGTATGAAAAAAAAATAGAAGAATATGATTCAAAGCCAAAAGAAAAATTACTTAATAGGCACAGACCGAGAAATGACAGAGATGATGGAGGTAGCCAACAAAGACATTACAACAACGATTGTAAATATGCTCCATATGTTCAACAAGGTAGAGAAAAATATCATTATGGTGAAGAGAAAATAAAAAATTTTTTTAAAAACCAAAAGGGAACTTATATAAGCAAAAGATGTAATATCTAAAAATGGATATCATACAGGGTAAAATTAGATAAAGGAGACACTGAAGAAAAAAGTAATTAACTCTGAAGACAGCAATAGAAGCTACCCAAAACGAAGTATAGATAGAAAAAAGACAAAATAATTAATAATGAATTAGTTATCTGAGCAACAATGTTAGTTTAATAAACATATAATTGAAACTCCAGAAGGAAAGAAGGAGAAACAGAAAACAAAGTTGGGGAAGTGAATGCCAGAGTTTTACAAATTTGATAAAACCTATGAACTCACAGATTCAAGCCCAACAAACCCTTATTAGAGGAAATATAAAGAAATTTATGCCAAGAAACACCATAATCACATTTCTGGAAACAAGTGAATAGGAGATCCTTTTAAATACAGCTAAAGAGGAAAAGACACATGAAACATGAAGGAACAAAGGTGAGAATGGCAACATACTTCTTGTCAGAAAAAAAGTAAGCCAGAAAACAATGGAGCAATGTCCTTAAAATCTTATGTCAGTAAATGTCAACTAAAAATTGTATACTCAGCAAAAATACGTTGCAGAAATAAAGGCCAAATAAAAACCCTTTTAGACAAACCACAGTTAGAGAAGTTATTTCTGGCATATCTACACCTCAAGAACTTTTAAGGAAAGTTTCTCAAAAGTGATAACAGATGAGATTCTGAAATTTGCACAAAGGAATGAAAACATTTAGAGATGATAAATATGTGGGTAAGTATAAAATGTATTTTTCTCATTTTAGTCTCTTCAGAAGAAAATTGTTTAAAACAAAAATAAAGATAATGTATTGTGTGATTCATAACATATGCAGAAATAAAATGCATCACAAGTACAGCACAATGGAAGAATGTGTTATAAGATTTAGTCAGTAGAGGCTGAGCGCAGTGGCTTATGCCTGTAATTCCAGCACTTTGGTATGCCAAGGTGGGCGGATCACGAGATTAGGAGATTGAGACCATCTTGGCCAACATGGTGAAACCCCGTTTCTACTAAAAATGCAAAAATCAGATGGGTGTGGTAGTGCACACCTGTAGTCCCAGCTACTCAGGAGGCTGAAGCAGAAGAATTGCTTAAACCCGGGAGTCGGAGGTTGCAGTGAGCCGAGAGCGCCTCACTGTACTCCCGCCTGCAGAGTGAGACTCTGTCTCCAAAAAAAAAAAACAAACAAACAAACAAACAAACAAAAAAATTTAGTCAATATATAACAGTAATATAATAGTATTTGAAGGTAGAATGTGTAATGTTAAAGATGGGTATCTTAAAACTTAAGGAGTACACGAAAACATAAAGCAATATATTACAGCTAAAATAGTGATAGTGGAGACTAAATATAAGTATTAAAAATACGTAAGTAATTAAACTAATGCAGAAAATAGAAGCTAAAAGAATAAATAAGAGATAGGACAAATAGAAAATAAACAGCAAGATGGTGGATTTTGTGAAAATCCCATCAACAATGTTTTTAAATGTAAATGATCCAAGAATTCAAATGAAAAGGGAGAGATTTTTAGATTGGATTTAAAAAATACTACCGTTATATCTAAAGACACAGATGTGCTAATATTAAAAAGATAGAGAAAAATATATTATGAAAACCCTAATCACAAGAAAGCTGGAAATGTTACATTAATATCAAAGTAAATTTAAGAACAAGGAATATCATCACGATAAAGATATTTCATAGTAAATAATAGATTAATATATCAATAAGACATACTAACCCTAAATATTAATAGATTTTACAGCAGAACTTCAAAACATAAAGCAAAACTTCAAACTAAAGGAAAAATAGAAAAATCTAAAGTTATGTTTGCAAACTTCAACATTCCTCTCAATAATTAATAGAATAATTGGGGAAATCAGTAAGCATATATATGACTTTTACTTAACCTAGTTGACAGCTATAAAAAAAATCCATTATTTTAATGTACACACAAAACATTCACAAAATTAGATCATATTCAGAATCATAAAACAAATTTCATCAAAATTTTAAACAAAATGATTAAAAGGATTGTAATCATACTAGGTATGTTTTCTATTCTTTATTAAATTAAATTAGAAATCAATAGCAAGTTGATATCTAGACAATGTCAAAATATTTGAAAATTGAAACGTACAACTTTGGATAACCCATGAATTAAAGAAGCAGTAGAACAGTTGATTACAAAATATTTCAAACTGAAGGAAAATGAAAACATAACATCAATATTTGTAAGGTGTAGCTAATGTAATGCTTTGAGGGAAGTACACAGATGGTCCAGACTTACAGTGGTCCAACTTACGAATTTTCAACTTTGTAAAGGTGGGAAACAATACACATTCTGTAGAAACTATACTTTGAGTGTCCATATACCACTTTGCCTTCCATTTTCAGCACAGCATTTAATAAATTACATGAGATATTCAATACTTTATTATAAAATAGGCTTTGTATTACATGATTTTGCGCAAGTGTAGGCTAAAGTGTAGGCTAGTGAGTGTTTTGAGTGTGTTTAAGGTAGACCAGGCTAAGCTATGATGTTTAGTATCTTAGGTGTATTAAATGCATGTTCAACTGACAATATTTTTAACGTATAATGGGTTTCTTGGTATGTAACTCCACTGTAAGTGGAGAAGCATCCATAGAGAGTTGAATGTTCATATAAGAAAACAAAGAAGGACTCAAAGCAACGTTCTTAGATCCCACTTTAAAGAGACTAGACAAAAGTAATTAAAGGAAATGAAAGGAAATTATGAAAGGAGATATGAGTAGAAATCAATAATAAAGAAAACAAAATATACCACAGAAAATCAATGAAATCTGAAGCTGGTTCTATGAAGAATATCCACAAAATTTACAAAATTCTACCCAGATTGATCAAAAAAGCAGGAAAGGAGCCAAATTACCAGTGTCAGTAATAAAAGAGGGACATTACTACACATTCTACAAATCACATTCTGTTGGTCTATGAGACCAATAAGGAACTACTGCCAGCAACTCTATAAACCAACGAATATGACAGTTTTAACAATATGGACACATCATTTAAAAGACACAAACTACTAAAGCTTACTTTAAAACAAATATTCTGAGTATCCTAAGCATAGTAAAAACCTTCCCAGAAATAAGAGCTCCGGGAACAGATGGCTTCATTGTTGAATCCTAGCAAACGTTTAGTAAACAAGCCAGAGAAATTTTGTTAAACTTTTCTGGAAACTAGAAGAGAAACATATACTTCCCAATTCATGAAGTTGTGAGCAAAGAACTCACAATTCATAGACAGACAAGGAATCACAAAAAAGAAAACAACCAGAGAGTATCTAAGTGAGCACAGTGCAAAAATGTTAATAAAATGTTAAAAAAAATTATTCCAGCAATATTTATCAAAATATAAATCATGATCAAGTGAGATTTATGCCAAAAAGGCAAGATTTGCTTAACATGTTTAAATTATCTCAAAACACGCAGAAAAATTATTTGGAAAATTTAACATTCATAACTAAATAAATAAATGATATAAAGGATAAAAACTTTCATCAATAAACAATAAAAGGGATCTTCTTCATTACAAAGTCAATAGCTAACATCATATAGATTGTGAAAGACTGGACAGTTTCCACAAGAAAACTGGGAAAAAGGCAATTTTCACTCCTGTTCTTCAATACCATAATGGAGATTCTGTTCAGCAAAATGAGGCAAGAAAAAGACATACAGATCTGAAAACTGAATTAAGACTGTTTATATTCACAGACAACATGATCACTTATGTAGAAAATCTTATAAAATCCAAAAATCAGTTGATAAATAAGTTTAGGTAATTCATAGATTCTAAGATCAATATACAAAAACTATTTCTATACAATAGAAAAAAATGGAAATTAAAATATTTTAAAATGTTACTTATAAAAGAATTAAAAATATGAAATATTTAAGTAAAAGCTTAATGAAACTTTTGCAAGACTGTGCACTGAAAATGACAAAATATTTCGGAGAGAAATAAGACCAAAATAAATGGATAGGTATACTATGTTCCTGGCTCAGAAGATTCAATGTCATTAAGATTTCAATTCTCCCCAAATTAAAATGTATTTTCAATACATATCAGCCAAAAATCTTCACAAGCTTTTTTTTTTCTGACATTAAATCAATTATTTTGTAGACAGTGAAAAGCTTCTCTGTAGAGAAATTCAAAGAACCTAGAATTTCCAAAAATAATTTTGAGAAAGAAGAACAAAATTGGAGAAGTTACACAACCTGATTTTGTCTTATTATGAAAATACAGTAATGAAGCAGTGGATTCTTTGTTCCTGAGAGACATAGATCAATGGAACCGAATGGAGACTTCAGAAATGGGTCCATGTAAATATTCAATTGATTCATGACAAAGTTGCCAAGGCAATTCAATAAGGAAAGGACAATCTTTTCCCCAGCCTTACTGAAAGGACCAGCTATTCGTATGCAAATAAAAGAAAAACAAATCTCAAAACTTAACACATACCACATTCAAAAATTGATTTCAAATGGAGCATAGACCTGTATGTCAGAGCCAAAACTCTTAAAATTCTGTAAAAAATTTATGAGAAAATTTGGAGACGTAGAAAATATTCACCAATTTAAGAGTAGGTAAAGATTTTTAAATAGGACAGAAAAAGCACAAAGTATAAAGAAAATTTAATTGCACTTTGTTAAAATTAAAAACATTTGCTCTCCATAAACACTGTAAAGAAAATGATGTCAAGTCTCAGTCTAGGGTAAAATATTGGCAAAATGTATATCTGGACTTCTAATCCAAATACATAAAATGGAGAAAAGGGAATGCACATACACTGTTGGTGGGAATGTAAATTAGTACAAATTCTATGGGAAACAGTATGGAGATTTCTCAAAGAACTAAAAATAGAACTACCATTCAATGCAGCAATCCCACTACTGGGTGCCTAGCCCGAAGAACAGAAATCATTTATCAAAAAAATACCTACAACCCTACGTTTTTTGAAGCACTATGTACCATACCAAAGACATGGAATCAACCTAAGTGCCCATCCCCAACTGAATGAATAAAGAAAATGTGGTATGTAGACACATTGGAATTCTATTCAGCCGGAAACAAGAATGAAATGTCTTTTGCAGCAACATGGGTAGAACTGAAGGCCATTATCTTAAGTGAAATTACTCAGAAACAAAAAGTCAAATACTGCATATTGTCACTTATCAGTGGAAGCTAAATAAGGTATACATATGGACATAATGTGAGACGATAGCGATGGGAGGCTCAGAAGGGTGGGAGGGGTTAGGTAACAAGAAATTAACTAATAGGGCCAATGCACCACTATTTGGGTGATGGTTACACTAAAAGTCCTGACTTCACCACTATGCAATATATCCATATAACTAAACTGCACTTGTACCCCTTAAATTTACACAGTTTTTCTAAAAAAAAAAAGTAGTTGCCTAACCCAATTTAAAACTTGGGAAAAGATTTGAATGCACTGAAAATGAATATATGCAAATCGTCAATAAGCACATAAAAGGATGTGCAACATCGTTAATATGTGGACATTGCCCAGGAAAACCACTGAAATACTGCCACAGTGGATTAACTAGACCCACTAGAGCTATAATTGAAAGGAATAATGGCCAAAAGGAGAGAATAAAACTAAAATGAAAGAAACTAGTGTTGGTGAGGACATGGAACAAGTGAAACTCTTATAGGTTGCTGGTACGAATGCAAAACAGTTCAACTGCTTTGGAAAGTGGTTTGGCAATTTATTACTAAGATAAACATCCACCAACCATATGACCCAGCATTTCTATTCCCGGGTATGTATCCTGGGAAATGTGTCTATACAAGACTTATACTAGAATGTTCATAGCTGCTTTATTCATAATGCTCCCAAACTAGAGAGTTCCTAGATCTCTGTTAGCTGATGAATGGAAAACCAATTTTGATTTAATCTTATAAAAATACACAACTCAGCAGTCAGAGGGAACAAACTACTGATCCAGATAACATTTCATCCACGTAGAGGAATCTCTAAAACATTGTGCTAAGTGAAAGACGCCAGACGCAAAAGACTACATACTGTATGATTCCATTTGAATGAAATTCTACAAAAGGCAAAACTATGGGGATAGAAAGTAGATCAATGGTTGACAGGTTCAATGGAAAGGAGAAGGGAATGACTGAAAGGCGAGGATGAAGGAAGTTTATGGGGTGATGGAAATGTTCTTTCTATATCATCATCGTGATAGAGGTTTATGGCCATGTGCCTTGGCAAAAACTCTTCAAATTGAACTCTTAAAATTGGTGAATATTTTGTGTGCAATTTATACTTCAATAAAGCTAATTCTTTTTAAAGTAAAAGATGGAAAAGATATCCCATGCAAACACTAATCCAAAAATTTGGGATGACTATATTAATATCAGACGAAGTAGATTTCCAAACAAGGAATATAGATGAATAAAGAGGCCCATTTTGTAATACTAAAGGGATTAATTCATCAAGGGGACATATTAAAGTTTACTTGACTCCCTATCTAGTTATTTTTATAGCTCTTAAAATAGATCTTCCTGGCATTCGTTTACTTCTCTGCAGAAAGTGAGGTTCTAAAATGATTTTTTTTTATATTGTCTTAGTGTATTTTGGAGTAGGGAAGCTTTTCTTTTCCCAAATCATGTGTCAGAATGTTTCAGGCCAATTTCTTCAGTTCTACTGTAATTATTTTGGCTGACTTTTTTCATTGGCTAGATGTGTTATTAATTGTCTTTTATTCAGAAATCTGAAACTTACTGACTTCATTGATGGATTTCTAATGTTACTCAGTAAAAAAAGTAATTAAATATGTGCAAACATTTATTTCACTTTACCACATATTTTAAAAGATTTCCAAAATGTGTAATATTAGAATATTAATACATATGTTAATATATTTTATAATTTATTATTGATGTTATATTTGACATTTTAAATTATCGTTTATGTAATATTAACATTAATGCATAGAACAAGTGTTATGATATTTAGAAAGATTAGCAAACTTTGATCACCACAATTGACCAAAACGATGGCCAAGACAGCTATGCCTTCAAGGTGACTGTGAAATCTTGGAGTTCTTCCCCTTTCAAAATGTGACGATGTGGTTATCAAAGAACTCCCAGCAGCCCTCCCTTCTTTGCCAATCATGCCCCTGTTCTCCAAAATGAATCCTCATGCTCTGTTACTACCACAGTTGTCAGCATCATGGTATCAGGTTATCTGCTACCACGTATCCTTACCACATGCCAGCATTGCCCGAAATTCCTCTCACAAATTCCTCTCACTCCCAAATTCCTCTCACTCTAGCCTGTTCTCCTTCCTAGTCACGTCCATGCTCTTTCCAAGATTCGGTCACAGAATTCTCCTTTGTGTATCTCAACCTCCTCTTCCTGCCCAGCTGACAATAGCATGGTGCAGTGGATTTGTAACTCACCTTTGCCTCGTGAGACTTACAAAACATGCTTTCTTTAAAAAGCAGAGATGAACTCTTTTGAAACGAGTGTAATTCACATGTCTACTGAAGTCATCCAATCACTTGAATTGGAGAAAATGCAAATTGGCTTTAACCCACACGTTGTGGGAAGTCCAAAGCCTCCCTATATTTGCCACTTCCCAGGGGGCCCATGTTCTTCTGGTTCCCACCAAACTCTTGTTCTCACCTCCCAGCATCTCTCTTATTTCTCTGCTTCATACTGAATTATATATAGAACATCATTCATTTTCTGTGATCCCCCTCACCCCAATAAAAACACTCACACCTAGCAGTTAAAATTGTGGCAGATCTTGCAAATGGAGAGGTTTTATTTGCCAACATTACTCAGCTCTTCCACTCACTCCAAACCCCTCTCACATTTTTCTCTTCCCTTCATTTTTCTAGATCTCAGCCTTTAAGAGACTCCAGGAAACTCCTCCCCCTTTGTTTATCCACGCAAAGTAAAGCTCAAGACCCTCTCAATCAGCTTAGGGCTATCCTACATATCTAGAGAGGAGATACCTAATGCAACCTAAATAGAAATAAAGCTCCCTGAGACACGATTCTATGAGAGATGTTATTTCCATTTTCTATCTTGTTACTAAGGACACAATGATCAAGCTTGTAATAGATGAGCAGAAGTTCTCCCAATTCAGTTATTCTGCTATAGTAATACCCAGAGAGGCTTTATACATAAGGATGCTATGTAGTTAACTAAAGATTCTAGTCAGGCTACTTGCTGACCTTTGTGAATGTGGCTCAGAACTGATGAACCGCACATATAAAACTAAAAATACTGACACTTCTTGACCTTCAAAGATCATGTAGCTACTTGTATTTCTTACATTATGAAAAACCACATCGTTATTTTAGAATGAGAACTAGTTATATATAAGAGATACTAAAGGATTTACAGGTTGAGTATCCCTTATCCAAAATGCTTGGGACCAGGAGTGTTTCACATTTGGGATTTTGGAATATTTGCATTACACAGTGAGTAATGCGGGGAGGAGATTCAAGTGTAAACATGAAATTCATTTATGCTTCATATATATCTTACATAGTCTGAAAGTAATTTTATATATAATGTCTTAAGTAATTTTGTGCATGAAACAAAGTTTTGGCTGTGTTTTCACTTCCACTCATTATGTGAGGTCAGGTGTGGGATTTTCCACTTGTGGCCTCATGGCAGCACTCAAACAGTTTCCGAGTTTGGATGTCCCACCTGTATTGTGGTTGCCAATATCGTCCTGAGTTTCCTCAAATGAAAGATGAAAGAATAATAGCTCTGGTATAGTTTTCATTGTCTTCTGGGTGGTCTAATTTCTTTTTTTGCTTTCTGATTACTTTTGTTTCCCCAAAGCATGGTCTTCGTGGAGAGGTCCCTTTCTTAATTCGCATCCTCACTTGTTACTGATCAGAGATATTTTCTGGTCTCTTGTTTTTAACCTGACAATGAGCTGCAGCTTTCTGTTTCAATCTATTCTAAATCTTTGGTGTGTCTACAGTCTCTATGATGTGTATCCTCTCTGCAAGACCAGGTTTCTCCTAAGCCCTGCAATCATTCTGTCTCTCTCTGTCTCTCTCTCTCTCTCTCTGTCTCTCTGTCTCTCCCTCTCTCTCTCTCTCTCTCTGTGTGTGTGTGTGTGTGTGTGTGTATTGAGATAAAGGGTTGGCAAAAACTATACTGGGAGTCCAGATTTGAAGTTAATGTACTGGCTATGCACCCTCATGATGATTTTTGTATTATACGACTTTTTTAAATAATAAGAGGTAAAGTCTATTCAGCCACTCCATCCTAAGTTTGGATGATTAGGAGTTAGAATATGAAGCAGGATAGATGTGGCTCTCCCCCTGCCTCCGAGTTTGTTCCTGAACCAACCTGGCTGTGAGAATAGAGCACAACATTCATTATTCATGGGAGGATCTTATTAGTATTTATTGGTAGTAGTATCACTATTCATGCTGATCTATTCTTGACAAATCTGCTTTCTATTTATCTTAATGTAATAAAATTTTTAGTAGAACAAATTCTTTATATTATTGAAAAAGTTTATATTTACATAATGCCAAGCATAATTTTTCCAAATTGCATCATTAAGATAAATAATTCATTATAATTGATATCAAGTAGGGTTTGTTTAAATCTCACCCCTCATCCAAAGTTATTAGTTACTTTACTGAAAAAGTATATCCAAAGGTTTATGTTTTCAGGCTCAGCAATTTTCTCTTGAATCATGATGGCATTAGGATCTTAGCTCAAGGGCTTAATGTGTGCCCACCTTGAGGATTCAGACACATGGACTTTTTGCTGTGTCTTCTGGGGCTGGTCTTTAAGTGTTCTCTCTACACAGGAAAGAGCCTCCAAGTAAAGAAATCATCCTACAGAAAGACAAACTGAAGGACTTGTGAGATCTGTCCATAACAATTGATTAGTGACAGAGGGGAGGGAGAAATTTTGACTACGCTACTCAGACTTCTCTGGGAACAGAAGAAGGTATATTTTTCTGGGGTCCACATCATGATGATGGGAAAAATACAGGCACAGAACGCAGCCCTCAGTTCAGTGGGTGAGGACACTAGGACAACGGACCTAGGAGACCAATACTTGAGAAGTAGAATCTTAGTGGCCCAAGGGCAGAGAGCCTGACCTTCAATTTGTCCCAACATGGGTGGAGATTTTTATTTTTTGTATATTATGATGTTTTTATATTTTAAAAAATCTTTTTGTCTGGGGACAGACTGGCCTACCTGGGGCTAGCCAGTTCTTAGGAATAGCAAAGAACTCAGCTAGAAAAGTGCTTTAGGCCGGGCGTGGTGGTTCACGTCTATAATCCAGCACTTTGGGAGGCCAAGGCAGGCAGATCACGAGGTCAGGAGTTCGAGACCATCCTGTCCAACATGGTGAAACCCCATCTCTACTAAAAATACAGAAATTAGCTGGGCGTGGTGGGGCACACCTGTAGTCCCAGCTGCTCGGGAGGCTGAGGCAGGAGAATCACTTGAATCCGGGAGGCAGAGGTTGCAGTGAGCTGAGATCACGCCACTGCACTCCAGCCTGGGGACAGAGTGAGACTCAGTCTCAAAAAAAAAAAAAAAAAGATGCTTTAATATGCAAACTAGCCAGTCCAGAGCTTTATGTTCTCTATCCTGTATATTGCAGGAAGCAATATTGTTCTGTCTTAATAATCCTGGGGCCACATACCAGACAACCAGAAACAACTCTTTTAGCCCAAAGCCTGCTGGAATCATCCAAACTAGCCAACCCTAAGCAATTCACTCTACTGTGCCTTGCCTTTCCCAGGGACACCCCAGCAAAGACTGTGGTGAGGATTGCTTCTCCCTCTTGCTTCTGTCTCCTGACCAACGCTAGTGCTTCCCCCATGGCCCTGAATGGCATGCCGTGCCTTGCTTTTCCAGTGAAACTGCAAGCAACAACAAACTTTTTTTTCATGGCATTGACCTCTCCATGCTGACACTCAGTCTGCTTTATAAATTAAGACTCATGCACAGAACAAGGGGTCCCTGCCCAGGGCCTCCACAAGTATCTGCACTTTATGGTAGACTGAATAATGGTCCTTCCTAGGATGTCCACATCTAAATTCCCCAAACCTGTGTATATGTCACTTTGCACAGTAAAAGAGGTTTTGTGAAAGTGATTAAACTAAGGATGTTTAGTTGCTGGGTGACATGGTTTGAATATATGTCCCTGTCAAATCTCATGTTAAACTGTGAGCCCCAGTGTTGGAGGTGGGGCCTGGTGGGAGGACTTTGGGTCATGGGCATGGATCCTTCATGGCTTGGTGCTGTCCTGGCAATAGTGAGTTCTCTGGAGATCTGGTTGTTTAAAAGTATGTGGCACCTCCCTGACCTCCCACAGCCCCCAACTCTCTCTCTTGCTCCTGCTTTCCCCATGTGATATTCCTGCTCCTGTTTCCACTTAAAAGTCCCTGAAGTTTCCACAGAAGCCGAGCAGATATTGGCATCATGCTGATACAGCTTGCAAAACCCTGAGCCAATTAAACCACTTTGCTGGCCAGGAGTGGTGGCTCATGCTTGTAATCCCAGCATTTTGGGAGGCCGAGGTGGGCAGATCACCTGAGGCCAGGAGTTCGAGTCCAGCCTGACCAACATGGTGTAACTCTGTCTCTACTAAAAATACAAAAATTAGTTGGACATGGTGGTGGGTTCCTGTAATTCCAGCTATTCTGGAGGCTAGGGCAGGAGGCTCACTTGAACCTGGGAGGCAGAGGTTGCAGTGAGCTGAGATCACGCCCCTACACTCCTGCCTGAGCAATAAAAGTGAAACTCTGTCTCAAAAAAATAAAAACACCATTTTGCTCTATAAATTAGCCAGTCTCAGTTATTTCTTTACAACAACACAAGAATGACCTAACACAGAGGGAGGGATTATCCTGGATTATCTGGATCAATCAAATAGAATCACAAGGGTCCTTGTTCGAGGAAGGCAGGTGGATCAGGGTCTGAATGAGAAGGTAAAAGGATGGAAGCAGAGGTCAGAGAGGGAGGAGGATGCTAGGCTGCTGGCTCTGAAGATGGTGGGAGTCAGGGAACGCAGGCATCCCCTAGAAACCGAAAGCAGGCAGGAAAATGGATTCTCCCCTAGAGCATTTAGAGGGAAGGTGGGCTTTCTGACACCCTGATTTCAGCCCTGTGAAAATGATTTCAGGTGTCAGACCTCCAGAACTGTAAAATAACACATTTGCAATGTTTTAAACCACTAAGTTTTTGTATTCTCTACAGTGCAATACAAATAAATCGACATTTTGTGCTGACAGGGGACACCTTCCATGTGGCGTCTGATCTGAATGGTGCTCCTGGAATAGCACAGTGTGACCTTCTCTCCAGGCTCGATGTGAGGCAAAGGCCAGGGAAGCTGTGTTGTGAAGGAGTCTAGGAGTCAAGTTATCTCCTACTTCTGCTGAGCACAAGGGAGGGGCCTCTTTCCCCTACCTGGGCAATCAGGAAGCAGGTGTTGAGTGCTTCCTAGGTATGGAAAACTCCACTGTCTTCTGCAGCATAGACTCACATTGAGTCAGATGAAGGTGAAGCTGCTATTTGATTGAAGAACCGGTAAAGCCACGAGAAGTAGTGCCAGATGGGAAGACAAGAACTAGGGACCTTATGTAATTATTTCCTCCGAGGAAGGGAAACATCTAACAGTGTAAATCTTCGGAGAGTGCCTCAGGGGAATACTCTATCACTCTCAGTGTCATCTCTCTCTTCCATTCCTCTCTTCTTTCTCCATTTTCACTTCAAATCAAGGTCTCTCTCAGTCTGGTGACCCCATAGGTCCCTCAAAAACCCTGTTAGACCTATCTGCAAAAGGAGTCCTGACCGCCTTCCCCAGGGCAGGATTTGCAAACTCTCATTCTTCAGGTGGTGGCACATTGCTTTCCTGAGCCTATTGCTCTAAGAGAATCAAATGTGGGCTCTTGTTCCTCAAGTGGAGGGGTCCACTTCGGTCTCACTGACAACAGGGAATATGAGGTCAGCTGACCTCCAAGTGGTTTATGAGCAGATCTACCCCATCTTAAGTTTGTGTTTCTCTGAAAGTGTGCTCTATCTGAATTATGTGGGGCAAGATTTTCCCACCACCAGGACTTGGGACTTTATCCCTCAGGTAAATATCACAAGATTTACCAGCATTATTAGTCTTTGTTTTGTTGAGAGATCAAAGGTCTGTAATCAAGACTAATGCATGGTAAGGGTCAACTTAGTTTTATGTACTCTGCTAGGAAGCAAGTAACTCTTTGCCGTGACCCTTTGCTAAGGGGCTCCCATATTAGCAGAGAATAATCCAGACACGGACACAGCCATCCAGGATGCATGGCACCATCTCCATCGATGCTTTCTGATTCTCAAAAATTTCTCTTCTGATAGGAGGCCGGGGGTGTCTCAGTACTTGACCCAAAGGAGAAATGACGGAGCACAGAGAGTAAGAATCGGTAGGCTTACCATGGAAGCTAAGGAATGAGAATATGTACTTGTATGAAACAGCCCCAGAAAATGACTTTCTGAACTAGCTGGGAAGAATTTAAAGAAGGCTAAATTGCTTGCAATCCTGTGGCAAGGCCTGAGTCAGAAAAATACTTCTTGTTGCTGTTCCTTCAAAACTGTTTTTCCCCCAGGCTGCTTTATCTGGAGAAACATATGTTAAATATGTTATTTTTCATGACAAACCGGTAAATCTAATTGTTTGCAATTTGCTTCTTTTTTATTTTTCCTCAAATCTTTATTCATCATAATAACACATTGTAATAACAATAAAAGAAATAAAGATGGAGGAAATTACCCAGAAATCTGCCTATGAAAGCAAGTCTTTTGATTTTTCCATGTTTTCTCCCAGGAATTACCTATATGCTGGCGATGCTATTCTAATGTTACACTCCAGAATGAAAGATTTGAAAGAAAGATGGAGTCTACTTCTAAAGTTGTGAGACACTGCCACATCATTTCAAATTTTGGGTTTCAGTTACCTCGTACTTAAAATGAGAAAACTGGACTAACTGATTTTTTAAATGGATCCTTCCAGTTCTAAAATCAATGATACTTTTATATTTACAACAGAATGAGTTGTACTTGTAGGCATCATATATGGGGGACTGGACATTTTTGAACACTGAGAGAATGGTACTGGCAAGTAAAAATGGCAATTAGCAATGCCACAGACAATAGACAGGAACAGAAACTGAAACTCAATAGCAACATTTTGATAAACATACTTAAAAATAACTACTCCTTTTGTTCTAATTCTACAAGTCCCCAAGCTTATTTGCAAAGCTTAAAGTTTTTTGAACTGCAGCTTCTGTCATGAAATATACCTATTATTAACTACAGAAATATTATATCAATATCATTAAAGATCAGTGAATGATGTTCTTTTTTTAAGATTTGCTTCTTGCATGCTGTACACTTTAGAATGGTGTTAGACCAAAATATCTGCTGCCCCTATCCTGGACCGCTGTTCAAGGCATGCTTTTATTTTGCCTGTTTTGGCTAACACTTTGAACCAAGATATTCTGGCAATAAGAATGGGATCTTATACTCAAAGAGATAAAAATAACAGTTGGTACAAATCATTCAAGCGCTTTTGCAGACAGTGGAGTATGTCCTCTCCCCCTCAATTTGAAGAGAACCTATGCTTAAATAAATGATGGCGGACCTATTACAGAGTACAACACCCGTCAGTAAACTTGGTCCTAAATTTCATGTGCCGCAAGACTTCCTATATTGAAGCTGAAAGCATGAAAGACATGGAGCCAGATTATTAAGCTGTTACTCTGACTATTTGTTAATTAAATTATGCACAGGAAGTCCTTCCTTTCCCAGTACCCTGTTAACTGAAATGCGTGCACATCAGAATTATGCCTTTTCTTTGCATAGTTTGCTGTTAATGAAAATTCAATCTCAGTGACCATAGAATTGTGCAAAGTGAGGCTACAGTTCCAATGAACTGTGTAAAGTGAGGATTGTTCATACTACAACTTGGGCTCTCAAGTTCTATTTCAATCTTATGAACTTGTAGCATTAATGTAAACACAAGATTTACCAGCATTATTAGTCTTTGTTTTGTTGAGAGATCTAAGGTCTATAACCAGGACTCATCATGGTGAGGGTCAACTTAGTTTTATTACCAAACACGGCTGTCAACGTATGACTTTTGGCAATTTATTTTGTTCTAGTGCTTGTGGAGTTTTGAATGAAGCACTTGGGATTGAGTAAATTTTATTATTATAATAAAATAATAAATGATATTATACTAAATAGACAATAAACTGTAACTCAAACACCAACTTGGAGCACAGTGTTGAGAAGCATTCTGAGGTCTCTTCTTGGACTCCACGGGGCAAGTATACCCTAACCGAGTGGTTATACATCCCATTCCCTGGAAAGCAAGACTGTGGGGAATGCACGCTACATATTTACCATTATTTTATAAATAAAAAGACTATATGGCCGGGCGCGGCGGCTCACACCTGTAATCCTAGCACTTTGGGAGGCCGAGGGGGGCGGATCACAAGTTCAGGAGATTGAAATCATCCTGGCTAACATGGTGAAACCCCATCTGTACTAAAAATACAAAAAATTAGCCAGGCGTGGTGGCGGGCGCCTGTAGTCCCAGCTACTCGGGAGACTGAAGCAGGAGAATGGCTTGAACCCAGAAGGTGGAGCTTACAGTGAGCCGAGATGGCACCACTGCACTCCAGCCTGGGCGACAGAGTGAGACTCTGTCTCAAAAAAAAAAGACTATATAATTACATATCATAGTAACACTAAATCAGCTTCTGAGGGACATGCTGTATGTAGAGAGTTCTAGTATGATTCAGATCATGTTCATGTGTTTTGAGATATATCAAACCCTGCAGAGGTTAAGATGTTATCACGTGTACATCGTTAGAAGGTCACATTTGAATTTAGCACAGGACTCACAGAAGTTGTGGAAAAGCAATGACCATTCTATGTGTATTCTATAATTTATTTTCCACAGAACACTTTGCTAAGATTACCATGTACTTTTCTCAGATGTCTCCAGAGCTGATATCAGTCTTTTTGGCTGAACTCTGATTTCAGTAGCAGGTGCAATGGATAGTTTTATTTCAACGTGGATAACTTCATGCTGCTGATGACCCACCTCAAGCATGCACAGGACATTTTTTCTTGCCCATGAACCTGGCCATCATTTCTTGGGTGGTATCATTTCTTCTCTGACACTGCAGGAGCCTGCTCAGCCAGCTGGCACACAAATATAGGAGTTGGATTAAAGTCATGGGGGAAATCCCTCAACCAACAGGAGACTGGAGTCGTTGAGCAAATATGCATGCCTCCCTGATTCAGATAAACAACTTGGGAATTATTTTATACACTTCTCTTGAAATATCAGTGAAACCTAACCTCAACTGCCTACAGTGATAACCTAAATAAACCTGACAAACCATTTTGTCAACTTTTCCTCTTTCACTATTTCATTCTCCCCTCTCACTCATTCCTGATTCCTTGGATTACCTTTCACGTAAATTATCTGCTCATAACACCTTGTCTCAGGCTCTGCTAAAAGGGGACTCAAAATCAAACAGTACACTGTAAAATTGCAAGTATCGAACAGTTAATGTTGCTGAAAGCAACATTTATAAATGGAAAGTCCCAGATCATGCTTCATGTGGAATATTATACTTTTTATCAATGGAAACAGTGTAAGATCCTGCTAAGAAGGCATAGTTTGAGTCAAAACAGCACATCGACTGCCCATGCCTGCTTGCCGTTTCGATACAAATTTAGGAATGACAGAAAAGAGATCCTTTGTTTATGCAGCCATAAAAAGAATGAAATCAGTGTTTTGCAGCAACATAGATGGAGCTGGTGGCCATTATCCTAAGTGAACTAATTCAGAAGCAGAAAATCAAATATTGCATGTTCTCATTTATATGTGGGAGCTAAACAATGAGTATACATGGACATAAAAACAAAAATAATAGACACCAGGGATGCCAAAAAGTGGAGGGAGGGAGGAGGGTGAGGGTTGAAAGATTACCTATTGAATAAAATGTTCAATATTTGCGTAACGGGTACACGAGAAGCCCAATTACCACATATACCCTTGTAACAAACACGTACATGTACACCTCATTGAATCTAAATTTTTTAAAAAAGAGAATTCCATTGATGGATCAATTTTTGGAGGAATCTTTGACCAGCAGAGACAGACAAGTGTGACGGCACCACAGACAATAGCGTATGCTAAAGGTCACGGGGCTTCCATAGAAACTCTAAGCCCAGAGGTGGTAGGGACAAAGAGCAGGAAGGGAAAAGGCGGCAATTCTCTGCGCCATGGTTTTGGTAAACCAGAGGAGCAGCTAAGAAGTCTGGCCCTTGTCCCTCCCCTCCCCTATCTTTAACTTATATCTAATGTTATGGTGGACACAAGTGTTCTAGAGCAATTAGTAGGGCACTAGATCCAGAGAATTCGAGCAATGTCAACATGTCTGAGGATACCCATAGAAGATGGAGACCATCCATACCAGACAACAAGGTACTGGCACAACCAAGCAGAATGAGATCCTCCTTCTTAGCAGGATCTTACATTGCTTCTGTTGATAAAAAGTAGAATATGACTCACTGCCGCCACCCCACGCGCCACGTCCCCCTGCCGCTCCGAGCCCAGCTGTGCTGCAGTCGCTGCCAGTCGCAATGGAGGAAGAGATCCCCGCACTCCTCCTTGACAATGGCTGTGGCATGTGCAAAGCTGGCTTTGCTGGGAGAGCTGTGTTCCCCTCCATCGTCTGGTGCCCCCAGCACCAGCACGTGATGGTGGGCATGGGCCAGAAGGACTCCTACGTGGGTGACAAAGCCTAGAGAAAGCGCAGCATCCTGACCCTGAAGTACCGCATGGAGCACGGCATCATCACTAACTGGGACGACATGGAGAAGATCTGGCACCACACCTTCTACAAGGAGCTGTGCATGGCCCTGGAGGAGCACACGGTGCTGTTGACTGAGGCCCCTCTGAACCTCAAGGCCAACAGAGAAGATGACTCAGATCATGTTTGAGACCTTCAACACCCCGGACATGTACGTGGCCATCCAAGCCAGTGCTGACCTCCTATACCCCTGGGCACACCACTGGCATTGTAATGAACGCTGGAGATGGGGTCTCCCATATGGTGCCCATTTATAAGAGTTATGCTGTCCCCCAAGCCATCCTGCCTCTGGACCTAGCTGGCCGGGACCTGGCCCACTCCCACAAGAAGATCCTCACCAAGCGCGGCTACAGCTTCACCACCAGCGCCCAGGGGGAGATCATGCCAAGGAGAAGCTGTGCTACCTCACCCTGGAGTTGCAGCAGGATATGGCCCCACCACATCCACCTCCTCCCTGGAGAAGAGCAACAAGCTGCCTAATGGCCAGGTCATCACCATTGGCAACGAGCAGTTCCAGGGTCTGGAGGTACTGTCCAACCTTCCTTCCTGGGCATGGAATCTTGCCGCATCCAGGAGACCACACTCAATTCCATCATGAAGTGTGACATGGACATCCGCAAAGACCTGTAGGCCAACATGGTGCTGTCCGGCGGCACCACAATGTATATAGCTATCGCCCACAGTATGCAGAAGGAGATCGTCGCCCTGGCACCCAGCACCATGAAGATCAAGATCATCGCACCCCCAGTGTGCAAGTACTCGGTGTGAATCGGCTGCGCCATCCCGGCCTCACTTTCCACCTTTCAGCAGACTTGGATTAGCAAGCAGGAGTATGACGAGTCAGTATCCCCACAGCCCTGTCATCCACCACAAATGCTTCTAAATGGATGGCGAGCAGATTCGTAGCATTTGCTGCATGGGTTAATTCAAAAGCATAAATTTGCCCCTGGCAAATGCATACACCTCATGCTAGCCTCACAAAACTGGAATAAGCCTTCTGAAAGAAATTTGCCCTTGAAGCTAGTATTTGTTACCAGCACTGTATTGTAGAACTTGTTACTGATTTTGACCTTGTATTCAAGTTTACTGTTCCCCTTGGTATTTAATACCCCATACATACCTTTCATTTCAACACTTAGTATATGTGGCTTGGTCACTTCGTGGCTGAGGTAAGAGTGTGTCTGTGGAAGACAAGTCTGTGGCTTGGTGAGTGTCTGCGTGACCAGCAGGCTCTGATCTGTGCAGGGTATTGTGTCAGGGCTGAGTGTTCTGGGATTCCTCTAGAGACTGGCAAGGGCTCCTGAGCCAGTGGTTTCTGTCCTGCCGGTGTGTCAGGGTTGGAAAAGTCCAAGCCATAGGGCCCAGTTTCCTTTCTTAGCTGATATTTTCCTGCCAGAACACTATGTGCTGTTTCTTGCCTTGAGTTGGAAGCAGTTTGTATTAGACTTGAAAATGTATTCATCCTTTAATTTACGTAAGGGGTTTTTGTTGTTGTTGTTGTTGTTGTTGTTGTTGTTTGTACGCAATTCTAGATTCTTTAAAGAGATGACAAAGAATTTTGCTTTTCTACCGTTATGTGAGAACATTAGACCCCAGCAACACATCATTGTGTAAGGAAAAATAAAAGAGCTGCTGTTAAAAAAAAAAAGTAGAATATTTTCCACAAAGTATAGAATGGGACTATTTATTAATGTTGCTTTCTGCAATGTTAACTCTATGATACTTGCAATTTTAAACAGTACTGTCTGATTTTGAGTTCCCCTATAGCAGAGCCTGAGACAAGGAGTTACGAGCAGGTAATTTATTTGGAAGGTAATCCCCAGAATCAGGAGTGGGAGTGAAAGGAGAATGAAATAAGGAAGGATGAAAACTTGACCAAAGGGTACATTGTTCAGGTCATCATTGTAGGCAGTGGGGAGTTTATTTCACTGACATTTCAAGAGAACTGTATAAAATACCTCCTGAGTTGCTTATGAGGAGAGTCATACGAATTTGGCCAATGACTCCAGTCTCCTGCTGGTTGAGGGATTTCCCTCAGGGACAAGGAACTGTCACAACCAAGCAGAAATGTTACAGGAGTTACTCCTCCCACAACAAATGTTGGCAGCAGTTCCCAAGCATATCCATAGATAGGGTGGAGAGAATCTCAAAAACAAAGCATACAATGAAGAATTGCCAAATATTTTAGTCTGTTAGTATAATGAGTCATTAAACTCAGCAAAGGGAAGAACACCCAAGAAAGTAGAATTATTAACAAATAGAAGAGTATACGAAAGAAATAGAATCATATAATAATTTAGCATGTGACAAATATCATATTCAATTTACATGATGAATAGATGGAATACTCAATAAATAAGAAAATGTTTGCTGGACGCAGTGGCTCATGCCTGTAATCCCAGGACTTTGAGAGGCAGAGGTGGGTGGATCACCTGAGGTCAGGAGTTTGAGACCAGCCTGGCCAACATGGTGAAACCCCATCTCTATTTTAAAAAATACAAAAATTAACCAGGCTGATGGCTTACATCTGTAGTCCCAGCTACTTGGGAGGCTGAGGAAGGAGAATCGCTTGAACCCAGGAGGCGGAGGTTGCAGTGAGCCAAGATCAAATCACTGCACTACAGCCTGGGCGACAGAGCAAGACTCTATCACAAAAACAAAAAGGAACAAGAAAGAAAGAAAGTGTTATTGGGCTTGCTTCTTCACTCTTTACAACAAAAATAAATTACATTTGAAATAAACTATTAGAAGAAAAGATGGTTAAATATTTTTCCAGTTTTGGCTTGAGAAATACCTTTCTTAAAGTGACAAAATCCTAAAAACTATAGAAAGAAATGTTAAATAACTCTACTACAGTAAAATTTTTTAATTTCACAGAGTGAAAAGATATGCAAAAGTGGGAAAATACTACAACACATCTGGCAGAAAAAGAGCTAATCATTTTAAATATGACTACAAATCAGTGAGAAATGACTGGTAATCCAACAGACAAATGGGCAGAGAATACTGAAAATTTATATAAAAACTTAAATGACTTATAAACAATGGGAAAACACCCATAAACTTTAAAATACTCATTCACAAATACAGAAAAGCAAAATAAACAATGAGCCACAATTTCATTTTTTTAAATAACTTTTTAATTTTAATTCAATTCATTTTCTTTATAATTTCAAATTTTATTGTAGATTCATGGGTTACATGTGCAGTCTTATTACCTAGGTGTATTGCTTGGTGCTGAGGTTTGGGGCACGATTGATCCCATTACCAGATACTGAACATAATACTCAACAGTTAGTTTTTCAACACTTATACCCCTTCCCCAAGTAGTATTCCCCAGTGTCTATTGTTGCCATCTTTATTGTCATTAGTACCCATTGTTCAGCTCCCACTTATAAGAGATAACATGTAATACGTGGTTTTCTGTTCCTACATGAATTAGTTTAGGATTATGGCCTCCAGTTGCATCCATGTTGCTGCAAGGACATGATTTTATTTCTTTTTATGGCTGTATAGCATTCCATCTTGTGTATGTTCCACATCTTTATCCACCATTAATGGACACCCAGGTTGATTTCATGTCTTTGCTATTGTGAACAGTGCTCTTACTCAATAAAAGTGCATCTGTTGAGAATGGGGTATTCATCTCCTCAAGTATTTATCCTTTTTGTGTTACAAATAATCCAATTACACTCTTTTAGTTAATTTTAAAGGTACAATTATTATTGACTTTAGTTACCCTGTTGTGCTATCAAGTAATAGGTCTTATTCATTCTTTCTAATTATTTTTTTGTACTCTTTAACCATCCCAGCCTCTCCCCGAGCCTCCCACTACCCTTTTCATCCTCTGGTAACTATCTTTCTACTCTTTATTTCCATCCATTAAATTGTTTTGATTTTTTGATCCCACAAATAAGTGAGAACATGTGATGTTTGTATTTCTGTGCCTAGCTTATTTCACGTAGCATAATGATCTCCAATTCCATCCATATTGTTCCAAATTAATGATTCTCATCTTTCTTATGGCTGAATAGTACTCTTTTGTGTATATGTACCACATTTTCTTTATCCATTCATCTGTGATTGGGCAGTTAGGTTGCTTCCAAATCTTAGCTATTGTAAACAGTATTGTAACAAACATAAGAGCACAGATATCTCTTCAATATACTGATTTCCTTTCCTTTGGGTATACCCAGCAGTGGGATTGCTACATCATATGGTAGCTCAATTTTTAGTTTTTTGAAGAACCTCCAAACTGTTCTCCTCAGTGGTTTGACTAATTTATATTCTTGCCAACAGTGCACAAGTGTTCCCTTTTCTCCATATCCTTATCAGCATTTGTTATTGCCTGTATTTGGATATAAACCATTTTAACTGAGTTGAGATGATATTTCATTATAGTTTTTATTCGCATTTCTCTGATGACCAGTGATATTCAGTACCCGTTCATGTCTGTTTACCACCTGTATGTCTTCTTTTATGAAATGTCTGTTCAAATCTTTTGCCCATCTTTTAATTGGATTATTAGCTTTTTCTCTGTAAAGTTGTTTGAGTTCCTTATTTATTCTGGTTATTAATCTCCTGTCAGATGGGTCATTTGCAGATATTTTTCTCCCATTCTGTGAGTTGTCTCTTCACTTTGTTAATTGTATCCTTTGCTTTGCAGAAACTTTTAATTTGATGTGATCACATTTGCCCATGTTTGTTTTGATTGCCTGTGCTTGTGGGGTATTGCTCAAGAAATTCTTGCCTACACCAATGTCCTGGAGAGTCTTCCCCAAATTTTCCTGTAGTAGTTTCATGGTTTGAGGCTACAGATTTAAGTCCTTAATCCATTTTGAGCTGATATTTGTATATGCCTAGAGATAGTGATCCAGTTTTATTCTTCTGCATTTGGATATCCTATTTTCCTGGCACCATTTATTGAAGACTGTCTTTTCCCCACCGTATGTTTGTGGCACCTTTGTCAAAAACAAGTTCGCCATAAATGTGTGGATTTGGTATTCTCTATTCTGGTCTGTTGGTCTATATGTCTGGTTTTATGCCTGTGCCATCTGTTTTGGTTACTATAGCTCTGTAGCATAATTTTAAGTAATGTGATTTCTCCAGTTTTGTTCTTTTTGTTTAGAGTAACTTTGGTTATTCTGGGTCATTTGTGGTTCCACATAAGTTTTAGGATTTTTTTTTTCTATTTATGTGAACAATGTCATTGATATTTTCATAGGGATCACACTGGATCTGCAGATTGCTTTGGGTAGTACAGACATTTTACCAATATTGATTCTTCCAATCCATGAACATGGAATATTTTTTCATTTCCTTTTTTTTTTTGTTGTTGTTGTTGTTGTTGTTGTCCTCTTCAATTTCTTTCATCAATGTTTTACAGTGTTCCTTACAGAGATCTTTCACTTATTTGGTTAAGCTAATTCTTAGGTATTCAATTTTGTGTGTGGCAATTGTAAATGGGATTACTTTTTAATTTTTTTCACATTGTTCACTCTTATCATATAGAAATGCTACTGATTTTTGCATGTTGATTTTGTATCCTGCAACTTTACTGAATATGGATTATCAGTTCTTACAGTTTTGTGTGTGTGTGTGAAGTCTTTAGGTTTCTCCAAATACAAGATTATGTCATCTGCAAATAATGATAATTTGACTTCGTCCATTCTAATTTGGATGGCCTTTATATCTTTCCATTCTCTGATTTCTCTAGCTAGGACTTCCTGTACTATGTTGAATAATAGTGGTGAAAGTGGCATCCTTGTCATGTTCCAGATCTTAGAGGAAAGACTTTTAGTTGTTCCCCATTCAGTGTGATACTGGCTGTGAGTCTGTCATATATAGCTCTTATTATGTTGAGTCATGTTCCTTACTTTTTAAAATATTTTATTTTAAGTTCCAGAATACATGTGCAGGATGTGCAGGTTTGTTACCCAGGTAAACGTGTGCTATGGTGGTTTGCAGCACCCATCAACTCAATTACCTAGGTATTAAGCCCCACATGCATTAGCTATTTTTCCTGATGTTCTCCTTCCCCCTCTCCCTAGCCCCTCCAAACAGACTCCAATGTGTGTTGTTCCTCTCCCTGTGTCCATGTGTTCTCATTGTTCAGTTCCCACTTCTAAGTGAGAACACGTGATGTTCAGTTTTTTGTTCTTGCATTAGTTTGCTGAAGATAATGACTTTGAGCTCCATCCATGTTCCTTCAAAGGATATTACCTCATTCCTTTCTATGGCTACATAGTATTCCATGGTGTATATGTACCACATTTTATTTGAGAGTTTTTATCATGAAGGGATGTTGGATTTTATCAAATGCTTTTTCAGTGTCAATTAGAATGATCATATGGTTTTTATCCTTCATTCTGTTGATATGATGTATCACATTGATTGATTTGCATATGTTGAATCATCCTTGCATTCCAGGGATAAATTCTACTTAGTCATGATGAATGATCTTTCTAATATGTTGTTAAATTCCATTTACTAGTATTTTGTATTAATATTTATCAGAGATATTGGCATATAGTTTTCTTTTTTTGATGTGTCTTTGTCTCATTTTTGGTATTAGGATAATACCAGCCTTGTTGAATGAGCTTGAAAGTATTCCCTCTGCTTCTATTTTTCAGAATAGTTTGAGTAGGACTAGTATTAGTTCTTAAAATGTTTGGTATAATTTAGCAGTGAAGCCATCTGGTCCTGGGCTTTCCTTTAGCAGGAAACTTTTTAGTACAGCTTTGATCTTGTTACTTGTTATTGGTCTTTTCAGGTTTTGGACTTCTTCATTGTTCAGTCTTGATAGTTGTATGTGTCTGGGAATTTGTCCATTTCTTCTAGGTTTTCCAATTTATTGGCATATAGTTGCTCATAGTAGCCTCTAATGACCTTTTAAATATCTTTAGTATTAGTTGTAAAGTTTTCTTTTCCATTTCTCCTTGTATTTATTTGGATCTTCCCTCTTTTTAGTTAGACTGACTAAAGGTTTGTCAATTTTAAGTTTTCAAAGAACTAACTTTTTGTTTCATTGGTTTTTTTTTTCTTGTTTTCTTTGTTTAAATTTGATTTATTTCTTCTCTAATCTTTATTATTTCTTTTCTTCTACTAATTTCAGGTTTGATTTGCTACTGCTTTTCTAGCTTTTTAAGTTGCATTGTTTGATTATTTACTTGGAGTTTAAGTTCAATGTTTCTTTGTTGATTTTCTGTCTGGAAGATCTATCCAATGCTGAAAGGGTGGATGCAAAGTCTCCAGCTAGTATTGTATTGGGGCCTGTATCAGTTCGTTCTCATGCTGCTATGAAAATATACACAAAGCTGGGTAATTTATAAAGGAAAAAGGTTTAATTTTTTGATTCACAGTTCTGCATGGCTGGGGAGGCCTCAGGAAACTTATAATTATGATGAAAGGGGAAGCAAACATGGTCTTCTTCACAGGGCAGAGAGCAGTGTTGAGCAAAGGGGAAAAGCCCTTTATAAAACCATCAGATCTCATCAGAACTCAGTCACTGTCACAAGAACAGCATGGGGGTAACCTCCCCCAAAACCTCCCCCAAAACCTTCCACCACGTCCCTCCCACGACACATGGGGATTATGGGACTACAATTCAAGATGAGATTTGGAAGGGGACACAAAGCCTAACCATATCATTCTGCCCCTGGACCCTCCGAAATCTCATGTTCTCATATTTCAAAACACAATCATGCCTTCCAACAGTCCCCCAATGTATTTGCTCATTCCAACATATTAGCACAAAAGTCCAAGTCCAAACTCTCATCTGAGACAAAGTAAATCCACTCCATCTATGAGCCTGCAAAATGAAAACCAAGTTAGTTACTTTCTAGATACAATGGAGGTAGAGGCACTGAGTAAATACATGCATTCCAAATGAGAGAAATTGTTCAAAACAGAGGCTACAGGCCCTATGCATGTCCAAAATCTAATATGGTGGTCATTAAACCTTTTTTTTTTTTTTTTGAGACAGAGTCTTGCTCCGTCAGCCAGACTGGAGTGCAGTGGTGCCATCTTGGCTCACTGCAAGCTCCGCCTCCCAGGTTCATGCCATTCTCCTGCCTCAGCCTCCCAAGCAGCTGGGACTACAGGCACCTGCCACCATGCCTGGCTAATTGCTTTTGTATTTTTCATAGAGACGGGGTTTCACCGTGTTAGCCAGGATGGCCTCGATCTCCTGACTTCATGATCCGCCCCCCTCGGCCTCCCAAAGTGCTGGGATCACAGGTGTGAGCCACCAAGCCTGGCCCATTAAACCTTAAAGTTCCAAAATGATCTTCTTTGACTCCAAGTCTCACATCCAGGTCATGCTGATGAAAGAGGTATGCTCTCACAACCTAGGGTAGCTTCACACTTTGCAGAGTACAGCCCCCATTCTTACTGCTTTCACAGCTGCCATTGTCTGCAGCTTTTCCAGGTGCACAGTGCAAGCTGTCAGTGGATCAATCATTCTGGGGTCTGGAGGACCATGGCCCTTTTCTCACAGCTCCACTAGACAGTGCCCCAGTGGGTACTCTGTGTGGGGAGCTCCAACCCCACATATCCCTTCAGCATTGCCCTAGCAGTGGTTCTCCATGGAGGTTCCACTAATGCAGCAGACTTCTGCCCGGACATCCAGGCATTTCTATACATCCTTTGAAATCTAGGGAATGGTTCCCAAACCTCAATTCTTTTTTTCTGTGCACCTGCAGGCCCAACACCATGTAGAATCTGTGGGGCTTGCACCTGATGAAACAATGACTTGAGCTGAACTTGGCCCTTTTTAGCTTCAGCTGGAACAGTTGGGATGCAGGGAACAAAGTCCTGAGGTTGCACACAGCAGGGGGTACCTGAACCTGGCCCAGGAAACCATTTTTCCCTCTTAGGCCTCTGGGCCTGTGATGGGAGAGGCTGCCATGAAGGTCCCTGACATGCCCTGGAGACATTTTCCCCATTGTCTTGGCGATTAGCATTTGGCTCCTCATCACTTACAAAAATTTCTGCAACCAGCTTGAATTTTTCCCCAGAAAATGGGTTTTTCTTTTCTACTGCACTGTCAGGCTGCAGATTTTCCAAGCTTTTCTGCTATCTCACCTCTTGAATGCTTTGCTGCTTAGAAATTTCTTCCACCAGATACCCTAAATCATCTCTTTCAAGTTCAAAGTTTCTCAGATTTTTAGGGCAGTGGCAAAATGTCACCAGTCTCTTTGCCAAAGCAAAGCAAGAGTGACCTTTACTCCAGTTCCCAACAAGTTTCTCATTGCCATCTGAGACCACCTCAGCCCAGAATTCATTCTCCATATCACTATCAGCATTTTGGTCAAAGCTATTCAACAAGTCTCTGGGAAGTTTCCAAACTTTCCTACATCTTCCTGTCTTGTGAGCCCTCCAAGTCTCTAGAAAATCCCAAACTTTCCCGCATTTTTCTGTCTTCTTCTGAGCCTTCTAAACTGTTCCAATCTCTGGCCGTTACCCAGTTCCAGAGTTGTTTCCACATTTTGGGGTATGCTTAGAGCAGCACTCCACTCTCTGCAGTACCAATTTACTGTATTAGTCCATTTTCATGCTGCTGTGAAGAAATACCCAAGACTGAGTAGTTTATAAAGGAAAGAGGTTTAATTGACTCACAGTTCAGCATGACTGAGGAAGCCTCAGGAAACTTACAATCATGGTGGAAGGGGAAGTAAACATGTCCTTCATCACATGGTGACAGGAGAGAGAAGTGCCAAGTAAGGGGGGAAAGTCCCTTATAAAGCCATCGGATCTCATGAGAACTCACTCACTATCATGAGAACTGCATGGGGTTAACCACTGCTGTGATTAAATTACCTTTCACTGAGTCCCTCCCATGACATGTGGGGATAATGGGAACTACAATTCAACATGAGATTTGGATGAGGAAACAAAGCTTAACCATATTGGGACCTATCTCTCTCTTTAGCTCTAATAATATTTGCTCTATATATCCAGATGTTCCAATGTTGGTGCATATATACATTTAAAATTATTATAACCTCTTGCTGAATTGACTCCTTTATCATTCTATAGTGACCTTCTTTGTCTCTCTTATAGTTTTTGTCTTGAAATCTATTTTCTCTGATATAAATATAACCACACCTGCTCTTTTTTACAATTCATTGACATGGGATATCTTTTTCCATCCCTTTATTTTCAGTCTACTTGTATCTTTCTAGGTAAAGTGTGCTTCTTGGGCAACGGATCCATGGGTCTTATTTCTGCATGAATTCAGTCACTCTATGTCTTTCAATTGGAGTGTTTAGCCCGTTTACATACAATGTTATTTCTGATAAGTAAGGACTTATTCCTGCCATGTTGTCATTTGTTTTCTGGGTAATTTGTGGTTTTCTCTTCCTTCTTACTTTCCTTCCTGTCTTCCATTAGTAAAGCTAATTTTCTCTGGTGGTATGATTTAGTTTGTTGCTTTTATATTTTTTGGCTCGATGTTACCATGAAGCTTGCAAATGCTATCTTATAACCCATTATTTTAACAGGATAACTACTTAACACTGTGCATCAACAAACAAACAAAAAGAACACTAAAAAACTCTACTCCTGACCTTCTTCCCCACACTTTTTAACTATTAGTTGTTTCTATTTATGTCTTATTATATTGTCTATGTCTTGAAAAGTTGTTCTTGTTATTATTTTTCATTGGTTTATTGTTGTCTTTCTACTTAGGAAAAGAGTAGTGTAAACCATTACAGTGTTATAATACTCTGTGTTTTTCAGTATACTTATATCCAGTGAGTTTTGTACCTTCAGGTCACTACTGATTGCTCATTAATGTCCTTTTCTTTCTGCTAGAAGTACTTTCTTTAGCATTTCTTGTAGGACAAGTCTAGTGTTGATGAAATCCCTCAGCTTTTGTTTATGTGGAAAAGTCTTTATTTCTCCTTTATGTTTGAAGGATATTTCCATTGGTTATACTATTCTAGGGTAGAAATTGTATTCCTTCAACACTGTAAATATGTCATGCCACTCTCTTCTGGTGTGTACAATTTCCACTAAAAAGTCTGCTGCCAGATATATTGGATCTGTATTGTATGTTATTTGTTTCTTTTCTCTTGATGCTTTTAGGATCCTTTCTTTGTCCTTGACCTTTGGGAGTTTTATATTAAGTGCCTCGAGATAATCTTCTTTCAGTTAAGTCTGCTTGGTGTTTTATAACCTTCTTGTACTTGGATATGGATATCTTTCTTTATTTTGGGAAGTTCTGTGTTATTATCCCTTTGAATAAGCTTTCTACCCCAGTCTCTTTCTCTACCTCCTCTTTAAGGCTAATACTTCTTAGATTTATTCTTTTGAGGCTATTTTCTAGATGTTCTAGGCATGCTTTATTGTTTTTTGTTCTTTTTACTTTTGTCTCCTCTGATCGTATATTTTTAAATAGCCTGCCTTCAGGCTCACTAATTCTTTCTTCTACTTGATGAATTCTCTATTAAAAGACGCCCATGCATTCTTCGATATGTCAATTGCATTTTTTCAGCTCCAGAATGTCTGTTTGATTCTTTTTAATTGTTTCAGTATTTTTGTTAGATTTATCCGATAGTGTATTAGTCCATTTTTATGCTGCTGATAAAGACATACCTGAGACTGGGCAATTTACAAAAGAAAAAGGTTTAATTGGACTTAACTGGACTTACATTTCCATATGGCTGAGGAAGCCTCACAATCATGGCAGAAGACAAGGAGGAGCAAGTGCTGTCTTACATGAATACCAGCAGGCAAGTAGAGAATGAGGAATATGCAAAAGTGGAAACCCCTGATAAAAACAATCAGATCTCATGAGACTTATTAACTACAATGAGAACAGTATGGGGAAAACTGCCCCCATGATTCAACTATCTCCCACCAGCTCCCTCCCACAACACGTGGGAATTATGACAGTACAATTCAAGATGAGATTTGGTGGGGACACAGAGACAAACCATATCATTCCCCCCCAGCCCCTGCCAAATCTTATGTCCTCACATTTCAAAACCAATCATATTTTCCCAACCGTCCCCCAAAATCTTAACTGATTTCAACATTAACTCAAAGGTCCACAGTCTAATTAGACTTAAACTCAAAGTCTCATCTGAGACAAGGCAAGTCCCTTCCACCTATAAGCCTGTAAAACCAAAAGCAAGCTCGTTATTTCATAGATAAAATGGGGGTGTAGACATGGGGTAAATACAAGGTTTCCAAATGGGAGAAATTGGCCAAAACAAAGGGACTACAGGGTCCCTGCAAATCCAAAATCCAGCAGGGCAGTCAAACTTTAAAGCTCCAAATGATCTCCTTTGACTCCATGTCTCACATCCAGGTCATGCTGGCTGATGCAAGAGGTGGGTTCCCATGTTCTTGGGCAGCTCCACCCCTGTGACTTTGCAGGGTACAGCCTCTCTCCTGGCTGCTTTCATTGGCTGGCATTGAGTGTCTGTGGCTTTTCCAGGTGCACAGTGCAAGCTGTCAGTGGATTTACCATTCTGGGATCTGGAGGATGGTGGCAGCCCTCTTCTCACATCTCCACTAGGTGGTGCCCCAGTAGGGACCCTCTGTGGGGGCTCCAATCCCACATTTCCCTTCTGCATTGCCCTAGCAGAGGTTTTCCTTGAGAGCCCTACCCTTGCAGCAAACTTCTGCCTGGGAATCCAGGTGTTTCCATGCATCTTCTGAAATCTAGGTGTACATTCCCAAACTTCAGTTCTTGACTTCTTTCCACCCACAGGCTCAACACCACATGGAAGCTGCCAAGGCTTGGGGCTTGCACCATCTGAAGCCATGGCCCAAGCTGTACCCCAAGGCTAGGGAATTGCACCATCTGAAGCCATGGCCCGAGCTGTACCTTGGCCGCTTTCAGCCATGGCTGGAGCAACTGGGACACAGGGTACCAAGTCCCTAGGCTGCACACAGCTCAAGGACTCTGGGCCTGGCCCACTAAACCACTTTTTCCTCCTAAGCCTTCAGGCCTGTGATGGGAGGGGCTGCCATGAAGACCTCTGACAGGGCTTGGAGACATTTTCTCCATAGTCTTGGGATTAACATTTGGCTCCTCAATACTTATGCAAATTTCTGTAGCTGGCTTGAATTTCTCCTCAGAAAATAAGATTTTCTTTTCTATCACATTGTCAGGCTGCAAATTTTTCAATGCCCTGTTTCGCTTTTCAAATGAATACTTTTAACAGCACCCAAGTCACCTCTTGAATGCTTTGTTGCTTAGAAATTTCTGCTGCCAGATACCCTAAATCATCTCTCTAGAGTTCAAAGTTCCACACATCTCTAGGGCAGAGGCAAAATGCCACCAGGCTCTTTGCTAAAACATAAAAAGAGAAACATTTGCTCCAGTTTCCAACAGGTTCCTCATCTCCATCTGAAACCACCTCAGCCTGGACCTTACTGTCCATATCAGCATTTTGGGCAAAACTATTCAACAAGTCTTTAGGAGGTTCCAAACTTTCCCACATTTTCCTATCTTTTGAGCCCTCCAAGTCGTTCCAACCTTTGCCTGTTACCCAGTTCCAAAATCACTTCCACATTTTCGAGTATCTTTTCAGAGTGCCCCACTCTACTGGAACCAGTGTACTGCATTAGTTCATTTTCATGCTGTTGATAAAGACATATCTGAGACTGGGCAATTTACAAAAGAAAGAGATTTAATTGGATTTACAGTTCCATGTGACTGGGGAAGCCTCACAATCATGGCAGAAGGCAAGGAGGAGCAAGTTCCATCTTACACGGAAGGCAGCAGGCAAAGAGAGAATGGGAAAGATGCAAAAGTGGAAACCCCTGACAAAACCATCAATTCTCAGGAGACTTATTTATTGTCACTAAAACAGTATAGGGGAGCCATCATCATGATTCAATTATCTCCGACTGGGCTTCTCCCATAACACATGGGAATTATGGGAATACAATTCAAGATAAGATTTGGGTGGTGACATAGAGCTAAACCATATTAGATAGGATTCTGAATTTCTTCTCTGTGTTATCTTGAATTTCTTTGAGTTTCCTTCACACAGCTATTTTGAATTCTGTCTGAAAGCTCACACATCTCTATTTCTGAATGATTGGTTCCTGGTGGCTTATTTAGTTCATTTGGTGAGGTCATGTTTTTCTGGATGGTTTTGATGCTAGTAAATGTTTTTCAGTGTCTAGGTATTGAAGAGTTAGGTATTTATTTTAGTCTTCACTGTCTGGGCTTGTTTGTACCCAACCTTCTTGGGAAGGCTTTCCCGGAACGAAATGGATGCTGTTGGGGGGGAAATGGGAATAGTTACTAGATACAAAAAATAGTTATAAAGGATGAATAAGACCCACTATTGATAGTACAATAGCACACATTTAAAAATAACTTAAAGAGTATAATTGGATTGCTTGTAACTCAAAGGATAAATGCTTGAGTGATGGAGAACCCATTCCCTATGATGTGCTTATCTCACATTACAGGCTGTATCAAAACAATTTACATATTCCATAAATATATATACCTACTATGTACCCACAAACATTTTAAAAATTTAAAAATATAAATAAAACAATGGGTAAAGAAAATGTGGTATATACACAGAGTGGAATGTTATTCAGCCCCAAAAGTTAAAATCCTATAATTTGCAGCAATATGGATGGAACTGGAGGCTGTTAGGTTGTGAAGAAAGCCAGACACAGAAAGATAAAGTATACAGTCCGATTGTTATTGAATGAAATGAAGCAAGAAGAGAAGTTTAGAGAAAAAAGAGTAAAAAAAAAATGAACAAAGCCTCCAAGAAATATGGGACTATGTGAAAAGACCAAATCAAATTATTCTCTTCTAGCCATTTTGAACTATATAATCGATGTTGTAAACTATAGTCACCATACTGATCTATTAAATGTTATATCACATTTCCAATATCGGACAGTATACTTTCTCCCATTAATCATACTCTGTATTTTCCCCTCCCTTATTCCCTTTCTCTTCTCCAATAACAAACCTACTTTCTATTTTCATTAGATCCACTGTTTTAGCTCCCACATGTGAATGAGCACATGCAATATTTATTCATTCATTCATTGTTGGGCTCTTAGGTTGATATCACATTTTAGCCATTGTGAATGGTGCTACAATAAACATAGAAGGGCAGATATCTCTTTGGTATATTGATTTTCCTTTTCTCCCAGTAGTAGAAATGCTAGATCATACAGTAGTTCTCTTTTTAGTTTTTGGAGGAAACTGCTTAGAGTTTTCTATAGTGGCTGTACTAATTTACATTCTCGGCTGAGTATGGTGACTCATGCCTGTAATTCCAGCACTTTGGGAGGCCAAGGCAGGCGGATCACCTGAGGTCAGCAGTTCGAGACCAGCCTGGCCAACACGATGAAACCCTGTCTCTACTAAAAATATGAGAATTAGCCAAGCATGGTGACGCATGCTTATATTCCCAGCCACTCAGGAGGCTGAGGCACAAGAATTGCTTGAACCTGGGAGGTGGAGGTTACAGTGAGTTGAGATCACGCCACGGCACTCCAGCCTGGGTGACAGAGCAAGACTCTGTCTCAGGAAAAAAAAAAAAAAAATGATTTGCCTTTGCACCAAAACAGACAATGTGTTCACCTTTTGCCACATCCTCACCAGAACTGCATGCCAGTTATTGCATGCCTTTTTGATAAAAGCCATTTTAATCAGTGAGATGATACCTCATCATGGTTTTCATTTGCATTTCTCTGATGATTAGTGATGTTGAGCATTTTTTCCTATAACTGTTGGTCATTTGTATGTTTTCTTTCAAGAGATATCCATTGTGTTAGTTAATACTGAGTGTCAACTTGATTGGATTGAAGGATGCAAACTACTGTTCGTGGGTGTGTCTGTGAGGGTGTTGCCAAAGGAGATTAACATTTGAGTCAGTGGACTGGGAGAGGCAGACCGACTCTCAGTCTGGGTGGGCACCATACAGTCAGGTGCCAATGCAACTAGGATAAAAGCAGGCAGAGGAACATGGAAGGACTAGACCGGCTGAGTCTTCCAGGTGTCATCTTTCTCCTGTGCTGAATGCTTCCTGCCCTCAAACATTGAACTCCAAATTTTTCAGCTATTGGACTCTTAGACCTACACCAGTGGCTTGCCAGGGAGTCTCAGGCCTTTGGCCACAGACTGAAGGCTGCACTGTCAGCTTTCATACTTTTGAGGTTTGGGATTCAGACTGGCTTTCTTGCTCCTCAGCTTGCAGATGGCCTATTGTGGGACTTCACCTTGTGATTGTGTGAGTCAGTATTCCTTAATAAACTCCCTTTCATATATACCTCTATCCTGTTAGTCTTGTCCCTCTAGATAACTCTGACTAATACATGTGTTCAGACATTTTGCCCGTTTTTAATAGAATAATTGTTTTTTTGCTATTGAGTTGTTTGAGTTCCTTATATATTCTGATTACTAATCCCTTATCAGATGGATAGTTTGTAAATATTTTCTCCCACTTTGCAGGTTGTCTTTTCACTTTGTTCACTGTATCCTTTGCTGAACAGAAGCTTTTCAAATTGATGTAATCTCATGTGTCCATTTTTGCTTTGTTTACCTTTGTTTTTCAGGTCTCACACAAAATATTTTGCCCAGGCTAATGCCCTAGAGCATTGTTTCAATGTTTTCTGATAGTAGTTTCAGACTTTCCAGTTTTAGATTGAAATCTTTAATCCATTTTTATTTGATTTTGGCATACAGTGAGAGATAAGGATCTAGTTTCATTTTTCTGCATATGGTTAACCAGTTTTCCCAACACCATTTATTGAAGAGACTGTCCTTTCCTCATTGTATGTTTTGGTGCCTTTGTTAAAAATGAATTGGCTGTAAATGCATGGATTTATATTTAACTTCTCTATTCTGTCCAATTGGTCTATGTCAAGAGTGTGATATATCCTGCTTTGTTCTGTTTGCTCAGAATTGCTTTGAATATTTGGGGACATTTGTGGGTCCATATAAATTTTAGGATTATTTATTTTATTTATGTGAAAAATTACATTGCTATTATGTTGAGATTGCACTGAATCTGCACATTGCTTTGGGCAGAATTCTTATTTAACAATATTAATTTTTGATACATGAGCATAAAATACCTTTTCATTTTTTTGTGTCCTCTCTTCAATTTCTTTCATCAGTGTTTTATACTTTACCTTTTATAGAGCTTCTTCTTCTTAGATTAAATTGATTTCTAGGTATTTTATATTCTTTGTAGCTATTATACATAGGATTCATATCTTCATTTTTTTTTTTTTTGAGTATTAGCTTTTCACAGATTTAAAAGCCACTGATTTTTGTAGGTTGATTTTGTATCCTGCAACTTTGCTGAATTCCTTTATGGAATTAACTAACCTTTTATTGGTGGAGTCTTTATGTTTGTCTAAGTATAAAGTCAGGTCATCAGCAAACAAGGCTAATTTGACTTCTTCCTTACCAATTTGGATGCCCTTTATTTCCTTCTCTACTCTGATTGCTCTGCCCAGGACTTCCAGTATTATGTTGAATAAAAGTGATGACAGTGGGTACCTTGTCTTGTTCCATATCTTAAAGGAAAGGCTTTCAATTTTTCCCATTCAGTATGATGTTAGCTATGGGTTTCTCAGGGGTGGCATTTGTTAGTTTGAAGTATGTTCCTTCTTTATCCAGTTTGTTGAGGGTTTTAATCATAAAGTAATGTTAAATTTTATCAAATAATTTTTCAACATCTATTGAAATGATCATACGCTTTTTGTTCTTGGTTTTGTTAATGTAATGTATCACATCTATTGATTTGCATATGTTGAACTATCATTGCATTCCTGGGATGAATCTCACTTGATTATGGCAAATGATCTTTTTAATGTGCTATTGAATTCTTCTTGCTAGTATTTTGTTGAGGATTTTTGCATCTCTGTTCACCAGAGATATTCGCCTGTAGTTTTTTTTCTTTTGGTTATGTCCTTGTCTGGTTTTGTTATCAGGGTAGTGCTGACCTCATAGAATGAGTCTGGAAGTATTCCCTCCTCTTAAATTTTTTTTGAAGATTTTGAAAAGTGGTATTAATTCTTCTTTAAATATTTGCTATAATTCTGCAGTGAAGCCATCTGGTCCTGGCATTTCCTTTGGTGGGAGATTCTTTTTTATGGCTTTGATCTCATTATTCATTATTGGTTTGTTGAGGTTTTTTATTTCTTCATTGTTCAATCTTGGTAGGTCATACGTGTCCAGGAATTTATGCATTTCTTCTGGGTTTTCCTATTTGTTGGCATGCAGTTATTCATAACAGTCTCTAGTGATTTTTTGTATCTCTGTGGTCTCTCTTATATCTCCATTTTTGTTTTTGATTTTGTTTATTTGGGTTTTCTGTCTTTTTTTCTTAGTCCAGCTAAAGGTTTGTCAATTTTGTTTATCTTTTCAGAAAATCAATTTTTTGTTTTTGTAACTTTCTGTATTTTTATTTCAGTTTTATTTATTTCTGCTCTGATATTTATTATTTTTTTCCTTCTACTAATTTTGGGTTTAGTTTGTTCATGCTTTTCTATTTACTTCAGGTCTATCATTGAATTATTTATTCAAAGTCTTTCTACTTTTCTGATGTAGGCATTTATTGCTATAAATGTTCCTCTCGGTACTGTTTTTGCCATATCCCATAAATCTTGTATGTTGTATTTTCAATTTTTGTTTGTTTTAAGAAATGTCTAAATTTCCCTTTTAATTTTTTAATTGACTCATTGGTTGTTCAGGAACATGTTTAATTTCCATGTGTTTGTGTATTTTCCAAAGTTCCTTTTGTTATTGATTTCTAGTTTTCTTCCATTGTAGTCAGAGAAGATAATATGATTTCTGTATTTTTTAACGTGCACAGACTTGTTTTCTAACCTAAACTACAACCTATTTTGGAAAATGTTCCACGTGCTGATGAAAAGAATGTGTATTCCGCAGCAGTTGAGGGAAATGTTCTGTAAATGTCAGTTAGGCCTATTCAATCTAGTATATAGTTTAACTTCACAGTTTCTTTGTTGATTTTCTGTCTGGATGCTCTGTGCATTACTGAGAATGGAGTGTTAAAGTTCCCTAGTATTATTGTATTGCAGTCTATCTCTCTCTTTATATCTATTAATATTTGCTTTATATACTTGAGAGCTTTGGTGTTGCTGCCTAGATGTTTATAATTGTTATAAATATAAATGGACTCCTTTATTATTATATAGTATTCTCCTTTGTCTCTTTACAGTTTTTACTCATAGTGCATTCTATTTAAGTATAACTACTCCTGCTCTTTCTTGGTTTTCGGTCACATGGAATATGTTTTTTTACCTCTTCAGCCTATGTGTATCCTTTCCTTACAGGTGAAGTGGGTTTCTTGCAGGCAGCATGTAGTTAGGTCTTCTTTCTTTATCCATTCAGCCACTCTATGCCTTTTCATTGGACAATTGAGTCCAAATTTACATTCAACCTTATTACTGATGAGTAATACTTATTGATGAGTAATTAACTCCTCTTTTCCTTCCCTACTTTCTTATTGTCTTCCTCTGTGGTTAAGTGATTTTCTCTAGTGGTATGTTTTAATTTGTTGTTGTTTATGTTTAGCAAAGCTATCATAGCTCTATTGTGATTACCATGAGGCTGACAAAAAACAACTTATAAATATAACAAGTTGTTTTAAAGAGATGACAACTTATCTTAGATCACAAAGAAAAGAATAGAAACAAAGAAAGAATGTAAAAAAAAACCCTCTACATTTTAACTCTGTTTCCCCCACATTTTGACTTTATGTTGTCTCAATTTACATATTTTATATGTCTTTTCTCTTAACAGGTTGCTATAGGTATTATTGGTTTTGATAGACTTACCTACTGGTCTTCATACTAGAATTATGAGAAAATTGCACACCAAAATTACGGTATTAGAGTATCCTAGATTTATCCATGTATTTAATTTTACCAGTGGTTTTTATACCTTCAGATGTTTACTTATTGCATGTTAGAGGTTTTTTTATTCTTTCGATGGAAGATTTCCTTTTAGCCTTTCTTATAAGATGGTGAATTATCTCTGCTTTTGTTTGTCTGGGAAAGACTATCTACCCTTCATATTTGAAAGATAATTTTGCTGTATTCATGAATGGAAGAGTTTTGTTTTGTTTTGTTTTGTTTTGTTTCATACTTTGAAAATCTCATTTCACTCTCTCCTGGCTTGTATGGTTTCCATTTAGAAGTATGTTCCTAGAGAAATTGGATGTCCTTTAAATGTTATTTCTTTCTTTTCTCTTTTTGCTTTCAGAATCCTCTCTTTGTCCTTGACCTTTGAGAGTTCAATTATTATGTGCCTTGGGGTAGTCTTATTTGGGTTACATATTTCTTGTGTTTTCTAACATTCCTGTACTTGCATGTTTATCTCTTTCACAAATTTTGGGAAAGTTTCTGTTGTTATTTCTTTGAATAAACTTTCTACCTTCTGCTCTTGCTCAACTCCCTCTTGAGAACAAATATTTCCTAAGTGTGGTCTTTTCAGGCAATTTTCTTTACCTTATAGGTAATCTTGATTCCTTTCCATTCTTTCTTCATTTTTCTCCTTTGTGTATTTTCAGATAGACTGTTTTTGAGCTTACTGCTTCTTTCCTCTGTTTGATTCATTCTGCTGTTGAGAGCCTCTAATAAAATTTTCAGATTACCAAGTGTATTTCTCAGTTATAAAATTATTTCAATCTCTTTAAATGTTTCTGATAAATTTCTGAATCAATTTTCTATGCTATCTTAGGAATCAATGAACTTCCTTAAGAGTGCATTTTGAATTATTGTTCAGGCACTTCACATAGGGTTGATCACAGGTTCCTTGCTTGTCTGTTTGAGGAGGTCATGGTTCCCTTGTGGAACTATGGTTGTGTCTTGTGGATGTATGTCTATGTTTTTGCGTTGAAGAATTCGTTAGTTATTCCAGTCTTTTCTGCTTATCTTGTTTCGGCTTTTATTGGATACGTTTGCTTAGAGATTCTTTGTAATTAATCTGTTGATTTTTTTTTACTTTTTTTATTTTTTTGAGATGGAGTCTCGCTCTGTCGCCCAGGCTGGAGTGCAGTGGCTTGATCTCGGCTCACTGTAAGCTCCACCTCCCAGGTTCACACCATTCTCCTGCCGCAGCCTCCCGAGTAGCTGGGACCACAGGCACACACCACCACGCCCGGCTAACTTTGTATTTTTAGTAGAGACGGGGTTTCACCGTGTTAGCCAGGATGGTCTCCATCTTCTGACCTCATGATCTGCCTGTCTCGGCCTCCCAAAGCGCTGGGATTACAGGCGTGAGCCACCGCGCTGGCTGATTTTGTTTTTTGTTTTTTGTTTTTTTTTTTCACTCTAGGTCACTGCCTCCTTTTTGGCAGTAGATGGTGCCTTAAGCCCAGGTTTGCCTATTTCTAGTAAACAGACTGCCGCCTGTTTGGAGTAAGAGAGGTGCCAAAGAGGGTATTCCAGTAGTGTGAAAGTCTGGCTAGATGTTGGTGCCCAGGGGACCAGTGGAACAAACCTTTTACAGCATGATGCTGCTCATCAGCCACTCTGATCTGGCACTGCCTTTGGCCAAGTTACATAACAGTTTTCAGGGCTGGGGATGGTAGTCCCACCCACCCCCTCTGTCTCTGGCTGTCCTCAGAAATATTTCTGACACTTCCAGTGCTTCCCCTGGCTAGAAGCAGGGACAGATTTCCTGCTGGGAAATAAGAGTGCAGAAGCTTGTTGTTTAACTCTTTTGCCAGTGTAGAAAATGTGAAAGGGTTTTCCGTGTGTTTGGTGCTTGGCAACTGCGGGAAGGGGCACTGCAAATATAAAAGTCGGATTCTCTTACCATCTGCTCAGAGTTTTTTTACTTTTCTTTGGCTCCAAATACTGTCTCATCCTCATATTTGTTTCCTAGGATTTTCCTGGTGATAATCTCAGTGCTGTATGTTTGGTTTTGGTTTTCTTTGTGGGAGTAATGGAACCAGCTAGCTTCTATGCTACCATTTTGAAAGCAGAGGTTCCACCTCAAGCATCTTTTCAGGTGATTATTGGTCATGCATAAAGCTTTCTAGAGAAATTATATTCAGATATTTTGTCCATCTTTAAATTAGGTTCTTTCTTATTATTGAGTTAAAAATGGATATAAGTTCCTTATGAGAGATATGATTTATAAATATTTCCCTCCATTCTTTGGATGGACATTTCACTTTCTTTTTTTGTTTGTTTTTGTTTTTTGAGACAGGGTCTCACTCTGTCACCAAGACTGGAATGCAGTGACACAATCATGGTTCACTGCAGCTTCAACCTCCTGGACTCAAGCAATCTTCTTGCTTCAGCCTCCCAAGCAGCTGGGACCACAGGTGTATGCCCACCACATCTGGCTAATTTTTTTATTCTTAGTAGAGGTAAGGTATCACTATGTAGCCTACACCTGCCTTGAACTCCTGGGCTCAAGTGATCCTCCTACCTTGCCCTCCCAAAGTGCTGGGATTACAGGTGTGAGCCACTATTCCTGGCCTTATTTAACTTTCTTGATGATGTCCTACAAAGCACAAAGTTTTTAACTTTGATGAAATCTAACTTGTCTATTTTTTCTTTTGTTGCTTATTTTTTTGGTGTCATATCCAATAATCCTTTGTCAAATCAAAGATTGTGAAGATTTACCCTTATGTTTTCTTCTAAGAGTTTTATAATTTTAGCTCTTTTAAGTCTTTGATTCATTTTAAATTGATATTTGTATGTGGTGTGAGGTAAGGGTCCAACTTTATTCTTCTGTGTGTTGCTATCCAGTTGTTACAAAACCATCTGTTGTAAAGATCAATACTTCCCAATTGGATAATCTTGGTACACTTGCTGAAAATCAGTTGTCCAGAGATTTGAGTTTATTCCTGAAATCTTCTTTCTAATTTATTGATCTCTATGGCTAACTTGTGTGCCAGAACCACACTATCATCATTACTATTGCTTTGTAGTAAGTTTTGAAGTCAGAAAGTATGAGTCCTTCTACTCTGTTCTTCTTTTTCAAGATTGTTTCGTGTATCTCATTTTGACACAATGATTGGTCATTGCTTAAAACCAAAGCTCTCTGAGATGAGAATTCCTATGTGGCACAAGCTCCCACATGTGATGAGTAGATGCGATATTGTACATGCATATGTGTATATATCATAACATAATCATGGGAGTGACATTCCGTCACCTTTGCCATATTCTGTTGGATAGAAGCAAGTAACAGGTCTCTCCCACAGTCAAGGGGAGCAGGTTATCCAGGGCATGAGCATAGGAACTTATCTAGGGTTTGTCTGCTACATACCAGTGTGTTTTCTGACATCTACCTAAATATAAAAAGTAATAACTTGCCCTTTGCCAAATTATCCTTCCATTAACATCTTTGATAATTTCAGTAAATACTTAGTAAAATTAACTAAAATCAGGTGAGTAATAAGTGTAGCTCAAAAATTTCATTCTGAAAAAGCACTCACAAAAATAAATATAAATATTTGTGCATGGAAACACATACATATACAAACACATGCCAAATGTATTATACCACCAGTGCTATGAATGATTATGATCCAAACAGTTTCAAAAACACAATTCATCCTTATACTGAGAAAATGGATTAAAGGAAGAAAATCATCTAGATGATTTATTCCATATTTTTTCCAAGTCTTCTACCAGTTTCCTAGTCTTTGACCAATTTCCCTATTTTTATTGGTCAAAATTCTTTTTGCTGAATTATCTAGCTATCAGGCCATGATGGTTAATTATGTGTCAACTAAACTAAGTTAAGGGATGCTTGGGTGGCTATTAAACGTTATTTCTTGTAGTATCTATGAGGGTGTTTCAGGAAGAGTTTAGAATTTGAATTAGTACACTGAGTAAAAAAGACCCACCCTCACTAGCATGGGTGGGCATTATGCAATTTGTTGAGGGCCCAAACAGGAAAAAAGTCAGAGGATAGGTAAATTCTGTCTCCCTTTTTGAGCTAAGACATCCATATTCTCCTGTCCTTGAACACTGGAGCTCCTAGATATCCAGCATTTGCACTTTAGGACTTACAACCAGCAAGCTCCCTGGTTCTCAGGGGGCCTTTGGACTTGGGCTGAATTACACTACCAACTTTCCTGGTTATTTAGCAGATTTAGGAGACTTCTCTGTCTCCATAATCATGTGAGCAAATTCCCATAATAAACCTCCTCATATGTGTGTGTGTGTGTGTGTATGTGTGTGTGTGTGTTCTGTTTCTCTGTAGAACCCCAATATGCCAGGTCAAGTGTACATTTCACCTTGTCTTATCAAACTACTTTCCTAGTATTTTTATAGTTTCAGATCTTACATTTAAGTCTGCAATTCATCTTGAATTGATTTTTGTATATGATGAGAGAGAGTTGGTCCAGTTTCATTATTTTGCATATGGCAATCAAATTTTCCCAGCACCATTTATTGCAAAGGGTGCCCTTTCCCCTGTGTAGTATGTTTTTGTCAATTTTGTGAAAGATCCATTGGTTAGATATGTGGCTTTGTTTCTGGTTTCTCTATTCTGTTCTCTTGATCTATGTGTCTATTTTTATGTCAGTACCATACTGCTTTGGTTATTATAGCCTTGTGGTATAATTTGAAGTCAGGTAATGTGACGCCTCAAGCTGTGTGCTTTTTGCTTAGGATTGCTTTGGCTATTTGGGTTGCTTTTTGTTTCACATGAATTTTAAGATATTTTTCTAAGTTTATGAAAAATGCCATTGGTATTTTGATAGAGATTGTACTGAATCTGTAGACTGCTTTGGGCAGTATGGTCATTTTAATGACATTAATTCTTCTGGTCCATGAGCATGGAAGATTCTTTCATTTGTCTGTGTCGCCTACAATTTCTTTCATTAGTGCTTTGTAGTTTTCCTTGGAGAGAGCTTTAAAACCCATGGTTATATTTTTTCCTAGGTAATTTTTTACAGTTATTGTAAAGGAGACTGACTTCTTGATGTGTTTCTCTGTGTGATCATTTTTCATGTACAGAAATGTGTATTCATTAACACTTGATTGGATAAAGAAAATATGGTGTGTACATATACATACACACACACACACAGCATAAAATACTATTCAGCCATAAAACATAATGAAATTCTGTCTTGTGGAAACATGGATGGAACTGGAGACCATTATCTTAAGTTAAACAGCTCAGAAACAGAAAGTCAGATACCACATGTTCTCACTTATATGTGGAAGCTAAATAAAGTGGCCACATGGACATAGAGTGTGAAAAGATAGACACTGGAGCCTTGGAAGGGTGAGAAGAGCAAGGGGGAGTGAGGGATGATAAGTTACTTAATAGGTACAACATACATTATTCGGGTAATGGATATACAAAAAGCCCAGGCTTCATCACTATGCAATATATCCATGTAACAAAACTGCACTTTTACCCCTTACATTTGTACAAATTTTTTAAAACTATGTTTATTTGTCAGTGTAGATGCCACACCTGAGTCCCATATGTGGGCTGCCCAAAGTGTGCAATAGGGAAATTGTACCTTACATTAAAAATGTAACTGAAAATTGTTTCTGTGGTAAGCACTACAGCTCCACATGTTTTGCAACCGCTTCTCTGTTGGGTGGTGTGTTCTTGTACTTTTTCCCTTTACTAAAATGGCAGAAACATCTGTGTCTCCCCCGTCAATCAGTACAATCCTTTATGAGTCCCAGATTTACAAATAATATCAGTTACATGCAGTAAACCTTATTCTTGGTCTTATTAATTACTTTCCATCAACTTATCCCTCAGGCATTTTGGTTACAAAAGCATGCTGACAATCAACAGTAATGGTTTTAAGTTAGCTATTTGATAAGTAGGTCTTTTGCAAAGAGTTTCTGGTTAATTATTTAAAGAATCTGTGCCCCTGGAGGCTTTGCTTATTTTTCTGTGTTAAGTCATATTCACTCACCCATCACTGATTCTAGGCTATTCTCTCTTTCCTGTCTCTCTCTCTCTACAGAAATTTTAGCAGTCTAAGATCCAGGGATTCTTAGGTGCATTACGGTTTTCTAAACTCTTATATGACAAATTCACTCCAAGTCTTAGATCAGCCTCTGATCTTAAAGACTCATGTTATTCTGTGTGCATTTCTCTGACATTGTGTTAAAAAAAAAGGGCATAGAATATATTTTCACAGTTCTCTTATCTTGGATGTATTCTCCCTCCATCTAAGTTTTGGGGGAAGATGATGATTAATGAATCACTAAAATGCATATGACCAGAAGTTCACAAGGGGAAAGGGTATATTGGGAAACCTTCTATTCAGAGATTGTGGGCAAATGGTGTGTGAAATTGTTGACAAATTGCCTTCATTAAGTTTTGGAAGTGGACTTTTTTTTCACGTATTTGGCTTCTTTTCAAATATAACTGTGCAGATTTTTGAGACATTCACTTTTGAGTAGCAATCTGTGATAATATTTGTCCTTGAAAGCCTTTATTCCTGGAAAAAAAAAAGTGGTAGAAAGTTTAAAGTAGGGATCTCCTTGATGGTATTTACATGAGCAATACTCATTCCTGAACAAAACATAGATTAAAATTGTGCCTTATTATCTCCCAGATGCACAAAGGGAAGAGGGATGAAATATAAAGATTTTCTATAAATCACTGACCCCTCAATAAAAAAGTCCTTTCAACCAGGGGTTCCAGAATGACCTTTAAAATTATAATACATTCCAGTATAGCTGTCTCTTTTCAGTGAAGTGTTGTGCAGTGTAGTGGACAAGACCATAGTCTGTAGTCTGGCTACTGGAGGCTCAAAGCCCAGCTCTTCTACTAACAAGGGGTGTGACCTCAGGCAAATAGCTTAATTTCTGTGTCTCTCTGTCCTCATCTGTAATTAAGAATAATAATCTTTACTTAATAGGATTGTGCTCATAATTAAAATTTAACATAATATGTATAAAATACTTAGCCCTTATCAATAATAGTTCTAGCACAATAGACTATCAAAAAATGGCTACATATCAAAAAATGGCTACATGTACTGTTATACATTGGAGAATCAGCAGAAACTTTGGTCTAAACTTTAAATTTCAAAACTGAACATTACACAGATTTTGGTAAACTTTTATATTTATCATTTACTGCATTATTTGAATACTTTACTTTTGGTTCCTATATGACCTGTCTATATTTAAAAATTTTTCTCCTTTGGGGATCATTTCAGCATAGGATAGATAATTATGATAACATATTTATGCAATGATTCCTATTTCTTAAGGTCTTTCCTACACATGTTCTCTTTTCTTCCTCACACAACTCTGCAGTGTGTAAAAAGCCAGGCAGGTAATTACCACTCCATGATAGGTTTTGAATAAATTAATGAATAGATCCTTTTTTTCCCAGATAAGGGAACCAAATGACAGATGTAAAGGATCTTGGCCAAAGACACATCCAGCAAATGTCTAAAAGTATTTAAATATCCATACAAGCAAACTTGTGTAGGCTCTATAGTAAATAAGTTTGAAATGGGAGCATTCCCTGACCTCCCTTGCAGGACGTGTGACAGGGTGTGGCTCATCTGTTGGGCCACTGCAGCTGCTCAAACCTCTTATGGAAGGGAGAGCACACAGATGGGCAGGTGCAGGAGCCAGGACGAGTGCTTTTGGGCTCTGGCCCCATGGTGGCATCTGGGGGGGTGCCTGTGGCTGCCGAAGCCCCAGTGGGCATGCTGCAGTGCCATCTACAGATGGCTTAAGTGTTAAAAAACCTCAATGCCCTCTTGGTACCCCAGTTCTTGTCCAATGTCCAGGAAGAATCAGGTCACACATGGACTTGAAGGATGATGGAGGTGGCTCTCAGTGGGATGGATGGGGAGCTGGTAAGGGGATGGAGTGGGAGGACGATCTTTCCCTGGAGCTCGACTGTCCCACAGCCGATCTCCTCTCCGACCATCCCAAGCCGAACTCCTCTTGATGTTCAAATGCTCTTTCTCTTCTCTCCTTCTGTGCCGTACCACTCTTCTGCTCCTCTGCTCTGCTCATCTGCTCTTGGAGTCTGGGGTTTGGGGCTTATATGGGTACAGGATAGTGGGGGCATGGTGGACCAAAAGGCAAAATTTGGGCACAAAAACAGTAAGGCCTGTTCCCATTTAGGGCTGCGAGTTTCCAGGCTTGGGGATAGGACATTTGCCTGGGAACTGCCCTCTTTTCCCAGTATTTCCCTGTCTCCTGTTTGTATCAGTTTCACTGAACAGAGCATATGCTTCCTTATAGTTCACAATCTGAAAAACATAAAACTTTGACTCAGATCTTCAAAGGATCTAGTATCATTTTCCAAAATTAGCTGCATTTTCCAGCCATCAATTTTGCAGATGAACACCCTTGAATCTGAGATGTGGGCCTAAACATAGACTGAATCCATAAGTGAAATGTCTATTTGTTTTCAATCCATGGTTAGGAAGAGTTCTGTGGTAAATTCCTGCTCATTTCTCACTGTTGTAATCTATGCACAGTTCTCCTCTTCTTTTGTGTGGATATATTTTTTACTGAGTAAGTGTCTTACCTTGGAGCTTATGTTTCAAGATTGAATTTATGCAAGGCATGGTGGCTCACATCTATAATCACAGCCTTTTGGGAAGCTGAGGCAGGGTGGATCACTTGAGGCCAGGAGTTCAAGACCAGCCATGGCAAAACTCCGTCTCTACTAAAATTATAAAAATTAGCCAGGTGTAGGTGGTGCACACCTGTGGTTCCAGCGACTCAGGAGGCTGAGGCAGGAGAATAGCTTGAACCTAGGAGGCAGAGGTTGCAGTGAGTCGAGATCACACCATTGCACTCCAGCTTGGGCAACAGAGCAAGAGTCTGTCTCAAAAAAAAAAAAAGATTGAATTTAGAGTTTTAACTCTCCTGTTTGACTCCTGGTATGTTCTTCAGTGATCAGACTGCTGCATTTCAGTAAAAGGAGCAGCAGCAATGGTTAGGAGGTAACACCCAGCTTCACAAGTCACTATTAGACTAACCAAAGTGTCACATGGCAATAGTGACAACATCAAGTGTTTTCGAAATCCACAGATTTGAATGTCATAACGGGCTGAAACATTCAAATTCATATGATCTCTTGGCTGGAGAGTGCAGGTCAAGAAGAAACTCCTAAGATGCAAACTTACAGGGAGCGTGTTTTTACACTGGGCTACCACCTGGAGGATTTGAGGGTATCCATTTGGAAGGAAGGTATAACTGCGGTGTTTTATGAGGGTCATTCATTTCCAAGCAGTCTAGAAGAGAAGCAGCTCTTCTCTAGTGATGGTTAGACGTAGAAGCAGAGGATCTCAAAGTGCCTAATTCTTAATCCATCATCTAGGGAAGCTGGATATGAAGAGAGTCAATTCTATGGACCTGCTGCCTCATGATACTCCTAGAAGACTCATGTCTGGGTGATTTACAAGGTAAATTAGGGAAGAGGAATCACCAGTTGTCACTATAGTTATATCAAGTTATATACGTGTAATCAGCATCCTACCATTGGCTGCCTAGCTGTTAACTACTTTACAAATACTTGAATAGCCCTGCTGTTAACTGTAAGTTATGTATGTGTAATCAGCATGCTTCCACTGACTGCCTAGCTGTTTGTTAACTGTGCAAATCCTAGGACTAGTAGCCCTACTGTTAACTACTTTACTTAATTTGGAAAAGTCACTCCATGGCCCTCAGTTCTCTTCTCTGTAATCTAATAGTAAGAATAGTTCGGTTCCTCTTAGCGTATACATTCTGTGATCATTTACCACCCTTCTTTTCTTCCACAAATCCCTATCAGGATGAGTGGCAATTCTGTATATTTTGTATTCAATTCTTCTTTTAAGCTGGACATTCATGTTTACTATATTTCTCTGATGGCAAAGACCTTTATGCACTGGGGCTAGTGAGAAACACCAAAGCATCTGCCCCACCTAGGGGCAGCACTGTGTATTAAACCGGAAGTAGTTTGTGGGCAACTTCCAGCATTAGAAGTTAAATGTAATGACCGGGTGTGGTGGCTCATGCCTGTAATCCCAGTACTTTGGGAGGCCGAGGCAGGCAGATCACTTGAGGTCAGGAGTTCAAGACCAGTCTGGCCAACATGGTGAAACCCCATCTCTACTAAAAATACAAAAATTAGCTGGGTGAGGTGGCACACACCTGTAATCAGAGCTACTTGGGAGGCTGAGGCACCTGTAATCATAGCTACTGGGGAGGATGAGGCACGAGAATCACTTGAACCTGGGAGGCAGAGGTTTCAGTGAGCCAAGATCGTGTCATTGCACTCAAGCCTAGGCAACAGAGTGAGGCTCCGTCTTAAAAAATAAAAAAAGAAGTTAAATGTAATGACAACCTCCCCATCTCCAGGCTACTCAACTGGCTTTCATTTAGAAACAATGAAGTTTCTTTTAAATATAGAATGTCCATAAGGTTAAGCGTTATTGGTGATTCTTTGGTGATCCTTGGTGTGTGAATTTTCTGAAGTTTTAGAACCAAAATTGATGAACTGTACAATTTTCTTGCATCACCTTTAACTGGTCCTGGGAATGTTGCAATAAAGTAAAAAAGGAAATAGAGAAGTAATCTTCTAGCCAACACATAAAGGTTATTATGCACAAGAGGTTGACTAGTTATTCTGAGCAGACAGAATAAGAAAATGTGATTCAAATCCCTTGTGAACTATATATATGAGAAAGGATCTACTGGAGTTTTGGGATCCTCTACCTTTTCTTACGAGCTTTTACATTAGGATAAATAACCATCTGCCCAGAAGAGAATCATCTCATGTGATTTCTGCAGATAAAAGATAGATTGGAATAAAATGGATCAAAAAATCTTTTCATTTTTCTCTTTTCTGCTGTACACGTCTACTGCTTTGTGACTTAAGCTAAGTCTAGGTGACTCTGAAACTACTGTCGATTTCAAAATAAAATAAACAACCCGGCCAGCCACGGTGGCTGACACTTGTAATCCCAGCACTTTAAGAGGCTGAGGCGGGCGGATTGCTTGAGGTCAGGAGTTCGAGACCAGCCTGGCCAACATGGTGAAACCCCATCTCTACTAAAAATACAAAAATTAGCCGGGCATGGTGGCGCACTCCTGTAATTCCAGCTACTTAGGAGGCGGAGACAGGAGAATTGCTTGAACCCAGGAGGTGGAGGTTGCAGTGAGCAGATGTTGTACCACTGTACTTCAGCCTGGGGAATAGAGCTAGATTCAGTTTCAAAAAATAAACAAATAAAATAAAATGAACAACCAGTCAATTCAGGAACAAAATCAGTGTAAGTCTTGAATGGCACTACTCATTATTTGAACAATTTCAATCATCATAAAGAAAATACAGCTTTATTTTGACCCTAAAATAACCACTATCCTGGTATTAATTTTCAATTCTACTTCAAACTTTGTAACTATATTTGTGGCTTTTTTTTTTCAGGATCAAATTTCTCTTTTTGACTCCCATTATTCTGCACAAATAATTTTTCTTGAGTTGCTGGACACCTTGTGCTTCCTAAAAGATTTGGTCTTCCTGATTCCTAGGTGGACCTCCAGCTAGAAGGTGACAGCATGGCCCAGTCAACCTCAGTGAAGTTTCAGAACTATCTCAAACTGTAATGACTTTGTGAGCACTTTCATTTTTCTGAAACTGTTCCCCTGTTTTGTTCTCTTGAGATAAATCATAGTACCTAAGAACGAAATGTATGCCCAGCAAGGTATGATCTGCTTGGCAAATTGCATCCCTGCCCTCCTTGTCCTTCAAGGTGTAAGGATCAATAGCTGAGAAGGAATTGGAACAAAGACAAACTTGTATATCAGTGCAATTAAAGCATTTTCCCTGATTTCTGCATGGGATCGATTATTTCTCCAGATAGTTCAAAGCATCTACTCATGCCTAAAAATTCTCATTGATTTCTAGATTGCCTGTCTGGTTATGTAATACTTATACTGACTACACCAGGCTACTTTCCAGTTTACTTCCAGATACAATTTTAGGGCTGATATTAATCTGTAACAGCACATGGGATTCGGATTTTGGCAATCCCAAAGACAGCCTCTCTCTCTCTCCCACCACAACATCTTGATGGTTGATGTAAGCCAAAGGATACTGAATCATACCTCCTGCAAGCTGGCAATTCCTAACTGATTAACTTCAACCCTGGAATTGGCTTCTACTCATTGGTTTGATGAAGCCAATATTTGCTCTCCTTAAGGTCGTGATTCTGAGCACACTGAGATCATTAAGGGGAGGCAGGGAGTGAGATATTTTCTGTACATGACCAGTAATGAGTCTGTACTACAAAAACTTTTATTTTAACATTATGAAGAAAATAATTTTTAAGGTCAAACCAATAAACCAATTGGCAATACAGTTTTATTCAGTCCTTAAATGAAGAAAAGAATAATAGATATTTTTAGAATTTCTTTCAATATTAAACAATGACTGTAGTGTCATTAAAGCATATGATAGAAATACAATTAATACTGACTAGGTGTGCTTTTCTTTGGTTCTTCAAGTCAGATAAAAATAACATTTTATTTTTGATTACATAATTTACATAATAAGAAATACTTCTGTAAAATTTGAAACTATTTTTTTAAATGGATTCTATATAACCAAAATGCTTTTTCTGTTTGGGGCTTATTTAAAATATTTAAAATAGCTAAAATTAGTTTCAGCCCTGTATGACTTTAATACAAATCAAGTGTTTTAAAATATTTATGATAAAGAAAATGATTCCATCTGGGCAGGGAATTTATTACTGGAATATTATACCAATTTGAATTGAGGCCACTATGAGATTAATTTCTATTCTGCTCTTGGAATATAAATGTGTTCTGACAGCTGCTTTCTATAACCAAAGTATACTTATCTGCATGCAGAATTTTCTACTCAATGAGCCCATATATGACTCAGGAACTTTGAATGGTTTCAGCAACAAACAAAGATAGATTATCAATGCAAATGCCAACCAGTGATTTACTATAAATAACAAAATATTGGCAAGTGCCTGTTTTGAAATCAACACTGGTTATTTAGAGCTTTCAGAGAGACAATCTTACATTTCAGAAGAACTTGCTGATGTTAAAAAAATAAAAATAAAGAATTATACAAAGGGAGAAGACGGCCTTGATCAAACACATGTTTTTCAGATTTATTAGCGATTAACATGTCAGGTACTCTCTTTTGGATGACATTCCCTTACACCATGGCTAGAAGCTGACAAGATGAATACTGTTACAGTAATAACATGTCATGGAGGATGTAGAATAATGTAGACATTTAGGTCGTATGATCGAAGTCTGAGTAGATACAGTGATCTGCTATAATTTAGGCATTGATGATTAAAGAGAATGATTTCCAAGTAAGAAGCTACATTTGTCACGCTTCCTTCAGGAAGGGGCCCATGTAATTGAAAGGCAATAGATTCAAGCAAAAGGTGTGGAAGTCAGCACAGCTTTAAGATAATGAAAAGAACCAACTGCCCTTTAGAATAGAATAAAGATGAACACCGGTAAAATCAAGACTAATTAAGAATAAAAATGAGTCACAAACAAAATGGTACTAAATCAAACTCACTTTAGGTCTCAAAAATCATAGTTATTTATTTTTCTCTCTTAAGGATTTTACAATTAGCCGAATGTTCCTTTGGCTGGCCTTCTTCTCTAAGTAGATCAGTCACTGACAGAGGCACCTAAGGCAGTATTGGAGACAGGACACTGTCAGGAAAGCCAAAGTCTAAATGTTAATATCTCTCCACTAATTAGGATCTTCTCTGGGCCAAAGGAAAAGTTCTACAAAGAAAGGAAGAGGCAGAAGCGTGCAAGGCAGGAAAGAAATGAAGGAGATTCTCTGTGTGTATTCAGGTTGCATAAAAATTGAAGCTCAATTGGTTGTCTCTATTCACTGAAAACTACCAAGCCATTCTCAGACAAGGATAACGATTAACTACTGTAAATATTTATAGTGCAAGTGGGCATTGAAAACTGAGAACACATGGACACAGGGAGAGGAACAACACACACCGGGACCTGTCAGGAGGTGGGGGCAAGGAGAGGGAGAGCATTAGGACAAATACCTAATGCATGCAGCGCTTAAAACCTAGATAATGGGTTGATAGGTGTAGCAAGCCACCATGGCACATGTATACCTACATAACAAACCTGCACATTCTGCACATGTATCCCTGAACATAAAGCAAAATAAAGTTTTTTTTAAAAAAGGTGAAAAGCCTCTGCAACAAAAACTACAAAATACTAAAAAGCAAAACCTAGATGATGGGTTGATAAGTGCAGCAAACCACCATGGCACACATATACCTACGGAACAAACCTGTACATTTTGCATATGTATCCCAGAACTTAAAGTAAAATAAAAATAAAAAAAAAATTCATAGTGCACGTCGCTGTAGCAAAAATACTGAATCTCTCCTCTTCAATGGGGACAGAAGTAACTTTATCAACAGCCAAAGAAAATGCCATGAGTGGCCAATTAGAGTGAGAATTAGACGAAGGGGAAAGAGAACAATAATAATAGCAGGTTTTTTTACTTGAAGTCTAGGTTACTTGAGAATCACATTGAACTGTTATGTTCCAGATACTGTCATTGTCCATGGTCTGTAGTTACCACATAAACTACGTTTGAGGCATTCTTGGGAGAGGAAAAGGAAGACTCTGTATTATTCCATCATGTAGTTCTTGAAGTTCTGCCTGTACGAATGTGGAGATTTGTATGAAGTTACAATCTGTGTTATTCAGAGTTTTTTTCTTTTCTTTTTTTTTTTTGAGATGGAGTCTCGCTCTGCCGCCCAGGCTGGAGTGCAGTGGCCGGATCTCAGCTCACGGCCGGATCTCAAAAAATACCTTGACCCTTCTGCAACCACATGGATTTCTTGGAAATGTTTTTAATTGATGCACAATGTCTATCACATGTAAGAACTATACTGTGATTTCTTTAGCCATTTAATATGGTTTGGCTGTGTCCCCATCCAAATCTCATCTTGAATTCCCATGTGTTGTGAAAGGAACCTGGTGGGAGGTAATAGAATCATTGGAGCAGGTCTTTCCTGTGTTGTTCTCGTGATAGTGAATAAGTCTCATGAGATCTGACTGTTTTATGAGGGGGAGTTTCCCTGCACAAACTGTCTCTCCCTTTGCCTGCTGCCATCCACATAAAATGTGACTTGCTGCCCCATGCCTTCCACCATGACTGTGTGGCCTCCCCAGCCATGTGGAACTGTAAGTCCATTAAAACTCTTTCTCTTGTAAATTGCCCATTCTCGGGCATGTCTTTATTAGTAGCGTGAAAATGAATTAATACAGTAAATTGGTACCACTAGAGTGGGGCACAGCTCCAGACCCCAGATTGGTAGATGAATTGACAGCTTACACAGTGTGCTTGGAAAAGCCACAGACACTCACCGCCAGCCCATGAAAGTAGTCAGGAGAGGGGCTATACCCTGCAAAGCCACAGCGGCAGAGCTGCCCAAGGCTTTGAGAGCCTACCTCTTGCATCAGTATGCCTGAAAATGTGGAAGCAAATTTGGAACTGGGTAGCAAGCAGAGGTTGGAACAGTTTGGAGGGCTGAGAAGAAGATAGGAAAATGTGGGAAAGTTTGGAACTCCCTAGAGACTTATTGAATGGCTTTGACTGAAATGCTGATAATAATATGGACAATGAAATCCAGGTTGAGGTAGCCTCAGATGGAAATGAGGAACTTGTTTGACCTGGAGCAAAGGTGACTCTTGTTTTGTTTTAACAGAGACTGGCAACATTTTATCCCTGTGAAGGGGTGGCCTGCCCCTCCACACCTGTGGGTATATCTTGTCAGGTGGGACGAGAGACTGAAAAAAGAAATAAGACACAGAGACAAAGTACAGAGAAAGAACAGTGGGCCCAGGAGACTGGCACTCAGCATATGGAGGACCTGCACTGGCACCAGTCTCTGAGTTCCCTCGGTTTTTATGGATTACTATTTTCACTATCTCAGCAAGAGGAATGCAGTAGGAGAGCAGGGTGATAATAGGGAGAAGGTCAGCAAGGAAACATGTAAGCAAAGGCATCTATGTCACAAATAAGTTCAAGAGGAGGTACTATGCCTGGATGCGCACATAGGCCAGATTTATGTTTCTCTCTGCCCAAACATCTCAGTGGAGTAAAGAATAATAAAGCAGCATTGCTGCCAACATGTCTCGCCTCCCACCATAGGGCGTTTTTTCTCCTATCTCAAAATTGAACAAATGTACGATTGGGTTTCATACCAAGACATTCAGCTCCCAGGGGCAGGCAGGCCACAGTGGCCTTCTTCTATCTCAACTGCAAGAGGCTTTCCTCTTTTACCAATCCTCCTCAGCACAGACCCTTCACAGGTGTCGGGCTGGGGGATGGGCAGGCCTTTCCCATCCCACAAGGCCATATTTCAGACTGTCACATGGGGAGAAACCTTGGACAATACCTGGCTTTCCAGGGCAGATGTCCCTGCAGCTTTCCACAGTGCATTGTGCCCCTGGTTTATCAAGACTAGAGAATGGCGACGACTTTTACCAAGCATACTGCTTGTAAACATTTTGCTAACAAGGCACATCCTGCACAGCCCTAGATCCCTTAAACCTTGATTCCATACAACACATGTCTTTGTGAGCTCAAGGCTGGGGCAAAGAGGTTGGCGCAAAGTTATAGATTAACAGCATCTCAGGGCAAAGCAATTGTTCATGGTACAGGTCAAAATGGAATTTCTTATGTCTTCCCTTTCTACACAGTAACAGTCTGATCTGTCTTTCTTTTCCCTACACCCCTGCCCTAGAGATTTGTCAAAATTTGAACTTGAGAGAGATGATTTAGGGTATCAGGCAGAAGAAATTTTTAAGCAGCAAAGCATTCAAGATGTGACTTGGGTGCTCTTAAAGACATTCAGTTTTAAAAGGGAAATAGAGCATAAAAGTTTAGAAAATTTGCAGCCTGACGTGATAGAAAAGAAAATCCCATTTTCTCAGGAGAAAATCAAGCCAACTGCAGAAATTTTCATAAGGAGGAACCGAATGTTAATCCCCCAAACAATGGAGAAAATGCCTCCAGGGTATGTCAGAGACCTTTGCAGCAGCCCCTCCCATCATAGGCCCAGAGGCTTAGGAGGGAAAAATGGTTTTGTGGGCCAGGACCAGGGTCACTCCGCTGTATGCAGTCTAGGGACTTGGTGCTCTGCATCCAAGCTGCTCCAGTTGAAACTAAAAAGGGCAAAGGTACAGTTTGGACTGTTTCTTCAGAGGGCAGCATCCATGTGGTGTCGAGCCTGCGAATGCACAGAAGTCAAGAATTGAGATTTGGAAACCTCTGTCTAGATTTCAGAAGATATATGGAAATGCCTGGATGCCCAGGCAGAAGTTTGCTGGGGTAGGAGTGGGGAGGCGGGGGTTAAGGAGAACCTCTGCTAGGGCAATGTGGGAGGGAAATGTAGGGCCAAAACTCCCACACAGAGTCCCTACTAGGGCATTGCCTAGTAGAGCTGTAAGAAGAGGGCCACCATCCTTCAGACCCCAGAATGGTAGATCCCTCAATAGCTTGCACCGTGCGCCTGGAAAAGTCACAGATACTCAATGCCAGCCCATGAAAGTAGTTAGGAGAGGGGCTATACCCTGCAAAACCACAGGGGCAGAGTTGCCCAAGGCTTTGGAAGCCCACCTCTTGCATCAGTGTGACCTGGATGTGAGACATGGAGTCAAAGGAGATCATTTTGGAGCTTTAAGATGTGACTGCTCCATTGGATTTTGAACTTGGATGGGGCCTGTAGCCCCTTTGCTTTACCCAATTTCTCCAATTTGGATTGGCTGTAATAACCCAATGCCTGTATCCCCATTGTGTCTAGGAAGTAACTAACTTGCTTTTGATTTTACAGGCTCACAGGTGAAAGGGACTGTGGACTTTTGAGTTAATACTGAAATGAGTTAAGACTTTGGGGGACTATCGGGAAGGGATGATTGGTTTTGAAGTGTGACAACATGAGATCTGTGAGGGGCCAGGGGTGGAATGATAAGGTTTGGCTGTGTCCCCACCAACATCTCATCTTGAATTCCCATGTGTTGTGAGAGGGACCTGGTGGGAGGTAACTGAATCATAGGGGCAGGTCTTTCCAGTGCTGTTTTCATGATAGTGAATCAGTCTCATGAGATTTGATGGTTTTATAAGGGAGAGTTTCCCTGCACAATCTCTTTCCCTTTGCCTGCTGCAACTAACATAAGAGGAGGTGACTTGCTCCTCCTTGACTTCTTTTATGATTGTGAGGCCTCCCCAGCCATGTGGAACTGTAAGTTCATTAAACCTCTTTCTTTTGTAAATTGCCCATTCTCGGGCATGTCTTTATCAGCAGCGTGAAAGTGGTCGAACGCACCATTATTCACTCTTACTCCTTCGACAGATAATTGTAGATTCTCTTGCATGTGCTGAGCATAGTAACCTTAGATCTTAACCTGAAAGAGCTAAAAATTGGGAAACAAAGAGTTTAGGAAGAGGGGCTCATGGACATGTCAGTGGGTAAGAAAAAGATGAGAAAATTGTGGCATTCTGGACACAGTAATCCCTCTCTTTTTTTGTGACTCAAAAGAATGAATTGAATGAAGAGAAAACTACAGATTTAGGAGCTACTTGGGAGCTGATAGGACAAACCTCATATTGTACTTTTAGCTAATAAAATCAGACTTTAGAGTCAATGCCTGTTCTATCTATATTCTGTCTCTCCAGAATTACGAACTTGATTATTCTAAAAGGGAACCTCATCTTTCTTGTAAATTTTATTAATTTTTTGAGGCTTAGGATTAATACTTTTAATTCCATATTTAGAATACCATTTTGAAAAATAAAAACACATATAAATACAATATTAATTTTCAAGCCAAAGACAATTTTTAAGGGGGACACATTTTATATTGGGACTATTAATTCTTTAAATTAGTTATTGGTATTTAATTTCCTGTTTAGAATAAAACTCACATTACAAATTGAAAGTAGACCAACATTTTCCCTCAAAGTTTAGATGTTACATAAATTTTTTCTCTTCAAAATACATTATCTAGTCTAGTGATTTTCTTTTCTTTCTTTTTTTGAGAAGGAGTCTCATTCTGTTGTCCAGGCTAGAGTGCAGTGGCGTGATCTCAGCTCACTGCAACCTCCGCCTCCTAGTTTCAAGTGATTCTGCTGCCTCAGGCTCCCGAGTAGCTGGACTACAGATGTGTGCCACCACACCTGGCTAATTTTTGTATTTTTAGTAGCGACAGGGTTTCACCATGTTGGCCAGGCTGGTCTTGAACTCCTGACCTCAGGTGATCCGCCCATCTTGGCTTCCCAAAGTCCTGGGGTTACAGGCACGAGCCACTGCGCCAGGCCCCAGTCTAGTGATTTTCAAAATTGTTTATACTTAGGAATCCTTAGGCAAGTTTCCAATTTCTATGGGCATCACTTTTCTTATTTCCAGAAAGCAATTCAAAAGATAAACTCTGAAGTTACTTCAAATCCTAAAAATTTATATTTCTAAGTTTATTCTAACAGCGATGTCCTATGAACAAATTAGTAAAATAAAACTATGATCTAGTCCAAATTCTTCTCAGGAACTACAACGTATAAATACTTTGGGGGAAGAAAGTATTGGGGAAACAAGGAGAATTAAGGCAATGGAAGTGCTTCTGGTCTTTCCTGACCAAGAAAACCAAACATTCTGAATTCTTCACATGACTGAAAGAAAACAAGCCAGGGGTCCAAGAATGGCTGGATTCCCAAGAACTTTGGTTTCAAAAGTTGCTAAGCCTTGGCAGCCTTCTAATATTTTGTGGGGAGAAATGGCAGTACCTATAGGAGACAATCATGCTGCTGAGCTACCAATGGGAAAGGGTGACTGGTGGCTTTGAACACATCTTCCTTGATGGCTTAACTATATTAAAACCACTTCCCACCTCCTTCCTCTTGGTCCTTAGCAGGAGTGGCTGGGCTCGGCCCTAGGGTGGCTTGAAATTTGCTGTTGGATGGTGAGTTTCCATCTTGGTGGATGTTTTAAATGAATTTCTGATGAACTGAATAAGTGAGGTCTTTGGCCTTATAGATGACATTTGAGAGACATCTCTTTTATTATTTAATTTAGTTGCTGCTTAGTGAGAACAAATAAAAATCAGGGACAGTGTTGAGGAGGAGGATGAGGATGGCACTTGGAGAATGACAGTGCACATTAAAGGCATTGAGAAACCCTACAGAGCCAACTTCTCTAAGGCACGATGGTTGAACGAGAATATTTTGCTACAGAGACCTTTATTTTCTCCACTCAAACACCTGTTAACATTCCATGAAATTCACTTTATGTAATTCTTGAATGGACTTTGTTGAGATAACAAGCAAGATTAGTTCAAGCTACTAATACCTCTAAGGTTACTGAAACAGCCTGAGTCAATCAGTTCAGAAAGAAAAAGTTTTTCATTCCAGAAGCTAGGAGCCAGGTATCTCCTGAGGAGTCGAGAAAGTCTTCACTTTTGAGAGAACATAGGATGACTTGGGGCCGGTAAGAGAAAAAACTCAAGCAAGACAGACCCTCCTTGTTCAGCTGGACAATCAGCAGTCGTGATGCGATGAGATATAATGCTTCTTTTTCCTGTTTTCTCCCTTGATAAAGAGAAGTTACTTAGAAGCATTAAGACCAACTGTGTACTAAGCAGAGACTGTGCTGGGCAGTATTAGCTCTGCTTCTTGGACTGAGAACCCTTCTTCACAGAACACTTTACTGGATGTTGGTCTGGAGAACACTCTTTGGAAAGTGTGGTTCTGTTCATTCTATGATCTCTCTTCCTGAATGTAACAGGGCCTATATCCCTTATAATGTGCCATGGATCCCCTGCTCTGGGCCAACTATCTTTAAGTTTTCCTTAGCCAACTCCCATCCATAGGCAGGCTCTAGTTCTTTTGGGAAAACAGGTTTCATTTCTCACCTATGGTTGAAAGTCAGCGTCAAAGTGCAGCATGTGTTAATGGCCAGGTCACCATTATAACTTTCCTCTAAAACCATCTCTTGCCTGCTTGGATTGTAGTTACCTGTCTTCCTCAAGAATAACAACAGGGTTGTTCTACCATGAGAGCCTGCTTCAATTCTCCATTGCCACTTCCTTTTTCCTCCCTTTTGATGTTGAGACCATCCGTTGGTCCCAAATACGGCTTTGATTATCGAGAACCACGTACATTCTCTGTTGGCCTGTGGTCACAGCTCCTTTCACTTATCCTAGGTGAAAATCAAGGTAACTATGAGATAGGATCTTCTCAGAGGAGGTTATAATGTTGACATTTTACATTTTGACTAGTATACTCTACATTCAGGGAAACAAATACTCACATCTTAGGGCTATATAACTAATATAGCATTTCCCCTTCACCCCAAAGCTTTAGTGTCATTTATATATCTAGATATCTATTTTCTCTTTGATAAATTATATTTCTTTTCTTGTTTGTTAGATGGCAAAGCCTACTTCATTTACTCTGTTTTTCACAAATGTACTCATCATTTATTGTATACTACGTATAATGTGCTGAATGTCAAAGAAAAAACTGGTCTTTGCCCATGAGAATCTCAGAGTCTAGAAGAAATATATTATAAATAACCAACAAGAATGATAAGTAATAAAATCTAGATAGCACAATGTGAACAGAAAAATAAGTGACTGAGTAGAAGAAAGAGGGAGGAAATTACTGATGTTCTCAACATGAAGAAACATGAAGAAAATAGTAAAGCTATTTCTTGATAGAGAAGTAGAAATTCTTCAAGTAAAGAAATGCTTGTTGGTTTGTATGCGTTTAGCAGGTGGGAGTGAGGCCAGGAAAAGGAGGGAGAATTGTTCTTTGGTGTGCTTCATACTGCTTGCTGATCTCAGCAGTGTTCATAGAGACAAACAGAGCCCAAAGAAGTGACTCTTTCTTAATATAATGAGTTTTGTGTGTGTTTGTGTGTGTGTGTGTGTGTGTGTGTGTGTGTGTTTGTAAAGAGAGAGTTGGTTTGATGTGAAGCTGGCCATGCCACACTAGATACAAAGTATTTTACTCAAACCAGTCTCCTCAAAGGCTCACAGGCTACGGTTTTTATGGACAATTTGGTGGGCAGGGGGCTAGGAAATGGGTGCTGCTGACTGGGGATGAAATGATAACCATGTGGAAAATGGTCCTTGTGTACTGAGTCTCTCTCTGGGTGGGGCCACAGGATAAGCTGAGTCATGAGTCACAAGTGTCTGGGTGGGGTCAGTCTCAAAGATATCTCAAAAAACCAATCTTAGCTTCTTTAATAGTGATGTTGTCTACAGTAGTAATTGGGGAAGTCCCAAATCTTGTGACCCCAGCCACATGACTCCTTAGCAGTAAGGGATTATAGAAACTATGCCTACATTTTAGCAGAATTCAGGTCTCATAATCCTAACCTTGTTGCCTTTCATTAGTTTTACAAAGGTGGCTTAGTTTTGGGAAGGGCTATTGTCATCTTTTCTTTAAACTATAAACTAAATTTCTCCCAAAGTCAGCTCAGTCTATGCCCAAAAATGAACTAGTATAACTTGGAGGTTAGAAGCAAGATGGAGTCAACTATGTCAGATTCTTCTTGCTGTAACGACTCTTCTTTACCACTAAAGCCCTCTGCAGTGCTTTGTCCTTGTTCTGAATATTATGAGTTCATAAGAAAAGACAGGACAATGTAAAATTAAACCTCTTTGCATAATTTTTAAAAAAGGTGTTTTGGTAAAGCCAGAAGCACTCATTTCCCAAAGAAAATGTGAGTAGTATTGAACAAGCTGCTTAGTTAATCAGAATTACTCCATTGTTATTTTACAGTCTTGCTGAAGTGGAAAGCCCACTGCCACATTGGAGCCAGGCTACACTGAAACATTTACTGGAGCTTTAAAACTTGGTTTACAAAAAGCAAATGTTTAGTATATCATATACTAGAAAATAGCAGCAAATCTTGGTGGGATGGATGGGAACAGGACTGATATGAAAATGAGGATACTTTTGCTGTTGAAAACAGTGGCTGCACTCATTCTTTGAGACTTTAAAAAAACAGTGGCTGCACTCATTCTTTGAGACTTGACAGTATTTGAAGCTATTAAGAGCTACTCAATCAAACTTGCTTTGTATATATTATCAAAAATACTTAACTAAAGAATTCCTGTTGGCAAACTGCCAAAGCTTAGCCTCTGCAGAAAGGCCAGATACAATCATAATTAAACTATGCAGTTCTGTGTCTGGCTTTGTAAATGATCAGATATATGCTAAGTATCTGATTTAGTAAATGACAAAGACAAGCACAGGGATGCACGAGCAATTGGGCAGGACAATTAAGTTGGCTTAACTGGCTTTGTCTTCTCCTTCTGCTGCTGGTATTGCTGCCTTCCTTCTTACTCTGGGACAACTCTGGTTTACCAGAGGAGTAAGATCTGTGTTCTCAGGGACACGCAACCAAATTGTAGGGTGGTTTTATTTATTGGATCAACTGTCACATATTTTGTCTATCTTTTATTTTATTATTATTTTTTTCTGAGATAGGTTCTCACTCTGATTGCCCAGGGTGGGGTGCAGTGGCATGATTTCAGCTCACTGAAGCCCTGACCTCCTGGGCTCAGGTGATTCTCCCACCTCCACCTCCCAAGTGGCTGGGACTATAGGTACACGCCACCACACTCAGCTAATTTTTTTTGTATTTTTAGTAGAGATGGAATTTCGCCATGTTGGCCAGACTGGTCTTAAACTCCTAGACTTAAGCAATCCACTTGCCTTGGCATCCCCAGAATGTTGGGATTACAGGCGTGAGCAACCATGCATGGCCTTTTATCTATCTTTTAGAAACCTAGGAATAATACTGGGGGACTGGATGATTGAGACAGTAATTTACAACTCTTTGGAACCCAAAATACTTTATAATGTAAGAGGTTCCCAAGAATTGCATTACCACTTTCAAACTTGTAGATGTGAATATCCAGGAGGTATTCTGCCCCTGGGGTTTGCAGGTCTGTGGGAAGATGTGACAGATGACCCAATAAATAAAATTGCCCTACAATTTGGTTGTATGTCCCTGAGAATACAGATTTTCCTCCCTTGGTAAACCAGGATTGTCCCAGAGTAAGAAGGAAGGCAGTAACAACAGCAACAGAAGGAGAAGACAAAGTTAAAAGCACAGACAGATAGGACAGGGGTTGACAACCCCCACCTAAGTCAAAGAGGCCAAAAACACCACTGCTGAAAGATGGAAGACGCACAAAGGCACAAAGGAAGAGGGTGACCCTAGACAAGAAAAGGGACAAGTCATGGAAGATGTGGTACTGGGGAGAAGCAACTGGGGTCTGGGTACCCTGGGCCTGGGGAAGTGGAGCAATGCAGAGTCTGTGAGTCTAGAGAGCAAGAGTCAAGAATCCAGGCTGGGAGCTTGGGAGCAAAGCAGGTAAGAAGTCCATACTGAATAGCAGGAAGGGTGGGCAAATATAGAAATGGTGATTTTAAGAACTTTGACTGTTATTTGGAATGAGATGGGAAGATAAGAGCTTAGGACAGTGAAGGGACATGGCCTGACTTGCTTAAAAAGGATCATTCTGGCTGCCATTTTAAGGAAATTTATGCTGAAAAATGTCTATCAAATGTTAGAAGCAGAGGGACAAGTAAGGAAGCTATGGTAATAATCCTGGTGCAAGATGATGGTGGCTTGGACCAGATAGGAGAGGTGGGGATGATAACAAGAGACTACATTCTTGACATGTTTGAAGGTAGAGCTAGTATAATATTCTGACAAACTGTGAGAAAAAGAGAGAGCGGGGGAGAAGATGACAATAAAATATTAGTCTAAGCAAATATGAGGTTGGAGTTGCTGTTTACTGAGAATTTGAGAGAAAAAACAAATTTGTTTATGGATGTGCCAAGTTTGGGATATTATTAGACTTCCAAGTGGCAACACCAAGGAGACAGCAAGACACTCTGATCAGGAAGTCAAGAGAGAGAGAGAGATCTGAGCTGTAGATGTAATTTTGGAAATAACTATTTTATAATTAAAAGAGTATAACTGGATTGTTTGAAACAAAAAGAATAAACCCTTCAGGTAATGGATACCCTATTGACCCTGATGTGATTATTATGCATTGCATGCCTGTATCAAAATATCCCAGATATCCCATAGAAATGTACATCTACTATATACCTATAAAAATTAAGAATTAAAAAAGAAAATTACCTATTTTGTAGATAGTATTTAAATCTATGAAAATGAGTGAGATCACCAAGAGAATAAACAAAGATAAAGAAGAATAAAAAACACAACAAAGACTGAAGCTTGGACAAAGTATCCTAATGCTTAGAGGCTGAGGGATAAGTAGGAACTCACAGATGAGATGGAGAAGGACCTGCCATGAAGGTAGTTGGAAAATAAAGACACTGTGGGGATCTGGGCTTCAAGAGAAGAAAGAACCTCAATAAGATGGGGCAGATCAGTGAGTTGAGTGGAGTCAACAGGATGAGTGAGAGGAGGCCTGAGCCTGATGGTCAGTGAGGAGGAAGGACACTGACTAGAACAGTGTTGGTGGAAGAGTGGAGGTGCGAACCCGGATAGGGAGAAGTCAAGAGAGAATGGGAAGAGAGAAATGGAAAACAGAAATACACGAAACTCCTTCATGAGGGTTCTGGATGTAACCAGATATAAGGAAAAGTATGCAAAATATTTAAGAGATCATGATAAAATGAAGTGGGAATAATTGATGTATTCATTAAGGATTCTCTAGAAACAGGCCCTGAAACAAACATTTGAGTGCAAAGTAACTTATTTGGTAAGTGTAGAAAACACTAAAGGCAGGTGGAGTGGGAAAAGCAAAAGCTTGCATTATCAAGCTAGCTACTGCTGTGGATCCCTGGAGCTTAATCCCATGGGCATATGCTGGGAACCAATATAAAACACACACTTCAGAATGGCCCCACCCGGACACAGGAGCAGGGGTATTCATGCGTAATTTCCCATTTGTCTTTGGTTGAGGGCAGCTGGGGGTGAGGGAGTGTTAATACCCAGCCAGTGTTAATACTCAGCCTGCCAAATGTGGGGATAAAGTGGTCTTTCCATTTTGGGGGAAAGACTTCAAGCACAGATGTTTACTGGCAGTTGGAAATCCACCAGAATACCTCAGTGTAACTGTCAAGGCAGGCACTCCCAGCACCTACTACAACTGATAATGGAAGAGAAAGAGGCATGATGGTTGTAGCCATGCAGGTCAATGGGAATGTCGTCTAGTGTGCAACTGGGAGGGCTGGCCTCAGATAGGAGCCGGGAAAGAACAAGAGGCACAAATGCATGTGAATAAGTCATGATGTGAGACTGGAATGTTCTCTTTTGTTTGCTTCTATTTTCTCAGTAGAGTAAAAAACTAAAGTCATCAGCTAACAATGAGGATTAGGGGGAACTGGCAGAGGTAGAGGAGAGAGAAGAATGTATGAGTAGTCCTCTAGAAGAGGGGTAAGAACGTGGAGAGGGGCATGGAGCAGGGTTGCCAGGAAGCAACAAAGGCCCAGTTCAGGTTAGTGGACACGGTTGGGGGCTTGTGTACTTTATCCCAGACATGTTCAGCTGAAGTAGCTGCAATCTTTAAGTAAACAGATCGTTAGTTTTCTGAGTTATAGTTCAGCCGATTAAGTACAATGACACAAGAGCTGTGCACAGAAGTGAAAATGATTTTTAATACTGCAGGGAAGTGAGAATATCAGGGCAGTTTGAGACAGTGCAGCGTTGGTCAGATCACTGGATTGTGAGTTCTCAGTGGTGAGTATTGTCAGACCTCAGTGGTGTGAGGTGAGGAAAAACCCAATTGAGATGTGGTAATAGAGGAAGTGAGCTATAAAGATAAGATGCTACTGGAAATGTGATCTTGAGGTTGAGTTTATAGTGGGTGTCTTAGCCTTTTTTTGCTGTTGCTTGTAACAGAATACCTGAAATGGGGTAATTTATAAAGAAAAGGAATGTATGTCACATAGCTATGGAGGCAGAGAAGTCCAAGGTCAACAGGCTGCATCTGGTGAGGGTCTTTCCTGTTGGTGGAGACCCTCTGCAGATTCTTGGGGCACACAGGGCATCACATTGTGAGTGGGATGAGCATGCTAGCTCAGGTCTTTCTTCCTCTTCTTATAAAGCCAGTTCAGTTCCCATGATTGCCCACTATTTCATTAACCCCTTAAGTGATTAACCATGAATGGATTTCTCCACTCATGAGGACAAAGTTCTCATGACCCAGTCTCCTCTCAAAGGCCCCACTTCTCAATACCGCCATATTTGGGATTAAATTTCCACATGAGATGTGGAGGGGACACCTATTTAAACCATAGTGATGTGTTTAAGTGATAGGTAATGGTAAACTCTTGGGAATGTTGATGGATATGAGTAACTGAAGTTGGGTAGAGAACATAAAGGAGATTATGCAATTGAGTGGTTAGGACGTGGGATCATCTGCTTGTATATTGAAATCACTGCTAATATTGAGAAGAGTGAGTTTAGAGAGTGGACAATGAACCCAGGCACTAAAATATTGAAGAGATGATCAGGAGTGACCTCTGGGGTTTACAAATGAACACATGCAGGAGGGGTAGTGGGTGTTATCATCTGATGATGTAGGATTCAGAACTGAGGAAGTTTAAGGAGGGGAGGATAAACAATTCAGAAAGTTTTACAAAATGGGTGTCATTGAGGATCTTGATAACAGCCAGTTAATGGGATGGTTAGGACAAAGCCCAACAGGGGAAAATGGGAAGTGGCAAAGTAAAAACAGTGAATATAGATATGTTTTCAATAATGTTTGAAATAAAAGTGAAAAGAGAAATAGAGTAAGAGGTGAAAGAAAACATGTGACAAGGGATTTTTAAGAGGTGTCATGGAGCAGGTTTCCTTGAAGCTATATCAAGATTGGTATTTGTTTATAAGTGGTTTCTTAGGAAGTTCTCTTAGCAGCAATTACTGTATGGAGGAACAGGAAGGAGAATTGGGCAGAGGGAGAATTTGAGTGGTGATGTAGCTACAACAGCAACTGAAGCAGATCAAAGAGCTCTGAGGCTACGATGGATCTCCAGATATATTTCAAATTGAGGCAAGAAAGTCAGGCATTTGTGTGCTGAATTGATAGTCATTGGATGTAGGCAGATCTTCAGCTCTTTCTGCCCTCCAGCTGAAGGAGATAAGTTTGTGGTTACATTCTTTCAAAGACGCAGTGTCTAAATTTGTGATAAGTTGCTCTCAGCCTTTTATTATCCTTCTCCAAGTATCAAAATCCTCTAGTCAACTAATTGATTTCATAGACCTTGTAATTATGACTTCCTCCAACTTCTCAAACACCTGAGCTATTGTCCAAGCCAGTTTATCCCCTTCCAGCTGTTACTCATGCCAGTCCACCACTAGTAAAGTTTTTGGACAGTTTTACTAACGTAATATGTTACAGTCTATTGGTACTCTATCCATCAGTAATGGGACTCAGTTGGCTGGTGGGTGACCCAGTTCAAACAGTTTTAGAGACTGCTTCTTAGGACCACTGTCAAGGTTGAGCTCCCAGAAAGAAAATCAAGATAGAGATACGTGTGCAGTTTGCAAGGGAATTATGAAAGCAGGATTGAATAGAGGGAGGCGTTGAACTGAGATTAATTTGTGACAGAGCCTTCAGTTAATTCCAGAAAGAGCTCTGCAACGGTGGTACTCTTTAAACCAGTAGATTTCAACTGGATGTGGTTTCCTTTTCTAGGAGACCTGTGGAAATGTCTGTAGACAATTTTGATTGATGTAAGTGGAAAAGGGTGCTGCTGGTATCCAGTGAGGGAGGCCAGAGATGTTCCTCAGCATTCTCAGTGTACAGGACAGCCCCTCCCAACAAAGAATTATCCAGCCCTAAATGCTGATAGTGTTGAGTTGGAGAAACTCTGATTTATAGACGTCTCTAATCAAAGCAAGGACCAGAGCCTCTGTACACTTTCAGTGGTTTGGGACTGCCCCCAGGGAGAGGTAAAATGTTGGACAAGGCAGCTCTCTCACCCTTAATGAAATTTCCAGAGTGAGATCCTCCTGTGAGTGTGGGCAGTTTATGCTCCTGGCAGCTAGGGGAACGCGGAACTCAGGCTCAAACGGAAAGATCAAGGTGCATCATCTACTACATGGTGATCGTATGCTAATGGAATGATTTTTCTGTATCTATTTCTACCAGTTGCCGAGGGAGCCAGAAAGAACATGACCTCAGGTCTGGATTGTAGTGCACAAACGAAGCTGAAGATTGCCGAACAGCCAAACAGGTTCAAAGTTAATTGTACATGAGATGTTTGGCTCTCCCCTGAGCTGAGCAGTTGGCCAGACCTTCTATAGGTTTTGATGATACTGCTCTGTACCAGCTGAGCTCTGGGAAGCAACCCCTGCTGCAATTCTTACCAGTCTTTCTTGCTGGGCCAGCATACAGGCAGCCAATCTGGGTTGAGTGGAACAGTAGGAGTCCCAAGCAGGGATGATTAGCATGCCCTTCTGGCATTGTGCCTGGCTACCAAGCTTGGGCATTCCAAGGCATCCTGTGGTAGGTGCTTAGGAAGGTAATTAGACAAGCACAGCCTCCCTTTTCTCTGTCAGATCCACCAACTTACCTGCATCTGATTCCAGAGCCTACCTTCCCTCTGTGTTGATGCAGTACCTATTCTTGCTCCTAATCAAGACCAGTCCTTTCTCTTGTGTTTTAGGTTCCAACCCTTCTCTTCAACTCAAGTAACTTGTTTCTATCCTATTATATTTTCCTTTCTACTGGACTATTCCCGTGAATATACAAAAATCACCTAATAGAGCCTGCCCATCCAAAAAGCAAAAAACAACACAAACCTGTCTGTTTCTCCTCAACACACTCCAGTCTTGTCCACCCTACTACACTGAAATGGCTTATGATGGGTCTCCTAACAGCTCACCATTCATACCTGCTGCCAAACCCATGGTCTACTCATTGAACTTGAAGAGTTGGTAGCATTTGACACACTGGGCTGCTTCTTCCTTCCTGAAGCATTTTCCTCTTAGCTTTCCCAGTACTCCATTCTTCTGTTTTTTCACACCTTATTAGCTGTTCTTTCTCAGTCTTCTTTGCCAGTTCCCTCTCCTCTGTGAGATGGCTAAATGCTGACACTTATTGGGGTCTGTCCTTAGCTTTCTACAATATCTACATTTCCTTCCTAATTTCTCTTATATTGGGCCATAGCGTTAAATACTTCCTTTGAGCTGAACACTCTCAAATTGATACAGCCAGCAACATTCCCTCTTAATACCCGAATCATCAATTCAACTGCTGACTAAACAGCTCTGCTTTGTGTCTGATGGTTCTCTCAATGTTAGCAGTCCCAAACAGAGTTTGGACACAAAAATCCCTTCCAGACAACTCCCTACAGTGCTTCTCCTTTACCTTCCCAGCTACTTTCTACCCTCTGCTCAAAGTAAAAACAAAAAACAAACAAAAAAAAAACCTAAACATAATCTTAGATTTTCCACTTTTCTTTTCTTTTTCTTTTAAGAGACAAGGTCTTGCTCCATTGCCCAGACTGGAGGGCAGAGGTGTGATCATAGTTCACTGCAGCCTCAACTTTCTGGGCTCAAGTGACCTGCCTCAACCTCCAGAGTAGCTGGGACTACAGGCACATGCCACTATGCCAGGCTCATTTTTTAAAGTTTTTGCTAAGATGGTGTCTTGCTGTGTTGTCCAGGCTGGCCTCAAGTGACCTCCTGCCTTGGCCTCCCCCAATGCTGGGATTATAGGCTTGAGCCACCACACTGGTCTGATTTTCCTCTTTTCTCCTACAACACAACCAGGTGAGTTTTGTTGACTCTACCCCCCAAATGCATCTTTAATTGGATCATATTTTACTTCTCCACTGCTGTTATTGTGTTAATTGAAGTCAAACTTTGTTCACCTATTCTACTAGCATGGAGACTTCTTAGCAGGTCTCTGGCTTTCCAATAGTCTCCCCATTCTCCACACTAAATCCTGCTGATCTTTAAAAAATATCAACTAGATCAAATAACTTCCCTACTAAAAATCGACCTATTTTGTATTGTAATTAAAATAAAATTCAGAATGAACTTTTTCATTCTCACAAAACACTGTATAATCTGACCACTGTTCCTTCTTCCAGAAATCTGTAAAGTTTCCATTTATTCACAACATTCTGGCCATGCTGGCTACAGTGAATTAGAAGAAGTTTCTTAATTTTTCACTCCCTCCTTCTGTCACGTGACCTTGCAACGCACAAAAGTGGGCCAAGCATCTCCCTCCTCCATTGGATTTGCATTGGGCCATGTGTCTTTATTTTGTTTGTGATGCTCGTGGAATTTTCAAATGTGCTTATGAGGGTTGGCTTGGCATCTCTCAGCTCTATGGCCAGCCATGGAAGACTTTGCTGTAGCATGATCTTAGCCTGGGCTCCAGAAGGACTTGTGGGGGAAACTTGACCTGAATTCTAGGCCAAGCACAGATCATCCATAAACGTCAGTTAAAGTGGCCCTAAGTGATCTACAGAACTGTGAGCAAATACAAAAAGAAGTACAATCGCTTGTATCTTAAGACACTGAGTTGTTGGACAATCTGTTACATAACATGATAGCAGTAGCTGACTGATACCCTGATTCCCTTTCTGACCTTGGAATATACTTAGCTCATTCTAGTCTCAGGAACTTTGTATTTTCTTTTCTCTGGAATATGGTGCCCCCCAAAGTTCCACTTAGCTATATCCTCTTCATTGTTCAAGTCTCAGCACAAATTTCATATCCACAGAAATACATTCTGTGATCATTCCAGCTAACGTAGCCATTGCCACAAAACCCAGCTCCTATATACCATTATCTTGTTTTATTTTCTTCCTGGCTTTTGTCACTACCTGAAACTATTTATTTGTATATGAACCTGCTTATTGTCTGTCTCCACTCACGATGATTCTATCTCCATGAGAGCAGGGGCTGCATCTACTTTATTCACTGCTGTATCTTTAGGACTTGAAATAGTGTTGAACAGATGAACGCATTCTGATGTGTGTACTGCACCATGCTCCACCATATGCAGGTGGACTGTAAGTACCAGTGATGAGACCGACTGGCTTTTGTCCTGGTGTGGAGTCATGACTGGAAGACAGCCAACTAGCCAGAGACTACATTTCCCAGACTCCTTTGCATCCAGATTTGGCCATTGAATTTGTTCTCACCAGTGGAATGTGCGCAGATGTGATATGGTATGACCATCCTATTCATGTTTTGTGCCTTCTGCTAGTGTGTGTGAGTGATGTTATGGTTGGTGGAGCTATAAAGTGTAAGAAGCCTGAATCCCTGAATTACTGTGAGGATAATAATCTCTAACGAACTGATAGCACGTGTTTGGATGACTTTATGAGCCAGGAATAAATTTCTATTGTGTGAAGCCAGGTCACTAAAATGTGGAGGTTTTTTTTTTGTTACAGGAGTTGACTTCACCTCAACTAAGCCAATGATATGGTTTGAATCTGTGTCCACACCCAAATCACATGTCAAAATGTAATCCCCAGTGCTGGAGCTGTGGCCTGGTGGGAGGTAATTATATCATGGGGGTGGTTTCTAATGTTTTATCACCAACCCCCTAGTGCTGTTCTCGTGATAGAGTTCTCACAAAATCTGTTCATTTAAAAGCATGTGGCACCTCCCCGACAACCCCCTCTTCCTCCTGCTCTGACCATGTAAAGATGTTCCTGCTTCCCCTCCACCTTCCGCCATGATTGTAAGTTTCCTGAGGCCTCCCCAGCCATGCTTCCTGTACAGCCTGTGGAACTAGGAGCCAATTAAACCTCATTTCTTTATAAATTACTCAGTCTCAGGTATTTCTTTTTTTTTTTTTTTTTAATAGCAGTGTGAGACCAGACTAATACAGGCAATAACCCATGCTTACATCATCCCAGACTCCTCATTTGTTTCTTGTTTATGTTTATGCAGATTTTTCATCATCTTGTAGAGATTTTTCTCATCCCTCTCCCTAATAGGCAACCAGCAGGAACTTCTTATAGCTTGTCAGATATCTTGAGCAATACTCCTAATGCCTTGCTTTTAATTTGCTGTGTTCTAAGAATCCAGATAGTTAAGCATACTACAACTCTGAATACATGCTATCGTATTCTGAGCAAAGTACATACATTTTGTGATGCTGATTTGGGATATTATGGGATATTGGGTGGTTTATTCTCTGATAAAGGATAATTGCCTGATAAAGGAGGGGTAATAAAAAGATGTGGAATTATGTGTTAAATGTAGAGTCACGGCCGATGTGCAACTGTTTGGAAAGTGTATGGCTATTGCAATATTTAAAAGTAGAGCAAACGGCTACTTTTTCCCCAGAGCTTGGAAGGAACCTTGGTGAGGAGATAAAATTTCAAAAAGCTTAGCTATATGTCCTATCTATCTATCTATCTATCTATCTATCTATCTATCTATCTGTCTCACGTTTGCAATCTATCTAATCATCTATCTCACGTTTGCTATCTATCATCTGTCTCACATTTGCTATGCTCTAAGCACAACGCATGCTTATATACTTACATATGTACCCATCCTATTACATTATTTATTTGTGTTATACTTATTAAAATGCTTAAATTAAATATCTAGCCATTTATTATTATGACAATAATAAAGGTTTATGTTGCATAATAAATATTTATTTTGAAATCTAGTTCAATTTCACAGATGTCAAAAGATGTTTCACTCTCTATTAAACACATACACTCTCCACTGAAAGCTGGGCTTGGTCCAAAACCAGGGTAGTAAGTGAAGGTATGATATTGGTGATAGACATTAGTGAGAAATATCAGAAGCTTTACAAACAGACCTGCTTCCAATCTTGCTGTGCATCATTATGGAATTTACTCAGCTTCTCTGAGCTTTGATATCCTTATCCATAAAATGGAGTCTAGAAGTGCTGCCTGATAAACTTGTGAGCATCAAATGAGACATGCAAGGCGTAATTCAAAACAGCACAGAGGTGATAATAAAATAAAATTAGACCGTGTTTTTTATTCTTCTTTATTTGTACATATTAATTAATAATATACAGAATCAGTGTTTGGTATGTGGGACATAATAATTTATACCTTTATTTTTTGGTTTCTATAAATATTAATTTTGCCCAGAATTCAACTTTATATTTTGATAATAAATCTGTATTGAACCCAGCCATCCCATTACTGGGTATATACCCAAAGGATTATAAATTATGCTGCTATAAAGACACATGCACACGTATGTTTATTGCAGCACTATTCACAATAGCAAAGACTTGGAATCAACCCAAATGTCCATCAGTGACAGATTGGATTAAGAAAATGTGGCATATATACACCATGGAATACTATGCAGCCATAAAAAAGGATGAGTTTGTGTCCTTTGTAGGGACATGGATGCAGCTGGAATCCATCATTCTTAGCAAACTATCACAAGAACAGAAAACCAAACACCGCATGTTCTCACTCATAGGTGGGAACTGAACAATGAGATCACTTGGACTCGGGAAGGGGAACATCACACACCGGGGCCTATCATGGGGAGGGGGGCGGGGGGAGGGATTGCATTGGGAGTTATACCTGATGTAAATGACGAGTTGATGGGTGCAGCACACCAACAAGGCACAAGTATACATATGTAACAAACCTGCACGTTATGCACATGTACCCTACAACTTACAGTATAATAATAATAAATAAATTTAAAAAAAAAAATCTGTATTGATTAAAAACAGTATTTCTTCTTTTAGATGATAACATGAATGCATTTAAACACAACTCTACAACTGGGTTACTATTTTCCACTTTAATTGCAGTAACAGAATATGCAAATTAACCATATTCTGAAATATAAAAATAACTAAAGATAAGCAGGTGATTCAGATTTTTGAAGGCAACCAAGTGTACTGAAGAGAGAAGAAAGTCAAAGTAAATGTGAAAAAGCTAAAAGCAGAAGCTCTTATCATACAATGGTCCGGTTCATTTTTTCCTTTCACAAACTAATATTTCTTCCTAATTTTTTTTTTGTTTTGGTACTTTTGTTAAACCAAGGAGTCCAGCTTTGAATGTTTCCCAAGATGTGTTTCACGGGAGAGTTTATTTTGTCTACGGTATCCCCAGGGAAGCTTGTGGTTAATGATGTGCTCCTGCGCGCGCCTGGCAGCCAAGGGGACCAGACGAACAGAAGAGGCGCCCTGATTGGCTCTTGGGATTATGGCTTTATTAACGGGCTCTGACAGCCTGTCTGTCACCAACGCCAAGCGCAGAACATTAACTTGAACCGCGACAGCTCCACCCCCAGAGAAAATGGGGACCTAATGTGTTATAAATCAAGCTGGCTTTTGAAATCAATATTCCTAAAAAAAATACTACTGGAAAAAAACACATTCCTATTACTCAGAGTGTTGACATATTTATTAAAGTAGCATAAAAGCCACTGAGTTAGTCATTAAAAAATAGAAATGAAAATGTAACTATCAATTGAAACTTAGACTTTTCTACCTTTATGTTTTTTTTCTCTCTCTCTTTTTTGTTTTGTTTTGTTTTGTTTTGTATTAGGTTCACACATTGCAAAGTAAATGGCCAGTTCCTTTCATCAACGCAGTATGAAATTCTGGTAGCTCAAGGCTCAAGGTTTTGAATAGGCACCATTTTTGGCTGACTACTTTGCCTAAATCATGCAGTGCTCAATAGACCTGGATGTAGATAGGCTGTACACTAAGAAATCAGTTCTCCCGAAGACGTTTGTTCTCCCAGGTGAATCTACCTGTGTGTGAAGTGCAAACGGGAGGTACAGCAAATAATAGCAGAAAAAGAATATGTAGAAATCGTTCTAATGGAGAGAAAGAAGTTTCTTTCTTCAAAAGAAACTTTATGTTTTGAGATAATTGCAGATTTCACATGCACTTGTAAGAAATAATGCAGTTACCCAGTTTCCTCCAATGGTAACATCTTGCAAAACTGTAGTGCAACATCCGGACCAGGAGATTGACACTGATAACATCAAGATATGAACACTTCCATCACCACAAAGATATCTCATGTTGCCTTTTTATAACAACTCCCATTTTCCTCTAGCCTCCAAATTAACCCCTGAGAATCACTAATCTTTTTCTACTTTTATAATTTTCTTATTTTAAGAATTTGGGAAGTTGTTAGCCAGTATTTCTTCAAGTACATTTTCAGCTCTTCCCTCTTTCTTCTCTCTTTCCGAAATTCTGATGACATGGATGTTAGATCTTTTATTACAGTTTCACATGTCCCTGAGGCTCTATTCATGTTTTTCAGTCTATTTTTCTTCTTGTTCAGATGGATAATATCTACTGATTTATCCTCCAATTCAATGATTTGTTCCTGTGTCTCTTCCATTCTGATATTCAGCCCATTCGCTGAGCGTTTTATTTCAGTTCTATTTTTCATCTCTGAAGTGCCCATTTGGTTCTTGTTCATATCTTCTATTTCTTTGCTGAAGTTTTCTGTTTTTTCATTTGTTATAAGCATGTGTGTAATTTACTCATATAATAAATGTTTGTACCATGCTTGAAATATTTTTCATAGCTGCTGCAAAATCTTTGTCAGATAATTCTAACATCTCTGTCATCTTGGTGTTGCCATTTATTATCTTTTTTATTTAATTTGAAATTTTCCTGGTTCTTGGTATAATGTGTGATTTTTAATTCAAACCTGGACACTTTCATATTATGTTAGTAGACTCTGGATCTTATTGAAAGCTTTTAACTATCTTTTTCTGATACTGTTCTGCCAATGAAAGGAGGGAGGTCACCTTATAATTGCCAGATGGAGGTAGAACCCCAGATCCCCCTGACCTGAGGGGGTTCCTCCTTACTGCTGGATGTCCACTGTGAGAGTTCCACCTCTCCACGAGATCTCCACTGACAGTGCGGTGGGGATGACACTGCCACCCTTGAGTGATGGTGAAACTCCTGACTCTGCACCAGGTCTCCCCCAACACCCCCTAGCAAAGAAGCAGAGAAGCATTTGCTTCTGTCCTTACAGCCAGGTCGGGAGTGGGTGTTGGACTGGGTCAGCCTGGCTCTTACGGGTACAGGAAGTTTACCACCATTACTATGATTGACAAGCTTTCATAGGAAGCCCATGGTTGAAATTTGGATGAAACCATTTCCCAAACTACAGGAGCTGGTGTTACCAGACTTCCTTACAGGAAAAGGTCCTGGGTGGAAAAAAACATGAGATACCTAGTATATTCCTATTCAGTTTTTAGGTAATTTTGAATGTTTCTTAAAAAAAATCTTTTCGGTGATTGAGGCCTCTTTAAAAGGCAATGACAGAGAAGGTGAATAACATTCAAGTCACATCATCTCTTTGTTCAACATTCACTCATTCTGCTACTGTTGACTGAGTGAGTACTTTGTGTTAGCAGCTGTGCTAGGTACTGGGAACACACTGGTGAAAAACATACCACCTTGTCTCAAGGAGCTTGCCATACTGTATTGAAAGTTGGAGATTAGGTTTGGAAGCTAGGTAAAATACTTGGAATTTTGGGTGAAGACATTGGTACAATATCTTAATTTTGAAAATTAAAATATATAAACATGAGTAGGCCTGTATTTGTAGTTGAAATAGTGCTTTTCTTTTTCTTTTGCTTAATTGTGTTTGGCTCTTATACTGAACAGGCAGCATGCATTTTTATCAACTTCTATGATCAGAAGGATGTTTAAAAATCAAGTATGTTTTCTATTTTAAGCTGGAATTTCATGAAATGGGTTATCTCTCTTTCCCATTAGAGTAGGCAATAAAGCTTTGAAAAATATTTACAGAATTTAATTTCAAAAAATATACATGTAGTTGGTCATCACAATTTACTTTTCACTGTTGGCTTTAACTTGATATTAAAGACTTTGAAAAGAGACCCAACCGAAAAGGGACAGTGGCTCCCAGTTGAATAATGGCCAGGTCCAGAGAGGCAGTGGTGTGGGGAGGAGAGAAACTGAGAAACTGAAATAATCTGGCACTTACCACCTGGGTGACTCTAGACATTTAACTCTTCAAGCCTCAGTTCCTGCTGTCCTTTTTCCGATTTGTAAATTGCAAAGGGGAGACTGAGACCGTCAGGGAAATAATAGCATATAAAAAGCAAGTTGTCAACTGTACATCAAACATCAAGAAGAGCTTCCTTTGTTCTACTACTTTACACCCAGTTTATCTTCAAATACGCCTCCAAAATGATCAGATCCAGGGTAAGTTCCCTGCATGCTGACAGAAGAATCACAAAGACCAAGCTATAATTTGAATATTTGTCCACCCCCAAAACTCATGTTGAGATTTAATCTCCAATGTGGCAATTTTGAGAGTTAAGACCTTTAAGAGGCGATTGGGTCATGAGGGCTCTGCCTCCTGAATGGATGAATCTATTCATGGATTAATGGATTAATGGGTCAATGGATTTATGGGTTATCACGGGAGTGGGGCTGGTGGCTTTAGAAGAAGAGGAAGAGAGACCCGAGCTAGCACGCTCAGCCACTTCACCGTGTGGTGCCTCCAGTTCTGCCTTGTGTGCTGCCTCCACCAGCAGGAAGGCTCCCGCCAGATGTGCCCCTTGAGCTTGGATCTTTCAGCCTCCAAAAAAAAATTTCTTTTCTTTATAAATTACCCAGTTTCAGGAATTCTTTTACAAGCTACAGAAAACTAATACAGACCAGGTGAGCAGAAATTCGCTTTTGCATGAAGATAAAGTAGATGTCGGCTCCTTTCTAGATTGGATTTATGCTTTTAGGTAGAATTTGAGATAACTCACTCTTTCAAATTTTTGATATCTCTACCTTCTTTAGGGCCTACGACACAGGTTTTAGATATAATTTGACAGACATTTAGGAAGCACAGAGTGCTGGATTGTAGATATTTAAAGATGAATTAAAATACAGTCTTTCATCTCTTTGGACCCGGACAGTGGAAATATCAGCATGATACAAAACATTTGATCATATTCTCGAAAATAGATTACATTATTATTTTTTCTTTCAATACATGACATCCAGATTAAAAAATCTTGAAACATGATGTTTTATCCTGTCGTTACAAAAAAAAAATTGTAGCAAATAAAGGAAATTACCCAAATAGAATCTATAAGAAGTTAAGTCACTAACAATTTCTGCATGTGGTCACAAGCCTTTTAAGAAATACGTAATTACAAAACGCCTGGTTCTGTATTCACGCATCATATGCATATATCTATATATGTACATCTCTGTATACGCATATTTATGTATGTATTCATCAATATACACATTTAATTTAATTCGCAACATCTAACGTCTATAAGGAAAACTGCTGTGTGCTTGCCTCACTACAAAGAAATTTGCACGGTCTTTATTAGGATGTAATGTTATAAAATTCTAGGTATTTACATGAAAAGAGAATAAAACATTAAGGAGAATTTCCTTTTTCTGTTTAATGCAGGGAACACCAATGGGCCATTTTAAAGCTCTACAAGTGCCAAATAAATTTCCAAAAGAGGTTATAATGTTTTAAACAAAGGATAACACCAACCACAAGAAAAAAAAAATCACAGAAACGAGGAGAAAATACACTTCCTGGCTCTGAAGCTGTTAAACATTCTGAGCCAGGAAACCTCCTTCACCGGGGCGGGGCAGGGAAAGTCTGGCTCTCCTGGGACCGATTCCCTGCTAAGTCGCCACAAGTTTTCCCTCCCTCTCTCCTCCATTCTCTGCCCCAGTCTCCAAACAGGGAAGTCACAGGAGAATGCCAACGCATACACCTGAAAGGTGTCAGAGTCAGACACGGATGCGTGTTTATTTTAAATGCCCACGCATTTAAAATGGGCTGTACTTGCAGACAAACCCAAGGGATTCCAAACGACGCCTAGAAGTTCATCTTATAGATTGGGTGCCAAGCCTATAAAAGAACAACAGTAAAACAGAGCCAGCAGGACGTCGCTTCGCTCCGAAGGGTTCGCGCGTGGCGCGCAGAGCCGGTGCCCAAGCTGGGGCCAAGAGCCGGAGCCCCGAAAAGGCGCGCTGCCTCTTTAAAAGGCCGCGCATCTCCGGGCCGGCCTTCCTCCCCGGGGCTCCAGCTGTGATTGACGCTGGGCGGCGAGAGGAGGCGCCTGGCGCTAACAAAAGTCCGGCCCGCGGGCGAGCTGCGCCGGGCCGCCAGTCTTCGCTCGCTCCGGGCACCCGCAACAAGTGGCCGTCGCGCCCTCCCCGGGGAAGCCGCGGGCGCGCAGGGGCAGCCGAAGGAGGCGGCCAAGCCGCGGAGCCCCGGGGCCCGCCCGGCTCCGCGCCCACCGGAGGGGATCGGGGCGGGCGGATGGGGACCCGGCGGCGGCGGCGCGGCGAGCCTCTGGGCGGCCCTTGGGCGCGGGCTGTGCGCGGCGCTGCGCCCACCGGCCCCCAGGGCGGATTCTAAGTGCTGCGGCTGTGCCTGGCCCCGCCTGGAGCCACCGGGGGTGCCAGGAGGGGACGGAGCACCCCCTCCCACTGGAGTGCGGGGACCTCCCCAGGCCGGAGGTCGGCCCCGGAGCGTGGGGGGGGGGGCGATGTGCAGCTAACGGTCCCGTCGGGCGGGCTTTCCTCGGGCCGAGCGCGCAGAAGGTGCGCCGCAGCTATGGAGTGTCCCGGGAGACGGCGGGCATGACGGCAACAGGATGGGCGCGAACAATGGCAAACAGTACGGCAGTGAGGGTGAGTGGGCCGCCTGTCCTCAGACTCCCGGATCGCGTCCCTCCTCCCCTTTCCCTCGCCCTCCCGGCTGGGAAGGGAGGTTCTCGCCCGCGGCCGTGACGCACCCCATTTGGCACCCTGTCTGGGTCACCACCTTCGCCTTTGGCAGAGAGTGACCAGTGAGTAGGTCAGGCGCCCCGAGGATGCTTTTCCACCGTGGGGGTCTCTTTAAGCAACTTCCCAGTTTGTCTTTGGGAAGGCTCAAGTTGCATCTCTGCTGTGTTTCTGAGCACATGTGCCTCAATCTTCCTTCCCTGGGCATCTGGGGTTTAGGAGATGATGGTTTGGCAGATGGCGGAAGACGTTTTTGAAAAATAACTCAGTGAAAACTTTACTGGGCCTTTGTGCTCCAGCCCCCTGGACTCTACTGTAGCAGGAAAAACTTCTGGAAGGAGAAGTTAAATTTCCATTCTTTGCTCGCTGCCCCTGCTCTGACAGCTTCATGAAACTAAGCACCTATCAGTCCTGCGAGGCGTGGAATGGCTGGGGGGCTTTGTCTGGGCTCTCTCGGGGCTCGAGACGGGCAAAGGACCATCTGTTACGTGGGGCTGGAAATTGCACAGAAATATTGCCTGTCAAGTGGGAACTTGGAAGTTGGGGAAACTTTAAACTCCACCTACTCCTAAAAGGATGATGGATGTCTGGGTTGGCTTCTCCCTCCTTTCTCCTCCCTCCTCCCGCTCTGCATAAAACCGTAGCGTTGTATCCCAATTAACAGCTAGCCCCTGATATGCATAAGGCAAAGGCATTTTTCTGCAGTTCAAAAGTTAAGAAGGTTTGTGTCTAGTGGGCTTGGCTGAAGAGGAGTGGAAGAGACTGGGTCAGTTTTACAGCCCGCCCCCAGAGGACAGTTGGTTGCAAAGGAGGGGCCAGCGCTTGCAGACTGGTAGGAATGCAGGCTAGCTATTCAGCCTGTGGCCTGGAGGAAACTCTTATCATCCTGTTCGAAACTTTGAGCTGTGGCCACAGAATGTGGGTGTCTCTCCTCGTTCCTCAGCAGTTTTGTGAAATTACAGCAGAAACCGACCCTACAAAAACCATATCCACAAGAACCTTTTGTTTAAGTCATTCTTTTTCCAGATCATCATGTTTTGACTTCCATATGTGCCTGTGTGTGTGTGTGTGTGTGTGTGTATTTATGTATATTTCCTTATCTTAGGCAGTGATTTGAGGGGTTTTTTTTTTTTGACTATTTTTAAAAAAAAGTTAAAGGCTGCCTTTTTAGATAGCAAATGTGAAAGTATGCCAAAAAAGATTATTGCAGAATCTGGGCCACTCCCCAAAGCGTCTTAGAGTTAATATAAAAATTTGCGGAAAAGTAAGTGATTAAGCCTTCTTACTCTGAGTTATTAAAAAGCTTTCAGGACATAATTGTAGCATGTGCTTGTCAATTCTAGGTATATGCTAGTCGAGCACTGTCGGAGGAAAAAGACAACCCAAGAGGTACATAGAATCACTGCTATGAGTTCTTTCTTGAACAGTCCCCCCACCCCACCCCACCCGCCTCCTGCCCCAGCCCTTCTAATCCTCTGCAACTTGTTCTTATATCCCAGCATTCCCGTATTGTGCAGTGTGTGGTATATGACGACTTCCTGTCTGAACAGCAGAATTTTCAACCCTTGGGAGAGAAAAGGAGAGACAGGGAACTAATGTTCTCCAGCTGTTATCCTTAAATGCTACCTCTGCATTTTCACTTCAGGCGAAGTGAAATTTTACTGGGATCAGATTTAGATGCACTGTGGACTTTTTATAGGAAAAACCTCTTATGCTCAGCTGATTCAAGAGGACCAATAGGAAGCTTTACAAGGTAACTGTGAGTTTTGGCTAGAGGTACACACTGTGTTTAGTTTTCATCAACTTTCTTCAAATGCATCGAGATTCCTCTGTTACAGGTGAGGAAAACAGAAATAGAAGTAACATGACCTTCTTTTTTCTTCTTTAATCCCCAGCTATACTGTGGCTCCTCCTAAGTAGGGATGTAATATATGTAATGGGTTATGGTCCACTTTGTTATTCCATGGTAGATTGCAAATAACCTGCTGGGCTCAGGTGTGGCAGTGCCATCTTTCTTATCTAAAATGTTACATTTCAAAGAAAGTAAAAGCAACCCCTAGACATAGTATCTTCATTATCAAGGCTGACTGAAAATTAAGACAATTATATAGAATTAGTGGATTTTCTGTATAGTGTATCTCAAACATAAGGAGGAAATTATCCATGAGTGCATACCAATAAAATACAGTGAGAGATTTACTAAAGCAAAATAAATATGGCTTGAGAAGTACTCTGTACTTCTATATTTCAGCCCTTGTGAATGAACTGCAACCTAACTTAATAGGTAGGCAAGATTGAAAACAGGTCGGGCGCGGTGGCCCACACCTGTAATCCCGCCATTTTGGAAGGCCTAGGCGTGCGGATTACTTGAGGTCAGGAGTTCAAGGCCAGGCTGACCAACATGGTGAAACCCCGTCCTCTCTACTAAAAATACAAAAAGTCTCCGGGCCTGGTGGCGCATGTCTGTAATCCCACCTACCCGGGAAGCTGAGGCAGAAGAATCATTTGAACCCGAGAGATGGAGGTTGCAGTGAGCTGAGATCACGCAACTGCACTCCAGCCTGGGCAACAGGGCAGGACTCGGTGTCAAAAAACAAAAGAAAACAAACAAACAAAAAAATAGCTGAGTCTTGGCCAATCCCAGCAGCCATACTTAAACCAGTCATACGTTGCTGAGTGTTCAAACTGTGTTTAAATAAGGCAAACACCAACCTGTAACCAGTCCAGCTGTTTCTGTACCTTACTTCTGATTTCTGTATGCCATTTTCCTTTTTTTGTCTATAAATCTTCTTCCACCATGTGGATGTGCTGGAGTCTCTCTGAATCCACTGTGATTCTGGGGGCTGCCTGATTTGCGAATTGTTCATTGCTCAATTAAATTCCTTTAGATTTAATTCAGCTGAAGTTTTTCTTTTAATAGATTGCTCAACTCTAAAATATTGGTGTTTGTGTATGTTTCAAAAATCTGCAACTTAAGTATATTTTACTTAATAATGACAGTTGACATTGCTATGCAAATGTTTGTTGAATATCACAAATATTGTTGAATTATTAGAACTTTTAACACATCAGTATTCTGTTGGTAGTCTCATTTTCTTCTGCTCTTGGAAAACACCTTTTCATTGAAAACAATTATTCACGAGGCTTACCTTAGCAGATGTAATGGGGCAGAGGCTTCCAACTCTATATTCCAAGGACTAGCGCTATCTGCATCACCGGGGAGCTTGTCAAAAATGCAACACTACTCCATCATTTATCACATGCACGTTAAAGCTGAGAGAACTTATTGTGTAGAGTACAGAGCATTAACTTGGGAGTCTAAAAATTTAATTCCAGCATCAACTCTGGGGTGTTTGTTCTCTAAAGTGAAGGGAGAAATTTCTTATTGACATTACTTGTTATTACTATTCCTTGAATGTATAGTCATTCATTTCATTTTGCTCTTATAATGCCGTAAGGAATCACTTCATAGAGATTAACTTTGGAAAGACATAACTAACAGGGAAGTTAAGACTGTTATTGCCAAGAAATCAGTAAATACGCCTCCCACTTTTGTCATCCTTTTTGATCTCTTGTCTCTATCTTCCTCACGAACCTCCTCCTCCTCTTCTAACTCAACCAGTCCTGAAATCCTTGCTTTTCTCCATAGATCAAAGGTGTGTGTGAATTGATAATGGGTGTTTCCAAAGTGTTTTGTTTTCCTAAATCCTTAGTGAATATGCAGGTTATTGGTCTAATTTGCAGCCCCATCTCCTATTGCTATTAGAGAGACTTGGATTTTACTCCAGGGATGAAGCTAATGTGTACGTGATTAGTATGGTCTGGTAAATTCTTTTATGGAGGGATTTTCGTGTGTGTATATATATCTTCTTCCATGAAGTGTAAGTCCATGTGTAGGAATCTGGAGAATACGTTGGGGTGCATCAAAGTCATTAGAACCATTAGCTTTGACTCCAGTTAAGCCAAATAAATCTCAGTTCAAGTAGGAAAAGAGAAGCTGCTCTCCCTGCCTTTTAAGGTTTCTGAGCCTCACCATCACTTACTCGGTGGTTTCAATGTTTTGTTTATTCTGCTTCAGCAGGTCAGAGGCAGTACCACTTGCACTGTTAACAGCTTCTTTGCAAAGCTGAGGATGTTGTTAAATTGGGACTGATGAGAGGCCATAGGGAAGGGGCGAGATCCTTGGTAACTCTGCTGCTCCACCAAGGGCAGTGAATTCCTTTCACCATCTCAGATCGGTGCTGTCAGGTAAGGGGAGAGCCAGTTGCCTGAGAGCATAAATCTTCACAAATCCATTGCCGCCTCAGGAAACATATCTTGAAATTGTAATAACAATGGCAGCTAACATTTATTGAAAGCTTTCTATGTCCAGGCATAATTCTAAGCCACTCGCCATGCAGCGACCCACTTCATCCCTGCAAGGATCTTATGGGGTAATTACTTGTAGATTCTACATTTTACTGATGAGGAACACAGTACCAGAGAGAATGATTATTTTCCCAAGGTTGTTCAGTCAGTGTAGGCTGAATGGGGACCCCGGGCCAGCTCTATCTAAGCCCAGAGTCATTTATTCATTCATTCAACTTAACTATATGGTAACTTTTAACTTCCCGCTATGGGCCCAGGACTCTTAGAGTCTTGGGATAAGTCAGTAAACATGAAGATCCTGTCCTTGTCATTCATAAACGCTTGTGTGTGTGTGAGCTTGTGTGTTGGGAGGAAGGAGAACTGGAACAGTGAACACCCACACACAGTAATTCAGTAAACCATGTGGTACATTACAAGGGGCTCAGGTCCCTGAATAAAGAAAATTGTCAGGTTAAGATGATTGGGAATGTGGGTGGAGGGTATTACATTTTAATTAGAGCAGGCACCAAGAGCCTTACTGAAAAGTTGCCTTTTAAACCAAGACCTGAAGGACATGATGGGCTGAGCTTTGAGGATCCAGGTAGCATGCTGGCTGCTACTTTTAATCACTGTGATAAACCGAGGGGCATAGAAGCGTCCCCCACATCCGCTGGGGATGAATTCTAAAAACTCCAGTGAATGCCTAAAACTTGGAGAGTACCGAACCTGATTGCAGTCATTCAGAATGTTTCTGTCCATTTCTTCCACCCTCAAATTTAATTCTGTCTTAATTAAGCATTTATCATGCATGGTGGCTCTAACTTTTACAGTTTGAGGTAAGACAGCAAAGCTAGCAGGGATTTCTTTTTCCTTCACAGTTTTACGGATAGAATATTCATTCTTACTGTAGATGTTAGCAGCCTCAGCATACATTTTTTTTTGTTTGTTTCCTTAAGAACTTCCAACTTTTCACTTAAAGGAAGCCCTTTACGGCTTCTTGGCATATTTTAATTGCCCGCATCATTCCTCTTGCACTTTGGGGGCCATTATGAAGTAGAATAAGGGTGATGTGGACACAAGCCCTGCAATACCTCCACAGTCCATTCAATCACCGAGATGGCTATTCTGTGACTTCAGGGCTGGAAGCGTCTACATTGTGGAGATGCTGGACCTCCCAGGATGGTGTGAGATTTCATCACGCTACTTGGAAAGAACTCAAAATTTAAAACTTAGGGATTGTCTATTTCTGGAAATGTTTATTTACTAGTTTTGAACTACAACCATGGGTTGCTGACACTGAACAGTAAAAACTATGGATAAAGGGGGCTTCTGTGCAGTTTATGCTTGTCTTAGACAGTTCAAGCTGCTATTACAAAGTACCATGACCAGCTGACTTATTAACAACAGAAATTTGTTTCTTACTGTTCTAGAGGCTGGAGTTCTGAGATTGGGGTTCCAGCACGGACAGGTTCTGGTGAGGGCCCTCTTCTGAGTTGCAGATTGCCGTCTTCTCATTGTATTCTTGCATGGCTGTGAGAGAAAGAGAGCAAGCTAATTCTCTGGCCTCTTCTTTTAAGGGCACTAATCTCATTCATCAGGGTTCTACCCTTATGACCTAGTTACCTCCTACAGGCCCCACCTCCAGATGCTATCACATTGGGGTTAGAGATTCAGCGTATGAATTTTGGGAGGGCATAATTATTCACTCCTTTGCAAAGTGTGAAGGCATACATTTATCATTTTGCGCAAAGTACAACATTATCAGTCTTCTGTAGTCAGCTAGTAATGCAATGCAACAGGGTCAGTCTGGCCCCTGGTCTTACTAGATTCTTTGCTAATATGTTTCATCCACTTATAACAGATGATTTGTGACTTCATTTAAGGGAAGGGAGGAGAAGGCCCAGGGTGTGCTCTTCAAAGGTAATATCCTATTATTGCTTTGACTACTGAATGCTGCCTGACTTATTGGATATGTGCATATTGGCCTAAGATATCTCAAAAAATCACCCTAGTTCTGAGTAGAAATACGTGTTCATCTTTTGCCTCTAGCGACTCATTTCATTCTGATGCAAGTCGGAGATAAGTGATACTATTCTGCTATTAGTTTCAAATAAATTATTAGTGCAGCTAACAATACCATCTTTGGTCTAACAATGAGAAGGTATTTTTTGAGATTTGGGGAATCTTTTTGCACATTTAAAACACAACAGAAAGTAGAGGTAGCTTTTGTTTTCACTTGGAAATCAACTGACATAAACTGTCTTAACTCTCTTTGCCTTTTGAAATAGAATGGATTCTGGATTGATTCTGAGTATTAAGATTCGCTTTTGTCCTGAGGCCATATCCACTGGTATGTCTGAAAGCTGCTTGGATAACTTTGGCTAGCTGTTTGGTAGAAGTGTCTAGGTATTACGCATTTTAAGATGGCCTTAGGGATGTAATAACATATGTGACAGCATCTGGAATAAAATCTAGAGTGAATAAATTTCTTGAATGGATGAAGGGAATAAATGAAGTTTAGATACTTATATACAGATGCTTCTTGACTTATGACAGGCTTATGTCCCAATAAAAAAAAAGTCTTAAGTCAGGCAGCGTGCGGTGGCTCACTCCTATAATCCCAGCACTTTGGGAGGTCGAGGCGGGGGTATCACCTGAGGTCAGCAGTTTGAGACCAGCATGGCCAACATGGTGAAACTCCGTCTCTACTAAAAAATACAAAAATTAGCCGGGTGTGGTGATGGGTGCCTGTAATCCCAGCTACTCAGGAGGCTGAGGCAGGAGAATGGCTTGAACCTGTGAGGTGGAGGTTGCAGTGAGCTGAGATCACACCGTTGCCCTCCAACCTGGGCAACAAGAGCAAGACTCTATCTCAAAAAACATATATCTTAAGTCAAAAAATGCATTTAATACACCTAACCCACCCAACAGCATAGCTTAGCCTAGCCTACCTTAAATATTCTCAGAAGACTTACATTAGTCTTCACTTGGGTAAAACATATAACATCAAGCCTGTTTTGAAATGAAGTACTGAATATCTTCTGTAATTTATTGAATGCTGTGCTGAAAATGATAAACAGAATGGTTGTATGGGTACTCACAGTACAGGTTCTACTCAATGCATGACTTTTGCACTGTGGTAAAGTTAAAAAAATCGTAAATTGGGACATTATCTGTACCTTAGAAAATAACATTTGAAGCGCTGTCATGAAGAAAATTAGACTTCAGACTGCTGAACAAAGAATGTATGTAAGTTACAAGAAGTTGTATTTGGCTCAGCCTAAGGAAGATCTGTCTAATGATTAGAGCTGCCCAAATCGTAGCTGGGCTACCTAAGGAAAGAGTGAGCCTTCTCAAACGGGAAGGCGGTCACTACAGTGGAGGAGGTTGTGCTAGAGATTTCTTCATTGAGTAAGGGGATCAACTATCTGACCCTGAACCACGTTCCCTAGGAAACATTCTGTCACATGTGATTATGTTGGATGAAGGGTTATTAGTTCTAAGTCATGCTGCTACTTTTTCTCGTCAGTCCTTCTCTGTGATATTAGTTAGTGATTAGAAAATACTTCCCTCACTTTTTCTGGGCTAATTATGCATGTGAGTGTATTATACATATGTATTTATATCTATCTAAATATATTTAGATATTAATTTGAAAATCTACCCATTTTCTTTATTTCCTTGCCTTTGGTGGGATATAACCTGCACCCAAAATTGGATTTGATAAATGATACCCTATTTTCATTGCAGTAATGGATACCAACTAAACTTACAGTGTGATTGTTACTTGTATTACTGCCCTAAAACACATAGATCTACTAAACCTGAAGCAAGACCCTTAATTGTGTTTATGGTGAATGACTTGAATAAGTTTTTTCAGTTCGAGATAAGACTTTTAATTGATGTTATTGGTCAGTGATATTTGATCAGAAGCTACACATTGACTAGAATCACACAAAAAGAACATCTTTCTCAGGGAGCTCTGAGGCACTTTTGTATAGCATAGGGTCTGCTGGGAGGGGCAGAGTGGCAGTTCTTCCTCCTGGTAATAAAATCAGTGTTGGTGGAACTTCCTCAGAATGGAGCTTCTTTTTTTTTTTTTTTTTATTCCTGCTGTAGCTACAGAAATTCAGACCTCTTCTTTCATATCTTACTGCCTTAATCTCTAGATACAATAAGATGTGCTCTCAGGAAGTTCAGAGTCTAACTGAGAAGCTAGGCATGGAGGCCAGTGATGTCTGAACAAGATAATCTTCCTGATTCACAGAAAGACTCTACTGCCCCAGTGTGCTAAATGTGGACATGAGTGAGAAGTGGGAAGTGTGCCTAAGAATTGAGTTACCCTCTAAATAATGACAACCCTGGACAATGTCTTGAATTCCTGAAATGTCTAAAAGATGTGCCTGTTTTCTAAAAACAAAACCCCAAAACCAAAAAAAAAAAAAAAAAAAAAAAAAATAGTGAGTCACTGGGAGGGAGGAAGTAGAGCACAGGCTCTTGGGAAAAGCTAAATATTTTGTTTAGAGATTCTCCCTGGTTATCCCCAAAACCATCATGTTCCATTTCTCATATGGCTTAGTTCGTGGAAGGTGATTCCTGTGGGTTCCGTGTAAGTGAAGACCACGGTATGCTTCAGCAAAGGGGCAGGAAACCCTGGCCTGCCTGGGTGCTTCCCCAGCCCATGTACCACAGTGAGTAACAGTGGAAGCTGATGGGCAGATACTTCTAAAACGTGCTAGTTAATACCCCAGAGAGGGACAGCTTTAAAACTTTTGACATGAATAATCACTGACCATCTCTGAATTTTCCTGGGTAGTGAAAGATAAGCACATGGTCAGCATGTTCCCCATTCCGTAGTTGAAGAAGTGTAGACTGTTTCTGGAACTGTAAATCTCTATTAGGTTGTGAATTACATGTACTCGTTCTATCAATTCCTCTTTAAATTCTTAAACCAGTAACAAAATGAAAAACAGTTGTTAACACTGCATGAACTCATAATTGTAACTGTAGAAGCCTTGAGCAATGTGCAGAAATGTTATTAAAACATTTTTTTGTTTGCTACCCTTTCTGTGGTAAATTCCTTTGCTGCAGTTTCCATGCAGATGTAGCAGTGGAAAGGGAGTCAAAATTTCTGGAGAAAAATTTCAGGAATTTCTCTGATATTTGTGGATTGGCCCTTTTGCTGTAAGTAAGCCACTTTTTGGCAAGGTGGAGAAGTCAGGAAAAGTCTGCTTATATGTGAAGTTGAACCTTTTGGTTCTATTGAGTACTGGGGTCAAGTAGTGGAAGCATCTTGGTTAAGTCCAAGACCAAGGGCAGGTCTCACACATTCCAGCTGTCAGTGGTAACTCAGACCCTAGGAAGAAGAAGAAGGTATGCAGCTCAGGGAGGGGAGGAAGAAAGAACATAAAAATAAAGAGAGGAGAGAACAGGACAAATTCAGGGAGATTGGGAATTAGAGCATCAATTGCCTTCTAATGTAAAAAGAACAAAATCGATGTTCTACTTAACTCTCTTTTCTTAAGAAGAAAACTTATAACAGGGCAAAAATGATTATTAATAGATATTTGGTAGGCTTGGTTATTGCCAAGTTTATTCCATTTTTAATCATTTTAATAATCATAGCCAGCAGTTATTGAGCTCTTACTAGGTGCCACTTCCTCCCAGAGCACCTTAAGTCATTCAGGTAGTGCTAAGGACAGCCATTGAGGCTGGCACTGATGATGGATCCCACTTTACAGTTACCCACACAGAAGCTTAGATGCCGGCTCCCTACCCAGGGCACACAGCTGGTGTGTGGCTGAGTCACACCTGATTTCCCCAGCTTTGCTCTGGAGTCCATGCCCCTCCTCACCCTGCCCAGCACCCTCACTTTGGTTGCAGCCTCAGTCTTTCCCAATCTTTGTTTTGTTTGTGTGTTTAAAACAGTTGCAGCGACTGAGAGGTGGTCCCCTCCAAATGATAGTTTTATGGACTAGGTGATCAAAAATGAAAGGCATCTTCTGAGGGAATCTTTTAACTCGTTTTGCTCCCTTTCCAGAGGAAAAATTAACTGCTTCTTAGGCAGCAATCTGCTGACAAATTGCCAGGCTATCCAATGTCTGTAATAACTCTAGCATATAAAATGATGAGCATATTCTTTAGAGTCCACGGAGGGAGAGTAGAGCTGAGAGGCTGTCCTCCCAGTTCTCCAGGACATCAGTAACTTTTAATTGATCTTTGCGCTGGGACAGCCCTTTACCTGGGGTAGCCTTTGTGCCTACACACGAGCAAAGGCTCATGGAGGGCTGAGAAGAGTGTACACATTTAACTTCTGTTCTAAATACCTGAGAGTTTATACCTTATATTTTCCTCTGGTTTCAAAGCTATAAATTTAAAACAGCAGATGCTATGGGGAATTATCCCTATATATATTGGAGAATTTGCCCTTCTTTCTCACCAGTCCCTGGCCCAGGCTTCTCCGTGATTATGTCTGTGAAATTGCTTTGTAAATTATAAGGCATTTCAGGAATTGATCTCATTTATCATCACAGGACTGGTGGGAGGGGTATCAATCATTATTGTCAGTTTATAGATGAGGAAACTGAGGTCTTGGCAGATGAAAATAGGGACCTGCAAAGAAAAATGGGGATCCTTTCATCACTTTTGCAGCTCTATTAGGAATAGAGAAGTCTGGGTCCTTATTGGTCATCTCAAAACACAGAGCCACAACCCAGAAGTGCAGCTTTGAAATGGTAAATGATGAGAATGCAGCGTGAACTACTGTAAGACAAAGGATCCTGACAAAGTGACATTATTCATTGGAGTACACTTCCTGGTTTAAACAACTCAGCAGGGGCTCCCTCCTTTGCAAAACTCTGTTTGGGACATTAAGAGAAAGTTATTTTACTATTGGGAAGATCAGAGAATCAGCTCTAAAACTGGGAACCCTCAGCCTCACGAGAGTCTTTGTTCTCTTCAGTCTTCTCCTATCCTTCGTTGTCGAATAACTGCATTTCACAGAGGTCTTTGGAAGTGTTTAGGTTCTAGAGTAAGCCCTTTAGGATACGTTGTTATCAGAACTCATTGCTTTTCTATCACTGTTGAATAGAAATGCATCTTACTAATTTAGTCTTTAATTGCTTTACTTTCCATTCACTATCCTCTAGTTTAATCTCTATTTCTTTTACTGTTTTCTATTCCTTTGTGTTTATTCATTGCTCGTCCTTCCACATATGCACACTCCCGTGATTATAACCCCCCTCACACTGTAGGTCTTCAATACGGTTTTGTTAAATGAATAAATAAGGATGGATCTATAGCCATGATCTTTATTGAGTCTAGGAAAAAACCCTATGAATAGCCATGTCATATTTTCTGGGAACCTTTCTTAAACTTGGACATTTTACCCCCGTAAAAGTAAGTTTCTCTGGATGGACCTATGTCCTTTTTCTGAGGATATTCTAGTTTGGAACTTTATTTTTATCAACATAATTACATTTCCTTATAGATGAAAATAGTTTTGCTTGTCTATTTAAGGAAAAATGAAATAGGTATTTTTAAGCATTGCCAAAGACAGTTGCTGAAGACTCTTCAGCTTCACCCATTTACAGTATTGTTGACTTAACTATTTTCAGTGATTAGTATTGAGTAGAATCTACTATGTATTTTTTTTTTTATTGAAAATTATGTTGTTTTGTAGTATTTGTTTTATCTGACTTGGAAATTGGGTTTATATGAAAACTTCAGTCAATCTTTAATCTAGAAAACGTTTGTTCTTTAAATTAATAAATTATTTCCTTGGCTTAATGTTCTGTCTCTGTGTTAAAGAGTCTTAGGCTTATGAATCCTTTTAGATTCATATTGATCAGATGTGGCTTTGTAGCTCTAGTTTTCTCCTTTTGTTTTACAAAATACAGAAAAATATTGTGTGTATCTGGTGTGATTGGAATGATGTCTAGTAGATCTTCTGCTTCTAGCTGCAGCTGCCCACATTGCTAAAATCAGAAGCAAAGTAACCAATATAAGAAAAAAAAAAAACAATATTGACCTGTAATGTGTATGGATATGCACACGTACATGAGAATAGATTTAAATAACCCTTTCCTAGAAATCGAGCAAACTCCATTGTTTCTGTTTTTTTTTTTCTTGTGGTAAGAAATACAGTATCTTTCTACAAGGAATTTAAGAAGTACAATTAAAATGTGTAATAACATGATATCCATTAGAGGAGCAGCTTCAGATAAAGGATCACCATAATAATCAAGCTAGAGAAGAAGAAAATAGCCCAAGATGTGAGCCTTTGGAGTTGGAACTTGAGGTGAAGGCAACTGCCTTGTGAACAAAGGACTTGGAGTGGTTGCATTGAAGGAATCATTCTGTGATGTGGTATCTGCCTGCAGCTGTATGTTTTAGTTTGTTTCCTGCGTGTGTGTTCAGATCAGATGGATGGATGTGATGTCTCACTGGTGGAGGGGATTTTACTCTGCATGACACGAGCCTGGGTGACCTTCATTTTGAAGAGCCAGATGTCAATGCAGATTCATAGGCAACATTCATATTTGTTGTTTTAGTTTTTATTTTTAAAGATCAACAGCTGCTCCGCTGCTCAAAAAGATTTATGTAGCCTCATTTGGATAATGTATATTGTGCATACTGCTCTGAAATAAATTTCAAGAAATGACATTTATGTTCTGAATAACATACTTTTCACATTTTATTTTGCATCCACTTTACTTATTTAATTATATTGTAATACTTTTCTTTCTGTTTTTTCTCTCTCTTGAAAGACCTCTCCTGTTGATTACCTTGCAAGTTTGTTTGGAGAGGCAGTATTTCCTTGGGGAGTCTTTCAGCACTCCTAAAGCCATAACAACATGAACTGAGCAATAAAAAACCAATTCCCTCCCCTTGGTTGTGCTTCAAATAGTCATTTCTTTGATACAGGATAATAAAAACAGGAAAAGGATCACTTTTAAATGCTTTGGTTGGGGTTGCCTTACTTCCAATAAGGAAAATTGCCTCACAAGGGGGAGCATGGGTAATAAAGATACAACTAACTGAATAATTGTATTCAATCTAATGTTGAAATTCCCAAGTTGCTGCCTGCAAGTCTAATTTAATATTGGGATAGCTGTGCGTTCACTGTAGTGTGTAGATTTAAATTTTGCTGTCGCCGAAAATCATCTCTTTGCATTCAACAAAGATGAACTTACTGGAGATTTTTGATGCTACTGGAGATTTTTGATGCCCCTCCCCCATTAGGAATACTTGTAAGCTCTGTGGTAGGTAACAAAATGGGACACTGACCAAGAATGAAATACTGAGTAGAATTATGGATGTTATAGTGGTGAAGATGACCTCAGAGCACCTTCCAGACAAAGAGTTTGAGGCACAAAGAAATAAAACAGCTTTACTAAGGTCATACAGATAGCAAGGCTTTGGGATACTAAAATCGATTTTCTTAGTCTAGCTGTGTTTCATTGTAATCCATTTCTTTCCTCCTCATCATACTTCTTCCCTTTTTTCCTTACTTTCAGAAGATTTGAGATGGATAGAGTGGCTGCCCTACTTGTCTGTCCCTATGGCCCCTTCAGGACTGACATGCCTCTGCCCCCGGCTGCCCTGTGTTAGCCACTGAAGGTTCACAGCCCAGCGCCTCTCCAGAAATTACTCTTATCCAAGACAGGGAGGTTGAGGGAGCGGGGAGCCACATGCAATGACTAGTTGAGGAAGGTACAATTTGGGACAATTCTGAAGGGTCATTTTGTATCCAGAGCGCCCCATGGAGTTTGCAGAGTCCCATGTTGCAACTACATCATAGACCACCTTCTCCCTGTCCAGTTTGCATTCTCCCCTTGCCTTTCGTAAGGTGATCCCAAGGATGTTTTCCAATAAACCACCTGCACTCAGACCATCTCAGAGGCTGTTTACCAGGGAACCCAACATAAGACAGCAAAGAAACTGGAATAGGATGCTGTTTTGGCAGTGGCCACGGATGGACAGGATGCCACTGTTAGGCAAGTCATCTTGTTCCTGGGAATCTCAGCCATTCTTAAAGGGTAGCTTTCAGCTGACCGTTAAGAGACATGCACTGGTTTTCTGTTTGGAGACCTAGTCTAATTCTTTCATCTTATAGATGAAGTCAGATTCTGTGCATTCAAGTGACTTGACCAATAGCACACAACTAGTTGGCAAAAGAACAAAAAACAAGCTTACAGTTTCTGGCTACTGCCATTGATTCTGTTTTTGAAGAGCCATCATGGAATATTTTCAGAGTTGTCCTGCTGCTATAACTCAGAATTGACTGCAGATGGGTCTAGAGACCATTTGCCTGATCCATTTGCTCAACTCTGGTGTCGAAAACAGATATCTCAATCATTCCTCCGTGGTTCTGTTTTACTGATTGTCTGCTGTGCTTTGAAGAGTGATCTCTGAAGCTCACAATAGTTGGTGAGTATTCAGTAGAATAATGAAGAAACAATAGTGAAGAAGTAGCAGATGGTTATAGTTGTTATTGTCTGAAATCAGCATTTCGTGTTACTGCTTATTAAGAGTATTGGGGAATATGCAATGCTTACTAAATGAGGGACCAAAGGCAAGTACAGATTCATTAGGCAGAGGAAACATACAGGAGTGAGTTGAATCATAAGCAAGATGAAAAATGACTAAAAATTAATATGTACTCTCATGATTATACTAAATAGTTTATTAGTCATTTTATTATGCTCAAAAACATTCCACTGAGATTATCAAATTACTATAAGCTTAGAATCACTATGATACTGAGAAATTTGGAATTAATTGAAAAACGGATGATTAGCTTATTATTATCACTACTACAGGGATCCAGATTTTATATAGTTTCCCTGGCATAATTAACCAGCTACTCCTTTAGAAAACATTCTTAGACTCCCATTGTCTGTAAATTAACTCAAAATTTATTTTATTTGATACACAGAGTTCTGTGAGCCAGATTCTCTTTCTTTCGGTCTGCTCTTCTATATTTACTCTATACTCTGGTCAAATCAGGAAACTCAGTGTTCCCTAAACATACCTTTTATTTTCCCAAGTTTGTGTCTTGTATCATGCTGTATTTCTTCTTGGAATATTCTTCCCATGTAATTACCCATCATGATCTACTCGATTCAAACCCAATTCAATGTTAACTCTTTAAAATGAAATTTTCTTTGGTTTCCCTGAGATGTGTCTGTTTAAAGTACTAAACTCTGTACTTTGAGAAAATATATCCGGTGCTCCTAACTGCATTCACTATGTCTTCCCTCTGAACTACCATGGCAGTTTATTCGTATGGGACTTTTATGTCTTACTTTGCATACAGTTACTTGCATGTCTTTAATTCAATGTATTTGTAGGTATCCATGTACCAGAGTCTATTCTAGATTGATACGGTTTGACTGTGTCCCCACCCAAATCTCATATTGAATTGTAGTTCCCATAATTCCCCCACACGTTGTGGGAGGGACCTCGTGGGAGGTAATTGAATCATGTAGGTGGTTACCCCCATGCTGCTGGTCTCGTGATAGTGAGTGAGTTCTCACGAGATCTGATGGTTTTATAAGGAGATTTTACCCCCTTTTGCTCGGCACTTCTACTTGCTGCTGCCATGTGAGGAAGGACGCGTTTGCTTCCCCTTCTGCCACGATCGTGAGTTTCCTGAAGCCTCCCCAGCTATGCTGAACTGTGAGTCAGTCAACCTCTTTCCTTTATAAATTACCTGGTCTCGGGTATGTCTTTATTAGCAGCGTGAGAACGGACTAATACGTAGATATTGGGAGTTTTATAAAATAGGGAGTTGTTTTTGACTTAAGGGACCCACAGTCAGGTGGGTAGAAAATAATAAAGTACTGGAGGAACCATAGAAGGTAAACTAAAGCATTCAGTGAGACACCAGCCTGGCCGTGGTGAGCTTTGGCCGTGGGTGTTTACAAGGACTTTCTATCTGAGTGTACCTAGAACTGAGTCTGGGAAGAGTAAGAGCTTGCCAGGTGTGGCTGGGAAGGCAGTGGGGGAACAACATGAGGTCAGATGAGGAGGCAGGAACCAGTCATAGGCTCTGTGGGGAGGAAAGGGTGATGTGAGCTGAGCTTCACACCTGGAGAGGCAGGCAGGTTCAAGTGATGATGAAAGCAACATGAAGGCAGCTGGATGGCAGGAGAGTCCGTTGTCAGATGTTTAGCAAGGGGAGCCTTGAATCGATTTAGAAAGGTCACTGAAGAGGCATGTGGATTACAGGAGTTATGGGGGACCCTTCTCCACTCCTTATGTTTACTTCCACATGAAGGACCATTGTTAATTTAACTCACAGCCTGGAGTACCTACCTGGTTTGTGAATTTGGGAGAAATAAAATTGACATCTCAGCTGCATCCTGTTTTCCTCTTGGGAGAGAGCTGCCCTCAGGAAGCACCCTTATCTTGGGGGAGCTCTTCTGCCCATGGGTAGACTAGTATTGGCGTCTTGCTGCTGACACAGGTTCAGTTTGTGTGTGTGTGTGTGTGTGTGTGTGTGTGTTTGTTTTTTGTTGTTGTTGTTTTTGAGACAGGGTCTTGCTCTGTCACCCAGGCTGGAGTGCAGTGGCGTGATCTCGGCTCACTGCAACCTCTGCCTCCTGAGTTCAAGTGATTCTTCTGCCTCAGCCGCCTGAGTAGCTGGGATTATAGGCCCACACCACCATGTCTGGCTAATTTTTGTATTTTTAGTAGAGACGGGGTTTCAGATGTTGGCCAGGGTAGTCTCAAACTCCTGACCTCAAGTGATCCACCTGCCTCAGCCTCCCAAAATGCTGGTATTATAGACATGAGCCACCGTGCCCGGCCACAGGTTCAGTTTTAGTTACTTTGCTGTAGACCTAAAACCACAACCTTCATACTAGACTCACCAGAATTGAAGGTGCCATTTTCCTTTCTACCTGCCACATCTTTTTATTATTTCCTCATTGTGTTTTGGACCTGGCAGGGGAAGGGAGATGCTATTCATGAGCCCCCTTGACACCCTAGCAGCGACGTGCAATGGCAGGTAGGAAGGGCATCTCATAGAGAGCAGGGGGACATTTGAATTGTGGCTGGGATACAGTGCCTGAAAAAGAGAGTATGGCTTTCAGAGAAGAAATGATGGTAGACGCTACGGGACTTGGTGACGAATTGGCTGAAGGGATTGAGAAGATGGAAGATTCTAGAGGTCTCCATCCTCCTGTAGAGGACTTTAGTTTGGGCAATTGGGTGCCACATTGACTCCTGCACCTTAACTTTCTGTTTGACTTGAGTTTCCCTTGAGTTGGTTGTTGAGGCCGGCAGAGTGAATCAGGACCTTCATGTCTCCTTGAGACATCCCACACAGTATCTGAGAGGATTTTTCAGGGACCGATACAGTTGGGCATTTGTTCATCTAAATTGTTCATTCCTTTCTTAATTCCTCTGGCTTGCACATATTTATTAATCTCCTTCTATGTGTTAGCGCTTGTTTGGCCCATCTACGAGAAACAATGACGAATGAAATGTTTACTTGTCCCTAGGAACTTGCAGTCCGGTGAGGAGGCCAGAAAAGGATACAGTGGGAGTTGCTGTTTAAGCAACTTCAGAGCCAACCAACATGAGTTAGAATCTGGGCCCTGCGGCCAGGCACAGTGCCTTATGCCTGTAATCTCGGCACTTTGGGAGGTTGAGGCAGGCAGATGACTTGAGGTCAGTAGTTCGAGACCTGCTTGGCCAACATGGTGAAACCCTATCTCTACTAAAAATACAAAAATTAGCTGGGCGTGGTGGTGTGTGCCTGTAATCTCAGCTACCTGGGAGGCTGAGGCTGGAGAATTGCTGGAACCCAGGAGGTGGAGGCTGCAGTGAGCCGAGATCGTGTCACCACTGCACTCCAGCCTGGGCGACAGAGCGGACTCCATCTCAAAAAAAAAAAAAAAAAAAAAAAAATCTTGGCCCTGCTACTTCCAAGACTGGCTATCTCACCAATGTCTCCTTTGTAAAGTAGTGAAGTTGGTATCAACCTCAAATGCTTACTTTGCATTATTTTAAAATTCTCCTGATGCGGTCCAGTAAACTACTGAGTTGGCTTATGAATGTATTCTGCCAGAGACTTAGAAAACTGAAAAAAAAAAAAAAAATTCATGTTGAAATTAATTTTTGAGACAGGAATTTCCTGTCTATAGCTCAAAGAAGTTGTCACAGGAGAGCAAAGTTAGGCTCTATTTCTTCCTCTTTTGGAGAATCCCTTCAGATCACCATTTGACGGAAGGAAGTTAGAATGTGACTTATTTTTTGTGAAGTTTTCCTTTGTGGGTACTAATTGCATGAAAGATCTGAGAAAGAGTTTGAGCTACCCTTATGTTATGGCAAATTCGGACATTCCTAGAAGGAGGAGAAATAGTGTATTGGTGTGATTTGAAGACAGACCTGGTGGTAATGGAAGCAGCACTCAGGTTAGTAGTTTCCTGTCCCATTTTGTTACGGGAAAGGAGTCTGGATCCAGACCCTAAGAGAAGGTTCTTGGATCTCGCACAAGAAAGAATTCAGGACGAGTCCATACAGTAAAGTGAAAGCAAATTTATTAAGAAAGTAGATGAGTAAAAGAATGGCTACTCCACAGAGCAGCCCTGAGGGCTCCTGGTTGCCTATTTTTGTGGTTATTTCTTGATGATATGTTAAACAAGCAGTGGATTATTCCTGCTTCCCCTTTTTAGTCCATATAGGGTAACTTCCTGATGTTGCTGTGGCATTTGTAAACTGTCCTGGTGGTGGGAGTGTAGCATGACTGGTGGGAGTGTAGCAGTGAGGACGATCAGAGGTCACTCTTGTGGCCATGTTGGTTTTGGTGGGTTTTGGCCGGCTTCTTTACTGCAAGCTGTTTTATCAGTAAGGTCTTTGTGACCTGTATCTTGTGCCCACCTTCTGTCTCATCCTGTGACTTAGAATGTCTTAACCATCTGGGAATGCAGCCCAGTAGGTTTCAGCCTTACTTTACCCAGCTCCTATTCAAGATGAAGTTGCTTTTGTTCACACGCCTCTGACAGTTTCATACCATAATGAACTTTTCAATAGTTCTAAAGTTGGTGGGGGAGAATTTCATTGTTCTGAGAGTCCTTAATTCAATGGGAAATAGAATTGTATTTAGATTGTCGGTATGTGTGTGTATGGTTTATATGTATACGTGCACTATTTCAGTAGTCACAAGATCAAATTACATGCTATATGCCAGATTCTGGCACATTTATTTGCTGTAGTTTTAGTTCCCTAAATCCAACACTTCCAAAATTGAAAAAGAATTAAAAGCTGAATTAAAAGGTGGTACATAAGTAGTGATCAAGTTTCCTAACGGGAAATATTTCTGATATATGCTTTATTTAAAATTACCTTTATTTAGCAAAGAACAAAAATGCCTCAGTTTTTTCCTACCAGTTATATTTTTTTCTGTCGAAAGAAATACAATATCCTTCTGCAAGGAATTTTAAAAATACAATTAAAATTAAAGTGTCATTTGTTTCTTTAATAATCTGGTCCTGTCCTCCAGGGGATGTGGCATGCTTTCATTTATATGAAAGAAACCTAAGTTTTAAAGCAGGACAAACATCTGTAAATGACTTAGTTCAGTACTCTTGTTTTGGGGACTAACAAGAAGCCCAGGTACTGAAGGCAGGAACGAGTTTTGCAGAATCCCTTATGAGTTACAACAGAGAGCATAGTTGCTAAGAGCAGACTTGGATGCCAGACTTCCCAGGATCCAAACTAGCTGAACTGATTGCGAGTTGCCCGATCTTGTGCAAGTTTCTTAACCTGTCTGTGCCTCAATTTTTGCATCTGAAAAAGGGAGTCAAAAGCAGTTCTTCCCTCCAAGAGTTGTCGGGGGGTGAATTGAGTTAATAAATACAAAATTATAATGCCTGACACATAACAAACACTGCTTATTGGTCTACTATGATCTGCAATTCAGCAAATCTAAGATGCTTTGATGCTGTTGCTTTCTTGATCGTAGAAGCATGACTGGAAGGTTTCACACATTATGGCAGAATTGTCTTAGTGATTGTAAGATTATTGATTGTAAAATGAAGGTGTTAAGTAAGCAATGAGAGATGGTGGAGCTTGGCATTGATTAAATAGGATGTTACTGGTATTGTCATGATTTAAGTTACTTATGTCAGAGTTGAACTGGAAGCTGCGTTGTCTAGTCTAGCCCTTGTCCATTACTCTGCATTGTGTATTTGGGCAGTGGTTATATAGATTTAGATGCTTTCACTTTGGGAAGCAGAAACTTTACCTGTCTATTGTGAGAACACAGAGCCTACTCCTCTTTGGATTATATCGTTTAACTTAAAACTATCGAGACACTGAAGTATTGTAGATCCAAGACGTGAAGATGAGTAAGTGCAATGCTCTTGTTGGAAAAAGAAGGGTAAAGAAACTCCCAAATTCCCTTGAAAGAATGTGCCTCTTCGTCTGCGTGTACTTACAGCCTAAGGGGGATGATGGAGCTGCATTTATTTTCCTTGACTTGTTCTTGCTTTATGTTGGATAATTTAAATCCTTAAACTACTATACATTTCTTTGTACCGAGCAAAGATGCAGATTCATCTGAAGCTTTTAATAGTAATTAGAAAATACTGTTTTCATTGCTGTTATATTTCATCCAAAAGTGGAGGCCGGGGTGTCCATTTGTTAAGATTACGAGTACACTCACTCTGGGGCAAGTGCCATGTAAATTTTATACGTGTTTATGTAAATCCCCCATGGGAATGCCTAAATGAGGGCTTTTGTGAATACATTTAAAACTTTGGGCATGACTTCTCAGTTTGATTGGCTCCTTCATTACTATTTTATTATTCTTCCAGCTCTAGTTGGTCTCTCCTGCTCCTCCCTTGCCCTCACTATAATTCCCCCTTCTCCCTTTTCCTTATCCTCCCTGTTAGTCCCCTTTTGTCCCCCACAACCCCTGCCCCACCATCTTCTGTCTGTCTCCAAAATCTGTATGTATTTGATGGGTGTTTCTGGGCAGTGTGCCCAGTTTGGTTTATTTGTTTCTTGTAATTGTATTCAGAGCTTCAGTTACATGTTTCAGATCAATGCTCCAAATGACATTTGTCTCCCTTCTAACACAAGAGGTTTCCTGGAATTTTGTAGTGTTTTAAAATGCAAATGCATACTCGACCTCTCTAATGTGAAGTTTTACAAAAGGAGCCCCCAAACTGTTCAGAAAATATTCCAGATATCCCTGACTTAGGTTTTACTGCCCCAGGTCTCTGTGTAATGGAATAAAAATAGTAACTTATTAGTTAGCCTGATCGCTGCTGGCTGTGTTGCACTGATCTCCTCAACAAAAGCAATCTGCTGAGTACAGTTTTATGATGATCGTGTGAAAGAACCCCAGGTGTCCTTCTTGTTGAAATATAAGCTACTGTCAGCTTTAAAATGCCAGTGCAACTCTAAACACTTCATACTTTAGTCTCAGCCCAAAGTCTCTTTCTACTTTGAGAAAATTCTATATAATTCTTACAACATTCTAGCAAAAACTCTAAGATATGAAATATGGATGTTCCAGTGACAATAATGGGTCTTTATAGTTGTTTAACATTCATAATTTTAGATGTTTCAGACACTGCCATGTCCCATATGGTAGCAACTAGCAACTAGCTACATTTGGGTTTTAAATTTAAATTAGCTATGTGTAAATGAAATTTCACTTTGGATTCTCCAGGAATCCAGGCTACATTTCAAGGATTCCACCACCACATGTGATCACCTGTTGGGTGGCACAGATTGAACATTTCCATCATTGAGAAAGTCCTATTGGACTGTGCCGTTACAGAGGATTTAAGTTAGGGTAAATGGCACTAACTATGCCAGATTTCACTGAGTTTATTAGTTAGAGTAAAACAGCTACTTTAACAAGAGACCATAGAAATACAGTAAATGAAAGGATTTTTAAAAATTCACAGAGTAGCTTGGAGGTGAGCAGTCCAGATTTCACGTGGGGCTCCTCTCCATACATCATCCAGGGTCAAGGCTGCGTCTGTCTTCTTGGCCGGTCACCCTCCATGGCGCCTTCTGCACATATGTATCCCAGTTTACAGGGAGAACAAAAGAACTGCAGCACTATAGGTTGACAATGACCCAGATATAGACATCATTTCCATTCACATCCTCTTGCCCCAGACGGAGTCGCGTGTCCACACCCAGCTGCAGGTGAGTCTGGGAAATGCGGCCTTCTGCTGGCAGCATGTGTGCAGCTTAAACTAGCCTTGTGGAAGATGTTGCATATAGAGACGTGATCTTTAAGGTGACAGTTCATTTGCCATAGTTAATTTGGGTGTTGGGGAGATGATATAGGAGTTTAATTTAGATAGTACCTAGCTTTTATTATGTTATCATCTAACAAAATAAGGGCGTAAAATGTCACTAAATAACAATAGAAAATTTTACACACTTTTTTTTTCCCCCATCTGTCCACTAAGAAGACTGTGCATATTGTGGCTCAGTATAGATACCACAGGGCTGTGACTCCCCTGAATGCTTTCTGGTGTTAGATAGACTTTAGGATTTATGACATTGACAATCTTCCTACTCTAAGAACAAAACTTGACAAAAGCAGCCAGGTATACTTTAAAGGAATGGATTTTACCGTCTGTTTGTGTGAATAAATGACACTTACTTCTTGGGGGGCTGAAGGGTTCATTTCTATAATAAACAGACCTCTTCCAAAGAAACCTGAGACATTCATTTCAAATTAGTGGAATTCTATTTTACATTTCCTTTTTCTCTTTTGAATCAAAATGGTAATTGTCATTGCATATCTGTGCGTGTAATTTCTCGGCTACTTGCTGCTGCTGACCCTGACCTCTCTTAACACAAACTTAGTAGGATTGCAAAGTGTTGGGATACATGTTACAGAGTTAGTTTTTTATTCATTGGTGATAGCTTGGAACAATAAATCATGCTATTACATTAATTGCTGTGGGTCAGTAAGTTCCCTCTTTTTCTTATTGTTACTGACACACTGAATTTTATCTCTTCTTAGATGGTGTGTTAGACTCCATTTTATCCATTTATCATAGGAGATTAAATTATAATGTGAGTAACCCACAACTTGCCTACATTAATCTTTCTGCAACTATTGTACATTGAAACATAATGTCCTGTCCCATGCTGAAGGAGCAAGCAGTGGCCTCTGGCCTGTGGAAAGGGAAGATGCTTGGCTGAGATGATTGGTGGACCCATGCTGATGGCTGCACCTGTTCCAATTCATCATCCGCCCCACTAGGTTCAAAGTTCCCAGGGCGTCCACAGAAGCCTGTCTCCGTCACATGTGTTTATCATTGCAGAGTCAGAATCCTGGCTTTGTCACTTATGAGTGATGTGACCTTGAGCCAGAGCAGTAACCGCCCCGTGCCTCAGTTTCCCCATCTTTAAAATGAGAAGAAGAGTACATAGCTCATAGGGCAATGGTGAGATTTTTAAATGGATTAAACATTCCCAAAGTGAATTGAAAGTTCCTCCTGGCACCTCTGAAGTTTTATAAGTGTTAGGAGTTCTTTATTTTTATTCATTTTGGTACATCTTTATGTCAAAAAGTCATGGAACTATTTCTCTTGGACAATACTGGGAAGTCACCTGTCTTAAAATCTTTTTCTTTTTCTTATAGTTATTAATGAATACGAATCTGAACTTTTCCATTTAAAAAATCCCTAACAATGGTTTCGTTTTATCGTGACACCTTAGTCCTAGACTCCACCTTCTCTAGGATGTCTTGGTCATGTTTTTCTGTTTTGCAAATGAGGACATTGAAGCTGGAGAAGTGCAATCACCTATGCACGGGTACACAGGTTAAGTGGTTGAGTTGTACCTTAGCCAACTTATCTTGCTTTCCAGGATAGGGCTTTTCCCTCCACATGTCTGCATTGCTCTGTGTGTGTGTGGGGAGGGATGGTATAAATACACATATACATATCCATCCATCCATACACACACACACACACATGCATGCATCTATAGTCAAGGACTCTATTATATGAGAGAAGGCAGAGGGGACAAAAATGATGATATTCTTATGTTTAAGAGGAGTCCGCAAAATATGATAAGAAGAGACTTCTGAACAATTTGAGCTTTGTCAATATGGATCCCACGTTAAAGATTCCAGCCTATGGCATCTCTCTGACTCACCTCTGAAAATGAGCAGCCTCTTCCCTGCAAAGTATTGCACTAGATTATTTGAAGTATTATGCAAGCACTACATATGCCTCCTGCTGTTAAAGAGCTCTTGGTTTTGCAGAGGACACACAATCATACACAGAGACGGGACCAGTTCTGAGCATGAAGTCACCCACCAAAAAGTAAAATACTGTTCTGTGTCCTTGTTGAAAATGATGTGGGATTGATGAAAGACACAGGGGAATGAATGAGGTCATCTGCAATGGTAGGGTGGGGTGAAAGAGGGACTTCTGTGAGGGAAGCCTGGGTTTTGAGTTAATGTGTGAGGTCAGAGGGACTTTGGCTTGGCAGAGAGGATGGGCAACATTTCCTGCCAGTGGGATGCAATGTGTGATGCGGGAGGCCGGGTGGGGGTAAGTTCCAAGTGTCAGGAATGGCTGGCAGCGTTGGTGGGCTGGCGCAGTGATCCTGGGCATGGAGGATGTGAGAAGAGTCCACACAGATTACCTCACTCGCTTCTCAACAGAAACCCTCCTGAGGATTCTGTGTTAAGGTAGCTCATTCACATACACCTTGTCTGGGAAGAAAAGGAGAGTGCCTGTTTGTGGGGAACACGAAGAATTCCAAAGGCGTCTTTCGGTTGCCCTTAAAGCTTTGGTTAGCATCCAGTCCTGGGAGCAATGATCGAGAAGCCATTTAATCAGTGTAAAACATGAGTATCTCATGTCAGAATCTCAAAACAATTAGCGCCGTTATTCAAAACAGACCGGGGGTACTCAAAGGAACACAGCACGTGCTTGCTGTTCCGCTAGAGGGAAGCCTGCTGAAAAACAAAAGTCCACAAATACAAGAGGAGAGTGCCTGCATAAAAGGAAACTCCAGCTAAATGAAGAGAGGATGAGCACATCATCCTCTGGAAGGGGAAGCCTCATAGTCATTAAACCTGGACTGAGAGAATTAAGGGATCTAAAAGTTTATACCTCATTTTAATCTGTTCTGAGCACAACTAGTTGCTTCCTGGTGCCTGTGAGGATCGTCTATACCAAGGATGGATTTTGGCCTTCCTAGAAAGTCCTTGAAGCTGTTGTAAACTTCCTGGAGAGCTTACAATGGTGGGCTCTCTGCGTCATTTGTGGGTTTATTTCAAAATGAAACTCCATTCTTTCAAGGTTAGGTGGAGTTGGCCTAAATCTTGCTAACTGTTCACATTGTAGTAAGTTCAGTTGGTTTGTGGACCTTCACCCATGGTGACTTGTCCTTTTAGACCAGTATACCTAGAATAGAAAACGTACACTGTTTTGTTTCTCTCCATTTTCAGCTTTTGTTTTGCTTTTAAGCTAACTTGAGCTTAAAGTAACTAATCATGAAGTGAGATTCTTGCTAAGTAAGCATTCATCAGTAATGTCAGGTATTATAAGACTATTAGGTCTTTTCACTGCCCTACATTTAATTATTATAGTTGAGTATCACAATGCTTAAATTTAATTTAAAACAGCTGAAAGAGTCAACTGAGGAAGAAAATGAAGTATCTGTGATGGTGATTTTTTTCTTATTATTAGCTTGACAAATGATAAAATATTTGTCTCCACGAGTTAGCAAATACCAGAAATTACCTTTTCCATATTATTATGCCATGATGATTTTTAAATTCAGTTCATCAGAGATTAAAACTAATGTGTTTTAAAAGACTTATGGCTTATCTACAGCCGACTGGTGGAGTATATGGAGACAGAATTTCTCCTTTTACTTTAAAGAGTTTTCTGTAAGATGTTCTAAAATATTTACTGTAAAACATTTAGAGGACATAGGTGAGCCAAAAGTATAAAACTATAATCTCTGTAATCTCACTACCCCGTAATAATCACTGTCAACATCTTAATCTATTTCCTTCCAATTATATGATTCGTAAGCTTTACTCATAGAATTGCTTTTAGGACATATTAAAAAGGAGTGTCATAGAATTGTAAAGTCACAGGGAACTGTAGGTCATCTGGTACAACCTCTTATGCAAGAAGGAGTGTCTTCATAATACTGCCTTAACTGATACATACCCAGTATCTGGACTCTCATATTTCTCCTGTTTCAAGATTCTTCTTGTGTCAGACAGACCTCTTTTAAGGGTGGAATGTTTTTTAATTCTTCAAGTATTCTTCACTGAGATAAAAGCTGTTCTCTTGACATTTCAACAGCTAACCATCAGAAACAATATCTAACGTGTTTATAATGTTCATATATTACATGTCCTATTTATTTGAATATGCATTTCAAGTTTCTACTTGGTTCCTTCTTCGAGTAGATGTTTCCCTTTCCTCTTCTTTGTTCCTGTATCCTCTTTCTGGCTTTGAAGCCCCAGAATACATGGCAGACATTGGATAGGAAAAATGTCGGGGACCCTCCCTAATCTACTAAGATTATCTACAGGGAAACTTCTCCTATGGACCCAGGAGTTTCTCTTCAGCTCCTTTACATAGGATATAAGTCCCTTTAGCTTTTATTTTCCCCAGAATATCTCATGGCCTAGTTTGGTGGAATCTAGTGGGACATTTGTGACTTCTTTCCTTTCCTCACATCTTGGTTCTCACATTCTGTATTGGTCCATTTTCATGCTGCTGATAAAGACATACTGGAGACTAATAGGTTTAATGGACTCACACAGTTCCATGTGGCTGAGGTGGCCTCACAAATCATGGCAGAAGGTAAAAGGCACGTCTTACATGGTGGCAGGCAAAAGAGAATGAGAGCCACATGCAAAAGGAAACCCCTTATAAAACCATCAGATCTTATGAGACTTATTCACTACCACAAGAACAGTATGGGGGAAATTGCTCCCATTATTCAATTACCTCCCACTGGGTCCCTCCCACATCACGTGGTAATTATGAGCGCTACAATTCAAGATGAGATTTGAGTGGAGACACAGCCAAACCATATCACATTCCTAACTGGAAATATTGAAGTCTGAAGGCTGTTTTTTTAAAAATTATTTGTTTATTTAGTCTTTAATTGACAAAATTATATATATTTGTTGCTTACAGCATGTTTTGAAATATGTGTAAGTTGTGGAATGGCTAAATCGAACTAATTAACATGCATGACCTCAAATACTTATTTTTCTGTTATAAGAACATAAAATCTACTCTCTTAGCAATTTTTAAGTATACAATACATTATTATTAACTGTAGTCACCATGTTGTACACTAGACCTCTTAAATGTATTCCTCCTTTCTAACTGAAATTTTGTGTGCTCTGACCAGCATCTCCCCCATCCTTGTACCCCCAGTCCCTGGTAGCCACCATTCTACTCTCTACTTCTATGAGTTCAAATTTTCTAGATTCCACATGTAAGTGAGATCATGCAATATTTGCCTTTATGTGCCTGGCTTATTGCCCTTAACATAATATTCTCCAAGTTTATTCATGTTATCACAAATGACAGGATTGCATTCTTTTGAAAGGCTGAAGGGTATTCCGTTGTGTATATGCCACATTCTCTTTACCCATTCCTCCAATGATAGATACCTGGGCTGATTCCATATCTGGCTCTTGTGAATAATGAAAGCTAAGTGTTGAAACCTAACTTTTTACAGTTTTTTAAAGGCATAGTTGCAAAAATATTATCTTTCTTTTATGTTTCTATTGCCTTCCTTCTTAATGCTCACTTTCCTCTTTTTCTTAACTTGCACCAATATGTTGAAGTATCCCTTCCACAGATGGCGTTGTATATACTCTTGTTGCCTACAACATCCATATCCCCTGCCATCTTACTAGAAGAAACCCAAATTGGGGTGGTAGTGTGCCAAGTAAAATAGTTTCCCCATAACTAGGGGTGGCTTCATGGCAGCTGTAGCCAAGGAAATGTCTATTGGTATCTGTGGGAGTTCTGGGAAAACTTAGCTGACATTTTGATGTTTGGAACTGTAGCAGGCATTTGGCATCCCTTAGATAATACCCTTGATGATGAAATCTAGCATGCTGGAGAAGATACAGCAGAATGATAGAAACATCTTTGTTCCCTGGTGGCAACATTGAGTAGTTGAACTAATGTCAACAATTCTTTACCTCCATACTTTACATTAAGTGAGAAAAATTAACTTGTTAGTTTGAGTCATTTTTCGTGAGGTTTGCCTTTATATTCTGACTGATGCAGATGGTTTAAAAAACTATCAACCATCCTGATTACCCTCCTCTATACAAACTCCATATTGTTAATGTTCTTCTTGGAATACAAAGATAGAATAAGACACCACTTATTATTAGTGACTGCTACATAATGAGGCTTAGTACATATTTGTCTAGTGAATTAATAAATGAGACTTAGTTGTTCATTAAGGGATCTTAGATCTTGTTCTTAGTTTGGTGCACAATTAGATTGTATTGGAGTTTTGGTCAACTAAAACTTACAGATTCCCAGATAAGTAGATGTGTTAGGGATCCCTAAGACCACCCTAATGTTTGGTGATTCACTGGAAGGACTCATAGGACTCAGAATAGCTGTTATGGTTATGGTTTATTATAGTGAAAAGACACAGATTAAAATCAGCAAAGGGAAAACGTGTATGGGACAAAGTTCAGGAGAAATGAGGTACAAGCTTCTGGGTGACCTCTTCCAGTGGAGTTGCATGAGAAAAATGTGTTTAATTCCCTAAACAATGGTGTGTGACAACATATACAAAGTATTGGCAACCGGGAAAGCAGCCCATGCTTTGGGGCCAGCTGGGGAAGCTCCCATGACCCTGCGTTTTTTTGCAGGTTTGTCATGCAGGCATGTAGCACCCATAGAACTGACCTTAGCTACTTATATTGCAGTCCCGCAAAGAAAACACTGGCATTAACCATAAATCACATTCTTAGAATAAACTTACCTGATCACATTGAGACAGGATAGCTTAAGGTCTTAGTCACAGATACACTGTAGATCTACAAAACATACACGTTGGAAAAGAATCAAAAGCAAGTACATGAAAATATTATCAAGAGCTATCCCTGACTCAAACATGCGCTACTAGCAAAGCTTCAAACAATATGTATGTCCAAAGAAGAAAGAATTTATAAATTCTGTATAGTATAGTATTGTATAGTATAGTATACTGTAGTAATACCATGGAAGACAATAGAGAGATTAAAATGAATAAACCAGGTCTATATGTAAAACAAACATACAAACACACAAAAAAGAGCTACCTCTGGGTAGTGAGATAGGTGATTTATATTTTCTTCATCATGCTTTTTATAATTTTTCAAAAATTCTCATTAAAATAAAGGACTATTATAATAAAAAAGATTATTATGTATAATGTAGGATGATATCGAGACTTTATATTTACATGAAAGACAACTCTAAAATTTAATGTCAAAGTTTGCTAATAGAACCCTTGAGAGACAGCAAGCTGAGTGTTTAAGGAATGGCTGGTTGTTTGGTCTGGCTATATGGCCTGGCCAACTGGCATGGGAGCAGGCTGACTCTGGCCGTAAGAGGGCATGTTGAAGATGCAACTGGTTAGGTGTCAGTAAATCCTATTACTCTGAGTGGTTTCTTATAATGTAATTTTAATTTCAGTTTTGTAAAAGTTTTGCTCAGGATTTTACCCCATTTAACCTAATTTCCTTTAATTGCATATTCAACTTATTCATAGTTTAATGAAGCCTACTGTGTACCTGGCACTAAATCCATCCTTGTACACTGCCGTTTTTCTCTCCCTCTCCTGCCTTTTCTAGGACATGAACTATGTCCAATTTAATTTATATGCTTCCTCTTCTTGCCGTTCCTCTGCAGTATGAGTTTATGCTTAAAGAAACCCTTTGCTGGTTCATGGTTAAGAGTGTGTAATCATTGATGAATTACTAACCTCTTTGAACTGTAGTATCTTCAGGTATAAAATGGAGGTAATTTTAGTGAGAATATCATAGGCTTCTGTGATGGTGTCACATGCTATGTATAAAATGTTAACACCATGCTTGGTACATTGTGAGTGCTGGATAAGTTATCTCTTGTTGTTAATGAAATGAAACCATGTGTGCCTGAATATATTTTTACTGAATGTCTATCATTAACTGTGTAGTCATTTATATCTTTTTGCAGTGCCTGTTTCTCATATACACGAGAAATGGAGAGCTTTGATTCCCTGAACATGCGTAGCCTATTAATGGCATTCCCATTTTAATTTTTAATAATATTGCCCTACACCCTTTAAAAACTATTTTGAAGTGAAAATTAATACTTCCCAAATAACCTGGACCAGATATTGGTTGTTAAGAGAAAGAAGCTGTGACGTGACTGAAAGCTCTTTCAACCGCATCTGTTATTCTGAATCTAGCACTTGGATAAAGACCACATGTTTAAGATGATTCCATGGGATTGTATTCTGATGGACAAATTATTGTCTATATTCATCAGATCATTTCCTTGACTAAGTTGAAAGGTAAAAAAATTTAATTAAGGCCAGATAGAAATCATCCCTTCAAAAACTTTACTGACCAACTGAGACCAAAGCTGCCTGGTGGCCAGAAATAAAATGTCAGTGACTGGCATCCTGCCTTATGGACTCTGTTTCTAGCATCGTCCCACAGCATCTGCTCTGATCTTTGGCTATACCTTCTAGATCCCTAGCCAGGAACAGAGAACTTTGGCTTCCATGACTTTAAGGGGGAAAATCCGAGTTGAAGAACACTGATTTCACATCAGCGTCATGAATCCTGTGCAGCCCGAGCAGTGGCTGTAGTGGTGGATGTATTCAAGAACCATTAGGGCTTCACATTGGCAGAGTTTTGCTGACAAATGGGATATCAGGATGAAGACGGGGAAGAGTCAAAGATGCCTCCCACATTTTTGATGTGGTTGAATGGTGAGTGGAGTTGCCAGCTACTGAGAGAGGAAATGCAGGGAGAGGATCAAGGTTTGGGCCAGGCTAATGTGTTGCAGACTTGTTGAGTTTGGGGTGACTGTGGGAGACCCAAATGCGTATATCCAGTGGACATTCAGGTCTGAAGCTTGGGGAGAAATCTGGGCCAGAGAGGTTTGGGAGCATCATCTTGTTGGAAATCACTAGATTACATGACATTGGCCAAAGGGAGCATTTCTTGGTGAATCATACTGTGTGTCTAATCAAACCACACTCTTCTTTTAATGCTGTGTGTACTGTGGCTGTTCCATAAACATTTGGTAAAAACGATGAAAAACTGATTGACTCATGGGGGCAAATTGTTTTCTTATTTTGGCTCCATAGAAACGACAACACATTTTTGTGGTATGATGAAGAGGGCATGGCGTGTGGTTATGAGTGATATTAAGCATTGTTTACTTGGTGGGGAGCTGAGGGGATTTATGAATGAGTTTCAGAGAGCACACAGAGACTTGAAATTAGATACAGAAATGGGTAAAAGAGCCATAATTTTCATCAGATTCTCAAAGAGAGTCAGGATACTTTATAAAAAAAAGAACTGATTGCATCGATGCCTGTTATCCTGAAGGCAAATAAGGGGAACAAAAATCACATCAGAATAATGGAGAAAGCCAGAAAAATCGCCTAAACAATGAGGGATCCCAGTTCCTGTGGGCTCTGTTTCTCCTCCCTGTGCCAGTGTTGTATAAGATGGGAAGAATTTGGGGTCAAGAGTTTCGTAGTGTGGCTTGGCAGAATCAAAGGCCAAAATGTGATTAATGCTTGATGTGGATAATCTTGGAAGGATAAGGAATATAGGGAGGATTAGGGTTTTTTCCTAAATCTGGCTACTTTCTAAGCCAGTAGGTTCACTTTCTTGTACACTACATATAATGAGGCAAAGAAGGATGCTTTGGGGAATATTGAACAAAACATTCCTAGTTACTTAAAGTAGAAACAGCACCTTTTTTCCCTTTTTGTTTCTTTTATTATTAAGTCTGTTTATTACTTAAATCTATTTATTATTTAAGTAGACTTTAAATTTTAGAGCAGTTTTAGGTTAACAGCAAAATTGAGCAGAAGGTGCAGCGTTTCTGTACACTTGAGTCCCCATACGGGCACAGCATCCTGCACTGTCAACACCCCCCCACTAGGGTGGTATGTTTGTTACAATCAGTAAACCTACACTGACACATCATTATCACCCAAATTCCATACTTTACATTAGGGTTCACTGGTGGTGATATACATTCTATGGGTCTTGACAAATGTATAGTGACATGAATCCACCATTACAGTATCCTACAGAATAGTTTCCCTGCCCTAAAATTCCTCCGTGCTTTGCCTATCCTCTCCCTAACTCCCTGGCAACCACCGTCTTTCTACTCTCTCCATTGTTTTGCCTTTTTCAGAGTGTCATGTAGTTGAAATCATGTAGTATGTAGCCTTTTCAGATTGGCTTCTTTCACTTAATAGTATGCATTTAAGGTTTCTCGATGTCTTTTCATGATTTGATAGCTCATTTCTTTTTAGATTTGAATAATATTCAAATATCTGGAAGTACCACAATTTATTTATTTATTCACCTACTGACAGAAATCTTGGTTGCTTCCAAGTATTGGCAATTATGAATAAAGCAGTTATAAAATCTGTGTGCAGATTTTTGTGTAGACTTGATTTTCAACTCCTTTAGGTAAATACCAAGGAGTATTATTTCTGGATTGTGTAATTAGGTATACTTAGTTTTGTAAGAAACTGCAAAACTGCCTTACAAGTGGCTGTATACAATTTTGCATTTCCACCAGCAGTGAATGAGGGTTCTTGTTGCTCTACATCCTTGCCAGCGTTTAGTGTTGTCAGTGTTCTGAATGTGGCCATTCTAATAAGTGTCTGGTTGTGATATGGTTTGGCTCTGTGTCCTCATCCAAATCTCATCTTGAATTGTAATCCCCACATGTCAGGGGAGGGACCTGGTGGAAAGTGATTGGATCGTGAGGGCAGTTTCACTCATGCTGTTCTCCTGATAGTGAGTGAGTTCTCATGAGATCTGATAGTTTAAAAGTGTTTGGCAGTTTACCCCTCACTCTCTTTCCCTATCCCTGCTGTGGCCATGTAAGATGTGCCTTGCTTCCCCTTCCCCTTCTGCCATGATTGTAAGTTTCCTGAGGCCTCCCCAGCCATGCAGAACTGTGAGTCAATTAACCTCTTTTGTTTATAAACTACCCAGTCTCAGGTATTCTTTATAGCAGTGAAAAACGAACTAATACAGAAAATAGGTACAAGGAATGGGGTACTGCTATAAAGATAACCTGAAAATGTGGAAGCAACATTGGAATTGGGCAATGGGCAGAGGCTGGAACAGTTTGGAGGGCTCAGAAGAAGACAGGAAAATATGGGAAAGTTTGGAATTTCCTAGAGACTTGTTCAATGGTTTTGACCAAAATGCTGATAGTGACAGAGATAATGAAGTCCAGGCTGAGATGATCTCAGATGGAGATGAGGAACTTATTGTGAACTGGAGTCAAGGTCATTCTTGCTATGCTTTAGCAAAGAGACTGGCAGCATTTTGCCCCTGCCCTAGAGATCTGTGGAACTTTGAGCTTGAGAGAGATAATTTAGGGTATCTGGTGGAAGAAATTTCTAAGGAGCTGAAATTTCTAAGCAGCAAAGCATTCAAGAGGTGATCTGGTTATTTCTAAAATAGTATGCTTAAATGTGTTAACAAAGAGATAATCTGAAATTGGATCTTCTGTTTAAGAGGGAAGCAGAACATAAAAGTTTGAAAAATGGGAAGCCTGTCCATGTGATAGAAAAGAAAAACCCATTTTCTGGGGAGAAATTCAAGCCAGCTGCAGAAATTTGCATAATGAGGAGCTGAATGTTAATTGCCAAGACAATGGGAAAAACGTCTCCAGGGCATTTCAGATATCTTCAAGGCAGCCCCTCCTATCACAGGCCCAGAGGCCTAGTAGGGAAAAATGGTTTCGTGAGCTGGGCCCAGGGCCTTGCTGCTCTGTGCAGCCTCGTGATTGGGCATCTTACCTCCCACCTGCTCCAGCTCAGGCTGTGGTTTCAGAGGGTGCAAGCCCCAAGCCCTGGCAGCTTCCATATGGTGTTGGGCCTGCAGGTGTGCAGAAGCTAAGAGTTGAGGTCTGGGAACCTCCACCTAGATTTCAGAATATGTATGGAAACATCTGGATGTCCAGACAGAAGTCTGCTGTGGAGCTCTCATGGAGAGCCTCTGCTAGGGCAATGTGGAAGAGAAATGCGGGGTTGGAGCCCACACATAGGGTCCCCCTGGGGTACTGCCTAATGGAGCTGTGAGAAGAGGGACACCATCCTCCAGACCCCAGAGTGGTAGATCCTCCAACAGCTTACACTGTGCACTTGGAAAAGCTGCAAGCACTCAATGCCAGCCCATGAAAGCTTCTGTGGGGTCTGTGCCCTGCAGAGTGACAGGGGTGGAGATGCCCAATGCCTTCAGAGCCCATGTCTTGCATCAGTGTGCCCTAGATGTGAGACATGGAGTCAAAGGAGATCATTTTGGAGCTTTAAGATTTAATGACTGCCCTGCTGGGTTTTGGACTTTCATAGGGCCTGTAGCCCCTTTGTTTTGCCCAGTTTCTCTTATTTGGGATGGGAGCATCTAACTAATGCCTATATCCTCATTGTATCTTGGAAGTAGCTAACTTGCTTTTGATTTTACAGGCTCATAGGCAGAAGGGACTTGCCTTGTCTCAGATAAGTCCTTGGTCTTGGACTTTTGGGTTGATAGTGCAATGAGTTTAGACTTTGGGGAACTGTTGGGAAGGCATGATTGTGTTTTGAAATATGAGAAGGATATGAGATTTGGGAGGGGCCAAGGGCAGAATGATATGGTTTGACTCTGTGTCTCCACCCAAATCTCATCTTCAATGGTAATCCCATGTGTTGAGGGAGGGACCTGGTGGGAAGTGAATGAATCATGGGGGTGATTTCTCCCATGCTCTCCTTGTGATAGTGAGTGAGTTCTCATGAGATCTGATGGTTTAAAAGTGTTTGGCAGTTCATCTCTCTTTGTCTACCTCCTGCTGCCTTGTAAGTCCTGCTTTGCTTCCCCTTCATCTTCTGCCATCATGAGAAGTTTCCTGAGGACTTCCCAGCCGTGTGGAACTGCTTTGTTTGTAACAAACCTCTTTTGTTTCTAAATTACCCAGTCTCATCTATTCTTTATAGCAGTGTGAAAATAGACTGATAAAAGTATATCACAGTTTTGTTTTTATTTTGTGTTTTCCTGATGGCATATGAAGTAAAGTATCTTTTCATATGCTTATTTTCCATCTGTATATCTTTTTTGGAGGAGCAGCATTTTTAAGAAGTTTTTTGTCTGAGGCAGGAAAACACAGTAGATAGGACACACCAAGTACAAATACAAAGTTTTAAATGAAATTTGAAAAGCCAGTTTTATATAAACCTTTAAACCATTCATTGCATAGAAGCTAAAAAGGATTGCATTATTGAAGATTAAAAGAGAGACTATGAAAGTGGATATTGTTAGGGAGAGCCGTTCTTCCCCATTGCCTAGAGGATGGGGTTGGTGAGGCAGGAGGGTATGCAGATGCCTCTCCTTTCCATCAAGGCCATTGAGAAGGCTCCAACAGGACAAATTGTTGTGTTGCCTGAAGAGGGAGGGCTCATAGAAGTATGGAGTTTATTCCCTAGCTGTAAATCTCCTTTCTGGCTAGTTACTTCAGTGTGCAAAGCAAAGGAGAGAGTGTGTGGCAAAAAGGTGTTGATTATTTCTCAAAGACCTGATGTAAATCCCCCATGAGCAGGAGCCAGGGGCCACTGGTTTTAGATGGTGTCAAATAGGTTTGCCTGGGTTTGACCAGCTCTCATCAGAGAAAAGCTGGTGGTATCATTGGATCCTTGGGCTGTGGAAAGAGTTAGTGGCCAGCTAGAGAAAAGGGCCTCATTTGCATCAAGAGAGCTGTCATGAAAGGTCCTGAGCTATGGGGAGGGTACCCCAGAGAATCCAGAAAAGTGCCTTAAATATCAACTAGATCCAGGTTTCATCAGTACCAGTCAAATCAGATATCTTCTGCACATCTCGTTTCTCTTCCCTGTGGGACTTAGTTCCTTGAATTTTTATCCAGGAGCAGGAGATAAATTCCCCCCTATTAAACACATTCTAAGGGGGTAGTGGAAGACCAAAATAAATTACACCTTGTGTGTCCTGCTTATTCAGTATGCCAGCTACACATTGAAATAGTGACCCAATGAGAAAACCAGTTTGAAGTTTATAACGACCTACAGGAAAAAATTCCTGATCCCATTTAATCCTGAGAATATGATTTTCTTTTGGAAATAAGTAACTGATACGATGCTATTCTTCATCTGCTAACAGTGAGAAGAAATATGCCAAATTTTGCTTTTCAGTGGTGTGTTATTCGTAGAATATTCAAGTGAGGACTAGTATCTTCACGGGGTGAACAGAAGATGCCAATAAGCCCCTTTCTGTGTCTTGTACACAACACAATTGTATTGGTAGGACTCGAGGAGGTAGAATAATTGTTTTTTTGCTAAATCTTAGGACAGAAATCAACAGATTTAAGTTGACATTGGAAATCAAGTTTTCAAGAAGTTACTGGCATTCATGAGCTCAGAATATTAATGGCAAATGTGCTTTGGGAACCTGATACTCTGTCTTCCTTGTCTCCTGGCAGAGCCTTCTATTGAAAGCTATTTAAATGCATCTGTTCTGATTATGAAAGGCCCTGCTCAGGCCTGTGTGCACTTGGAGGGTTGGTGGGTAGCAGTGGATCAATGGAATTGTTTTCATGTGATTCCAGCCAAAACGTGGGAGAAATCAGTTTGTTTGCTTATTTTGAGATTTATACAAACTCAGAAAACATGTCTGGGCAATTCTTCTGCACAGCTTTAGAGACAGCATCTATTAGAGGAGCCTGTGAAATAATGTAGATGGAGGAGAAAATAAAAATCTGTTCTGATGAGTGGTAGACAGAAGAAAAAACTTCTAGAAGATAAATAGGAGAAAAAACACATGCACTTTTTATTAGCTTACAGAACTAAAATGATTTGCAGATGGTTGGCTGAGTGTTTCACATAAAACATACTTATATACCTGAGCTTTTTTTCCGCTCACTTATTTTAATAGCTGAAGCATCCTTCTCTTGTGAACAATTTATTCTAATGGCCATAAAAATGCAACAGTACCATCTCTTATGCCCAAGAGCAAATGACTTAGACAGCATCTTAACTTGGTTTGTAGGGTTAAGCTCCGATGGCTGCAGGAATGACGTCAATAGGGATTCATAGTTTAAATGGCACATCTTTTAAAATGGTACTCTGCTTTCAAGTTTCTCCTTACCTATACACAAACGGAAAGCCCAGGTTGAGGATGCTGGAAAATCTTAGATTTCACACAAGGGCTTTCCAAGACTGAGTAACTCTTAATGGTATACACTGTACTTGGCTTACTTGCTTCCTCTTTTTAAGCTGATTGTAAGTCATCTGTGAATTTTCCATTTGGGCCGTGTTGCTTTTTAGCTGGTTTTATCTTCAGTAGAAGCTTCTATTGATGACGGAAGCAGACTGAGGACTCTTGGTCCCCTAGAAGAGAGATTTTACTGGATATTCTACAACATTATTTTAAGAGGGTATGAGCTGAATATTCCTCCCATAGTTCACACTGCTGGATCCGCCCTACTGAGGGGCATTTGTGAAAGGAGCCACTTTTCCAGCTAAATCTCCTAGGCTTTTTTTTCTGCCCTAATTAAAAAATATTGTACAAATACTGTAATTATTTATTACAGTGGCACTCTGCATTTAACTCAGGATTCTTCTTCTTAAAACTCTTTTTAAAAATGACACAATTTTTTTATAAGAATCCTGCATTTTATTTTATTTATGGGATTTTAGGAAATACAAAGTTAAGCGAAAATCTGCTTTCCTGGTTGTATTTCTCATTATTTTATGATAATGGCTTTTTAAAAATGACTTTATTCTCCATTTTTCACATGTAGAGTAATTCTGCCCAATTTGACAGTGGTCACTGGAGTAGGATGTAGGACAGTTTTGGGCTGATGCGAATCCCAGGGTAGAAGTACCTTCAGCTTCATCAACAAGGACAGTATCATTCAAAAGCTCATGACTCAGGGTCATTGTTAACCTTCTGTTCTTGGCCCTGTAATCAAATATTTGTTTAAATTAAGAATAAAATACCCGAGGTGTATCTCACTGATCAGTTATGTTATTCTTTTGTAGTACAATTTGGTATTGTCCATCAGAAGTTTAAATTCGTGTGTCTTTTACTCAGCCACTTTACTAAGAATCTGACCTGCAGGAAGACTTGTTCTGAGTTCGTTTGTTTGTTCATTCTTCTAAGACAGAATCCACAGGTGTCTTTTTAGATTTAAAATCTCTACAACCCAATTTCATGTATCAAGGTGCGAACTCCTGCCTGCCTCTCTAACTTCTTATTCCCCTATCCCCTACCGGTGAGGCCAGCAAGTCCCCAGAAGTTCTTCTAAGCTTGGGGTAAAATTCTGTGCAGTTGTAGAAGAAAAAGAATAATGGTAAAATGATTTTTGATAATGTTCACCTAAGATTTTGAATCTTAGTCCATTCAAGATGCTATAACAAAGTACCGTAGCCTGGGTGACTTATAAAGAACAGACATTTATTTCTCATAGTTCTGGGGGCTGAACATCTAAGATCAGGGAACCAGCATGGTCAGCTTCTGCTGAGAGCCCTCTGCCAGGCTGCAGATTGCTGTTTTCTCCTTGTATCTGCATGTGGTGGAAATAGGACGAGAGAGAGCTCTCTGGGTCCCTTTTATAAGGGCACTGATCCCATTCATGAGGGCTCCACCATCCATCATGAGCTAATTACCTCCTAGAGACCCCATTTCCTGATAATATCACTTTCAGGGTTAGGATTTTGACAAATGAATTTTGGAAAGATACAAACCTTCAGGCCATTGACCCTAGGTTTATTATGTTTTAAGATTTTCTTTCGTTTACTTTATCTTTCTTTTCCCTCCCTATCCACATATATGTATGTGTGGGAATTTGTGTATGTGTGGATATTTATGTGTGCACATAGCAGGATGTATATGCTGCACACGTATGTTTATTGCGGCACTATTCACAATAGCAAAGACTTGGAACCAACCCAAATGTCCATCAATGATAGACTGGATTAAGAAAATGTGGCACATATACACCATGGAATACTATGCAACCATGAGAAAGGATGAGTTCATGTCCTTCGTAGGGATATGGATGAAGCTGGAAACCATCATTCTCAGCAAACCATTGCAAGGACAAAAAACCATACCCCGCATGTTCTCACTCATAGGTGGGAATTGAACAATGAGAACACTTGGACACAGGAAGGGGAACATCACACACCTGTTGGACACAGGAAGGGCCTGTTGTGGGGTAGGGGGAGGGGGAGGGATAGCATTAGGAGATATACCTAATGTAAATGACGAGTTAATGGGTGCAGCACACCAACATGGCACATGTATACATATGCAACAAACTTGCACGTTGTGCACATGTACCCTAGAACTTAAAGTATAATAGAAAAAAAAAGGATGTATGTGCATATACATTTTCTTTTGGCTAAACTATTTGCAAATAAGTTTCACATATAATGACACCTCACTCTCAAATCCTCCTGCATGAATCTCTTAAGAATAAGACATTCCTATATATCATCACAATACCAGTATCCCATCCAATACTGCTTACATTCAAAGATGGAGTTTATTTTTTCTCCTCATTTTGTTCTAATTTAATTGTATTTTTGAATATGAGAAACACATGGTTCAAAAGTCAAAACTATATATGTGTGTGTGTGTGTATATGTGTGTGTGTGTATATGTATATATAGGTATAGCCACAGAAGTATTGTTCCCATCTTACCCCGATGCCTATTCCCACTCACCCCTCTTTTTTTTTTTTTTTTTTTTTTGAGACAGAATCTCACTCCGCTTTCCAGGCTGAAGTGCAGTGGCATGATCTTGACTTACTGCAACCTCTGCCTTCCAGGTTCAAGCAATTCTCGTGCCTCAGCCTCCCAAGCGGCTGGGATTACAGGCGCCCGCCACCACACTTGGCTGATTTTTGTATTTTTAGTAGAGATGGGTTTTCACCATGTTGGCCAGGCTGGTCTTGAACTCCTGGCCTCAAGTGATCCACTTGCCTTGGCCTCCCAAAGTGCTGGGATTACAGGTATGATGTAATCCCAGGCCTGGCGCCCACTCACCTCTCTTGGTAGCCCTTGCCATTACTTTCTGGTTTACCTTACTTAACCCCTGTTTCTTTTTGTAAAAATACATGCGTAAAGTGTGGATTCCTTTTCTCCTTTTTTTTTTTTTTTTTTTTTTTTTAAAAAAAAAATTACACAAAAGGACGATATTATATATACTCTTTAGATGAAGCTTTTTATTTCTATTTTCTTAAAAATATATCCTGAAAATCACTGTCAGTTCCTGGAGATCGTTCTCTAAATGAAGACTCATTTGTTGTCAGATAATACTCTTTAAGAAATGGTATATTTGAGTCAGAAACCAGAATTGATGCATTATTACACTTTATACTGGTGATATGTCACTGAAAGTTTTTTTTTTAAATACCAATTCATTATTTTCAGTTAGTAATGAAACATTTTGGTTCTTTATTTATTTCCAAATAAGTTTCTTGCAGATTTGTTTCCTTCGCTTTTCACCTAATTCTAATTGGCACAATTTCAACATGTGTGAAGAGCCAGAAATTCCAAACTTCAAATTTTGCATTCCCTAAATCACAAATGACCTTTTGTGATGTCAGTAGACATGGAGTGGAGAGATAAACTTCAGAATCTATAAGACCTTTTGCATGGTTTGATTGAGACAAATCTAAAGCATTCTAAACGGGAAATTCCTTTCCTGCTTTTAAAATCATAAGATACACTAAAACATGAACAAAGTTACTCTGTTTTATATTGATGTTCCTATGATTTTTATGCCCCTTTACACAAACAAGAGCAGAGTTTTACTTTCAGAGTACAGAAGAGCTGGTTTCCTGAGCTAAAAGCAGGTTGGGTAATCGGGCAGGGAATGGGGTGATCCACCAGTTGCCCTTTCCATGCTGAAAGGAAATTTAAGGTTCCTGAGTAGTGAAGTTACAAATATAGATTTAATAGATGCCCATTTGTGAGTAATACAGAGAAGAGTTGTCCTTGGAAGAAAGTAATTTTCTTCCACATTTCCAAAAGATCAGTGTGTTAGTCTGTTCTCATGCTGCTAATAAAGACATACCTGAGACTGGGTAATTTATAAAGAAAAGAGGTTTAATGGACTCATGGTTCCACATGGCTGGGGAGGCCTCACAATCATGGCAGAAGGCAAAGGAGAAGCAAAGGTACATCTTACATGGTGGCAGACAAGAGGGCACGTGGAGGGAACTCCGCTTTATAAAACCATCAGATCCGTGAGACTTACTGCTACGAAAACAGTATGGGGGAAACCGCCCTCATGATTTAATTATCTCCACCTGGCTCCACCCTTGACACTTGGGGATTATTACAATTCAAGGTGAGATTTGGGTGAGATTTTGGCCAGTCCATCTCAATCGGCAACCCCAGTTTGGTTCAACAATCATATATGCTGTTGTTGATACACAGCAGGTTTCAAGCTAGGCATGGAAATAGACATTCCCTATTCCTAAGAGTCCAGCAAGGGCTAAATTAGGCACTCAAATTTGTATCTTCATGATACGGGAAACATGCAGGGAGAAACTACTGGTTAATCAATGGGAATTTGACAAGTCAGGGTCTGGTTATCAGTCGCATGCCCTAAACTCTAAAAGTTAGCTAAGGATCAAGCCAACCTCAGTATGAAGGGCATCGGGTAGCAACAGTTGTTTGGCCATTGAACTATAGATGTTATATGCATTTCTTTTAAAGTCTTCCAACTGTTTTGAAATGGTTCTCAAAGCTAAATGGGCCTAGGACATAAATGTCCTGTTCTGCCAAATTTGCATTTTCTCTGTGCTCTGTCAGCAGTTGATGAGGTAGGAGACAAGACTCAACTCCGGAGGTGGGACTGGGGCACCATAACAAAATTTAGGACCAGCCAAAACAGGATGGGAGGTGGAGAAGCAGTTTTCTGTAAGTCATGCCGACTGGTGTGCCATGTCAATTTACCATTGCCATGGCAACATCCAGAAGTCACTGCCGCTTTCCATGGTAAGAACCTGACAAGCTGGAATTTACCACCCTTTTCCTGGAAATTTCTGCATAAGTTACCCCTTAATTTGCATGTAATTAAAAGTAGGTATAAATATGAGTGCAGAGCTGCCTCTGAGAACCTACTCTGGACACATTGCCTATGGGGTAGCCTTGCTCTGCAAGGAGCAGTACCTCTGCTGCTGCTCTAACACTGCTGCTTCAGTAAAAGTTGCTGTCTAACACAACCAACTCTCCCTTGAATTATTTTCTGGGCAAAGCCAAGAACCCACCTGGGCTAAGCCTCAATTCTGGGGCTCACCTGTCCTGCATCAGTTAGATTGCCCTTGCTTATCCATCCACGCTTCTCCCTTATTTCAGTACGTCAAGGGAACCTCACATTAGAACTCACTGGAAATACAACTGGTGTAGCGTTGTGTGATGGTAAAAGGCATCCTTTTTAAGAATCATTTCATATGGCCATTTTGACAATTATTGTTTTTCTTTGGTTTGATTTTGCAGTTGCTCTGTGTCATTGAGATATCTGGTAATGCAAGCTCACCTATTTTTAGGGTAGCCTGTACATTATACACACACACACACACCCCCATCCCGCCACATGTGCCACCAAATAGAGATAGAAAAGAAGGAAAAATTTATTAACTTTAAGTTTTGGGCCTAGGCTGATGCTCATGATTAATCTCAGAGTAGAGTATGGATACAGTGTTTGCTTGTGAGTAGGGAGATTAAACAGCCCAATGGAGGTCATTTCTAGCCTGGGCACATTCATTGTGGCCCATATTGTTTGGGAGCATGGAATAGTATCCCGTTGACTGCTCAGCACAGTTTGGCTTGCTCCATGAATCATGTGAATTTCATCTTCATCTGACTTCATTCTTTTTAGCCATCTTATTCGTTGAGTTTTGGATCAGCCGATCACTACATATCTCCTTTAGTGTACCAAGGTAAGATCTTCTGACATTTTACTATGAAGGTTTATTGGGCTTCTGTATACACAGACAAAGAAAGAAGTGAATCTTTCTAGAGGCACAGATCCCATATTCTGCACTTTCTTTACAAGTGGAGGTGCTGTCTCCCTGCCTTATTGTTTCTGATCAATGGGAATCTCCTTAGCACAGTTAGGAAGACTTAAGCTTATTTCTTCTAACTCCATTCTCAATGCTCACACTGGACCCGTATTTCCCAACACACATGCCGTGCTTCTTTTTTATCATTGTGATTCACATCCCAGATCTATCTGCTACCAGTTCAGATAACAAACCTTAACTGAATATTGGCTCTGTGCCAGACACTTTACTAGTTCTTCTCCTAAGTTAACATAAGACTGTCTTTGAGGTGGTCTGATATTTTATTAGTGTATCTATCTGCTTATAATTTAGAAAAGGAAATTAGGAGCAATGGGGGTAATGAGACTGAATGCACCATGGGCTGGGGATTCAACATGAACACGATGGACAATTCCTCCTGGACACACCACAGTCCAGTGGGTGACTTTGCCAAATAATCAGGGAACAACTGAAACTGTGAGAGAGAGCTTCTGCTGAATGTGTCATTTTGATTCAAGTTATTCTTTCTAGTTTTCCTCTAGAGTTATTCCTTCATGTTTGGTGAGGATTGCAGGCACAGTTTTACTATGACAGCATTTGAAACTTACACACACTAAAAATACAGATGAAATTGAATAATAGTGACATTTGGAATGACAATGACACATTTTCATACAGATCATTATTTTCTTCAACTGAATGTCACCGTGTCTTTACTTCTTACAGTTTTTAATGATTTCACCCTCAATTTCCCCCTTTCTTTAATACTGACGTATAATTTGTTGGTTTATTGATTTCTCATCAAAAAATTAGTTTATATTTATTGAATGGATGTATCTGGAATCATGACAGATATGCTGGGGACAAAACAGATGTTGTTCTTTATATGTTTGTAGCCTGGTTGTGAAGACAAAATTTATAGTCATGGAATACATGGAATTAGCTAATTGTGCGACAGCGTGTTTGGGTATCAAGTTAATGGCAATTCAAAGAAGGAAAAGATGTATAAGGGCTACAAAAACTAGTGAAACCTTCTTGCAGAGTGGAGGAGTTGAGCTGCTCTTTGAATGTTGGGTAGAGCTGACATCTGCACTGTCCACTACGGTAGCTGCTAGCCACAGGTGGCTACTGAACATTTGAGATATGCCTAATTAGAATCAAGATGCTAATCAAGGTGCTGTAAGTGTAATATACACACTGGATTTTCAAAACATAGTATGAAAAAGGTAATGTAAAATATCTTCTTAATATTTTTATCTTGATTACATATTAAAATTATAGCATGCATGTGTTATATTAAATGATATATATTATAATTAAATCTACCCTTTTATACTTTTAAAATATTGTTTCTAGGACAGATGCAGTGACTCACGCCTGTAATCCCAGCTACTGAGGAGGCTGAGGCAGGAGAATTGCTTGAACCCGGGAGGTGGAGGTTGCAGTGAGCTGAGATGGTGCCATTGCACTGCAGCCTAGGTGACAGAGCGAGACTCTGTCTCCAAAAAAAGCCAAAAAAAAAAAAAAAAAATATATATATATAACTTAGCTGGGTGTGGTGGTGGGCACCTGTAATTCCAGCTACTTGAGAGGCTGAGGCAGGAGAATCGCTTGAACCTATGAGGTGGAAGTTGCAGTGAGCTGAGATCACGTCACTGCACTCCAGCCTGGGCTACAGAGCAAGCTCTGTCTCAGAAACAGAAAAAAAATATTGCTTCTAGAAAACTTAAAATTACATATAGGTCTCACATTCTTTGCTCACATCATATTTCTGTTGGATAGATACATATGCAGATAAGATGGGTCATTGCAAATTAATTGGGTGGAGGGGCACATAAGGTAGGGGAGAGTGGATAGAGGCCTGTGGTGTGGGGATGTAATCTTTTTTTTTTTTAAATTATTTTTTATTATTATACTTTAAGTTCTAGGGTACATGTGCATAATGTGCAGGTTTGTTACCTATGTATACTTGTGCCATGTTGCTGTGCTGCACCCATCAACTCGTCAGCACCCATCAACTCGTCATTTGCATCAGGTATAACTCCCAATGCAATCCCTCCCCCCTCCCGCCTCCCCATGATAGGCCCCGGTATGTGATGTTCCCCTTCCCGAGTCCAAGTGATCTCATTGTTCAGTTCCCACCTATGAGTGAGAACATGCGGTGTTTGGTTTTGTGTTCTTGTGATAGTTTGCTGAGAATGATGGTTTCCAGCTGCATCCATGTCCCTACAAAGGACACAAACTCATCCTTTTTTATGGCTGCATAGTATTCCATGGTGTATATGTGCCACATTTTCTTAATCCAGTCTGTCACTGATGGACATTTGGGTTGATTCCAAGTCTTTGCTATTGTGAATAGTGCCGCAATGAACATACGTGTGCATGTGTCTTTATAGCAGCATGATTTATAATCCTTTGGGTATATCCCCAGTAATGGGATGGCTGGGTCATATGGTACATCTAGTTCTAGATCCTTGAGGAATCGCCATACTGTTTTCCATAATGGTTGAACTAGTTTACAATTGGTGTGGGGATGTAATCACACAAAACAAATTGAAAGTCAGGAAGAAGAGACTTTTTGAGCACATCGTAGTTGACACACCAGTATTTAAAAGCCAGGTGGATTTTTCCAGCGGGCCGTGGTTGAACAGATTACCCATATCCTTGATTCAGAGGTGAGACCTGGATCAGAGGTGTGGATTTGGGAGATGTGATTTTTGCAGTTAAAGTTCTGGAGTGCATTTGAGGTTGCCTGAGGAGAGGTGCCTTGGAGTAGGCCTACAGTGCTCTCCCTTTGTGAGCTCCTTCCCAGGAGGTTTGCATCTGCATACCTATGCCTCCTGTTCTGCTTATGTTTGAACTCTTGGGGATACCCCCTAAGTGTTTAGAGAAAATGAAGAAAACTGATTACCTCTTGGGAAAATTTCCCTTTCATCTTAGCAGATGACTGAGCTGATGTCTGGGGAGCCACACCTAGCAGCTGTGGGTGTGATGGATGACTGAAGGGACCAGTGTGCAGCAGTGCAAGGTGTGAAGCAGTTTCATTGTGCACTGATTACTGACTTGTCTGAGTCTGGTGAGACAGGACGCCCCCACACACAAGTTACTTGAAGCAGTTTATTACTTAGAGAGAGGCAGCCAGGAATTTCAGATGCCTGGGATTCATTGTGAGCTGGTTGCTCCAGAAAGGGTCCTGGGCTCAATAGAGTCTCATCTGCACACTCTCCACTTCCACTGCTGCTCAGGGACCTCAGAAAGCAGCCTGCCCTTGATTTGATACCCCAGGGTAATTGGGCCTGCTGGGCTAAGCACTGAAGGACATCCTGTTTCCAGAGGGAGACTGGAAAGAGCCCAGGATGTTCTGGCCAGTCCCTCCTTGCCTCAGGATGGTGCATCCCTAGCACATCCTACAGTTATTCTTGTCAACTACAAGCAAAGAAAGGGGTAGAACTGAGTCCGCAGCTACCTGGAGGATTGTTCTTTGCTGGGGGAACTTGAAGTCAGGCAATATGAGTGGTACCACCTGCAGGCATGGTTAGTTTCCTGACCTGGGCTGTCTAGCACTGCAGAAAGATGAGAATGGGGATGATCCCAGATAAGAAGATGTAGGTGGCATGTCCTGAAATTGGGAAACATCCTCCACTGGCATTCTTATTTCCCATTTACATGAAAGGATACTAGAAGCTCTTCTTTTCTTAAGTCAACAATAGACTCTCTTAGGAGTGGTCTAATATTTCATTAACTGATATATTACTTTATAATTTACAAAGGGAAATTAGGAGTAATGGAGTAATGAGATCAAAAGCCCTCCGTGGAGTTAATAGACCATAGCTTTGAAGGGTGAAACCAAGAGCATTTTGAACAATGATGCTTTATTTGGAATGCACAAAGCCTTCCAAGGTAAACTCCTTTGAAGGACAAAATTCATTTTGATGTTATGTTCTGGAATATACAGTAAAGTTCATCCTGATTATTTCATTGACATACCTCATTAACAAGAATAAAATGATAATAGTTAACATTCATCAAACACTTCATACAGGTCCTGGATAGTAAGGAGGTGCTCTCAGTCTGTCTCTTTCTGTACCTAGGTATTTAACCAGGAGCATTTCGCTTAACCTCACTGTTCCTCAGTCTTCTCATCTTTAAATTGGGGACAAAAATGGTACTTTGTTTGTAGAAATGTATTGATCACTGTCAGTAGAGAAAAATGACGAGGCAAGTCTCAATCATTTTAGGAGGTTTATTTGCCAAAGTTAAGGACACGTGCCCAGGAGACAGGTCTATGCCTGTTTCCGAAGATGATTTTGAGGGCTCCAAATTTAAAGTGGAAAGGGTGGGATATTGAGAACTCCACAATTTTCATGTAAGAGGTGGGTAGGGAAAAATAGTCATTTACTCGTTTGACTCAGAGAATCTGCCCCCCCCCCTTTTTTTTTTTTTTACATAAGATGACATAGACAAATGGGGTAGAGGAAAAATGCAGAGAATCTGCATCTTTACATAAAATAACAAAGGAAATGGGATAGGGGAACAATCAGATATGCATTTGTCTTTGGTGGGCAGGGGGTGACTGCACCTATAAAGATAAGCTATCAATTTACATTGTCATGGTGAAATCTTAGGGTGAAAGCAGAAACACCTTAGGGTAAAGATCTTGCGGGTCACTAGGAATTTCCTTGTGGGCAAAATATGGGGGAGGCTTGTAGCGTTTCATCTTGTAGCCATATTATTTAGAAACCAAAAAGGGGAGGCAGGTTTGTGTGACTCTGTTCCCAGCTTAACTTTTCCCTTTGGCTTAATGAGTTTGGGGTCCCAAGATTTAATTTCCTTTCACACCACTAAACAAGCTAATACATGAGGCCTAGCATATTCTACACATAGCATAGAATAATTCCCAGCACAAAGTAGGGTTCAACAAATGTCGGTCATTCATTTGTGGAACATGTACAGTTGGCCTCTTTGGAAATAGGAGAAAAGTACGTCTTGGAGAAGTGAAGTCAGAAGCTGGCAGATGAGTTGTAGCACTAGCATCAACCCAAGCATAGCCAGAATCTCAAGCTTGTGACTGAAACCACCTTGATTTAGTAAATTACATCACGTGGACCAAATCCTGCCCCTTGCCTTTCTTCGTAAGGCAAGGGAGCTAAAAGTTTTTCTTTGCATGAACATTAAAATCCTATTGATGAGAGGAAACACTAATTTTGAATCTCCATTGAGGAAAATGTTAACCCCTCACCAAAAAATATTCACATCTCTCATTAGTCAACTTGTAATTACAAGCTATTGTAGTCAATTATTATTGTATTTGAATTTTATGAATACTAATGTAGGAACTTGTTTTCTCTCTTGTTATATAAGTAGCTACATAATATCCTTGATTCTGACTCTAGGCCTGCAAAGACTAAAATACTCTCTGGCTCTTTCAAAAAATTTTTGCATGATGCCACTCTAACCACCCTACATATTGCCTCCATTTCTGTTAGATGCTAGGGTGGTCCCTATGGAGAACCTTTTGAAACCAGAAATCTGGCCATTGCAATTGGGGTGTAGGGGACAGAAACTGGATAGGCAAGGCAGTTGGAACCGGATGCTTACAAACGTAGGCCTGTGGGCAGTCATGGTACTGCTGCATGCAAGGCACCTGCAGAGATTTGGGTAGAAACTTGAGCCCAGCAGAAACTTGTGTACAAAAAGGCTTTAGACAGTATGTTGCTGAAGACCTCTTGTGCTAGAGAATATTGGCTAACTATGTTGAAATACTAACATTCTCCCAGATTACACTTCTCTTTCCACCTCTCAGGGGTGCGCTAAATAAAAATGTCCTTGAAGAATGTAAGCCTAGAAACTTGGCAGGACTTTTCGAAAGCAACTTTAAGTATTTTTATTTTCCCTTGAAGGAGGCTTGGAAAACTCATTTACATCACTAAGCTGTTGGGAGATAGCTGGTGGCTGGAATGAAAATCATGTCACAAATGGCTTCTGGGACATATTTAACAGGCTCAGGTAGCTGAGATGGTGTGATTGGTAGCTGAGATGGTGTGATGGGTGACAAGGAACCATGGAGATTTTGATTTTTGCCAAATAAAAATAGGCCAAAGGATAGACTTCTGGAAGGCGCTGTTGGGAAGGTGCTATTGAGGCACTCAAAACTTAGGCCTGAAAAGAACCAAGGAGAACTGCGGGCTGTGTCATCCTCTTTTATTTCACAGATGCAAAGATGGGGACTCCGAGAACTCAGGTCGTCTCTTGCCAAGCTGCTGAACAGTCAGAGGTACACCCAGGTTCTTTGCAAACTTTCTTAATTTCATAGCCATCAAACTGCTTTCAACCTTTGTGTTTCTAAAACTGACAAGTTAAAACAAGTTCAGATCTCTTTGTGGCAACCCAAGTTCTCCCAAACTCTTGGCTGAAAATGTCTTGCTCATTTGGGGACTGCCCAAAGGTAATGAGACCTCTGTCGTCTCATCCCTCACTTGATCCTGACTCCAGTGTGAGTCCTGAGTCCAGTGGGCCATGGGCCTGCCCACCCCGCCTATTTCTGACCTCCCCTTTGGAGCAGCTGAAACAGTTCAAGACTTGACTTAAACAGTAGCATATGAGCAAATGTTGAAATCTAAATCTGGGCTTTTGGCCATGCAAAACAGGGTGGGAGTTATTATTTTTTGCCAATTTGAAGTAAATGAAAATCCACTTTTTTTTGGATTGGGCGAATGAGGCAAAAAACCTCCTGTTAGGAAGACGCTTCCTTTTGCCCCTCAGTGTTTGTGTTGTATTCAGCCCTGCCACAGAATTGTCATGTTACGACATGACGAGGGCTTTATTAGAGAAAACACTGCCTGTGTAGGCCTCTGTTGGTTTGTGCCCATGGGTTTGTGTTCTTTACATGTCCTTTGCTTTCTCAGAACGTGTACTTGACCCGGGAGCATCTGCGTTGCCATGGAACCCCTTTACTTTAGCTGTTAGGCAGCAACGTTTGAATCGTTGTCCTTTCAAGGCCTTAGAAAGCCTCTGTACTGTGCAAAGTTCTTTCTACAAAGAATTGGAACACTGCATTATTTCTGCATAATTATCCAACTGGTAGTAACCCTGGGAGTCTGTAGTGTGTTTATTATGTGGGGTATTATCAAGAGCAAGAATTTTCCTCTTTCAGACTTGGAAGGGATTTTTAGCAGGCACAAGAGGAAACCAGTGCCTGACGTCATTCAATGACAGCCCATCTCACACTGTGCCTTCATGGCAGCATGGAGATGGACACTCCTGGTTGGGACTCCTGTGGATCTTTGTTCATTTATTTAAATAATTTTAACTGTTTTTGATATGGGATAAATCTTTAGAAATTTATAAAACATATTAAGGAAGTTTTTCAAAAGAAATTCATTTTATGCCTCTACATTGTTTCTGTATCTGGACGTGGTGGTATATTTTTGTGTGTATCTGTTTCTGAATGCGTGTGTGGATACAGTGCTTTTGATCTCTGCTTCTGTCATAGGCTGACACTGGGAGATGCTTGCAAGTCCACTTTACTCTTGACTTATGTCTCCAGGAAACACCTTTCTTACTTTAATTTTAAGAGTCCCTTTCCTTCCGTTCTCTGTCTTGTTCTTATATGGTCTTGCGTATTTCATGGTTTTGGAGGAATTTATAAACATAAAATAATGCATCCTGTTTTCCAAAGGGAAGAAGGATTACTACTTACATTTGTTGAAGGTCTCCTTGTCAGGCACTCTGACATACAGATTGTCTAGTTTGATGTTCACAAAAGTTTGTGAGCCATTAATAACAGTAATCACCATTTTTTCAGGGAATACTACACTATGCTGTATATTGTCTTAGAGGAGTTTTGTCAGATATTCAGTTTAATGTCATCATTTATCATCTCATTTGATGAATGCCATTGGCCACTTCTTCCTGTCCTGGTAGAAACACTTTTATCCTCTGGCCTATGACACAACAGTTTCCTGGTCTTGCCTCTACCTGTCTTGTGGCTCATACTCCTCTGTGCCAGTCACTGACGACTGGACGCCCTCTTTTTCTCATGCCATCATCTCTCCCTTGGCAAACTCACCTGTTCTCATATCTTTCAGGAAGGTTACAAATTGGTCTCATTGACTCACACATTTATATTTGTGGCCTAGATTTCCCCGATGGGTTCTATCCTCATATACTCAAGATGTCAGTCTCATCCTGGCCGTTTCAGAGACAACTCACTCAGTACATCCTAAATCAGACTCATATTTTTCTCCTCTGTATCTGGTATCTGACCTTCAACCCTGGGATATTGCAGCCACCTTCTGCCTGATCCACCCATCTCCACTCTTGCCTCACACAGTTCATTTTCCACACTGTGGCAGGCATGGTGTTTTCAAAGGCAGATCTGAATATGACGTCTTTTTATTTAAAACTCATCACCGATCTTAGAATAAGTACCATAATGATCAAAATAATCAATCCTGGCCAGGCGCAATGGCTCACGCCTATAATCCCAGCACTTTGGGTGGCTGAGGTGGGCAGATCACGAGGTCAAGAGATCGAGACCATCCTGGCCAACATGATGAAACCCTATCTCTGCTAAAAATACAAAAATTAGCTGGACATGATGGCGCACACCTATAGTCCCAGCTACTCAGGAGGCTGAGGCAGGAGAATCGCTGGAACTCTGGAGGTGGAGGTTGCAGTGAGCCAAGATCGTGCCACTGTTCTCCAGCCTGGTGACAGAGTGAGACTCCGTGTCAAAAAACACCCCCCCCCCCCCCCAAAAAAAAAAAAAAAAAAAAAAAAAAGGGAAAAACCAACCAACCAAACAGAAAACCCGCAAAAAACAAAATAATCAATCCTGACCCACACAGCCCTGGTCATTTTGACCCCAGCCTTCTTGTCCAGCTTCGTTGCCTATCGTGGTTTTCCTTCTCTCTGCAACACCTGGCCCACTTGTTTTATTTACCACGTGCCTTCTCTCCTAGGAGTCTTTGCAAATGATGTGCTCTTTGTCGAGAATGATTTTCCTCTTCCCTCTTTGCCTTGTTGACCTCTACTTAGATTCCCTCTTAGACCTAATGTTAAGTCATTACCTCTTGAATATGTTCGTATTGTATCTTCAGCTTCTCCAGTTACTTACCCAAGTTGTAATTTTACATTTATTCTTAGGATTAATTTTTTCATTAAGGCTTATATCTTCTACTCGACCAGAAGCTCCATGAAGGTAGGGATACTATCGGGAATTTCTAACCAGAGTTTTCCTACTATCTAGCTAGTGCTTGGCAAATAGCAAGCACTCAATAGGTATTTATTGAGTTAATCTCTGTTTTACAAATGAATTAATCTGTTTTACAGATGAGCAAGCTGAGGCTTAAAGAGGTTCACTCAACACTCAGGTTTCTTAGACATGCATTGTTTAGTTGTAAATATAAAAAATCCAAAGCAAAGGGAAAAAAAAAAAGGTACACAGGCTAATTATGCAGAATGCAAGGGGAGGAGTTATAGCTAAACCTTACAATGGACTTGAACCAAGACGAAAAATCTCTCGGCCACCTGGAGGGAGGCTTGGTGGGTCTCTGTCCTTTCCCTCTGCTCCTGTTCTTCAGCTCTTTCTCTTCCTCTGTGGGTGGGACTCTCATCTTTGTTTCTTTATGTTTGTCTTCACAGTTCTGCTTGGTTGAAATGGCCTTAAAGCCCTATTACGCTCAAAGGAGCCACTGATCCAAGAGTCACCAGGAAGAGTGCAGAAAAGTTATCGTCCAATTCAATTCCTGCGGGAGAGAGAGAATTGGCTTGATATTGCCTCTGAATCATTTCTGCCTATTAGGTGTCAATCCCAGACCCACTCCATATCCAGTCTGCCCTGAGGGAGCCAGAGCCTCCTGGTTCCGCTCTTGAGAATGGGTTTGTTGAGGTGGTAGTCGTGGCTGCGCAGCCATCCCTGAGGCATCTTCTGTCTCAAGGTCATGGGGTTGTCAGGTGGCAGAGCTGGAATGGGAAGTTCATGGTCTTTATATCCTTCCTCACTATATGTCTCCCCAGTTCAAGCAGATCCCTGTCTAATTCACTGGTGAACATTGAAGTCCCCAGTGAAACCTGTGCTTCGATTTAGAACAGTCGTAACTACCAGTTGTAAACACTCCTTTTTTGCCAGTCATTCTAAATGCATTTAAATGCTTTCTGTCATTAGACTTAAAAACAACCCAGGGAAGTGTAGGTACTGTTTTTATATCCCTTTTGTCAGATGAGAAAACTGAGAATAAAAGAAAGATAATTTGCTGAAAAAATTTGGCTAACTCTAAACCTTGTAGTTGCAAATAAAATGTCAGCCTTGCCCGAGAGTTTTTTACAAAGGGAGAGCCTCAGACCCCACCTGAGAACAAGTGGGTCAGAATTAGCATTTCTACCAGACCTCCAGCTGACCTGTCTGTATATTCCAGGTGGAAGAGCACTGGGTTAGAATTCCTGGGGTCAGATTCTAATTGTGATCCGAGTGAGACTGTCACGGGGAAGATGTTTGACATCATATCATCCCCTTTCACTCATCTGTAGAAAGGTGATAAAGAGGAATACGAACAAATGCACGCAAAAGTGTCTAGTGCCTAGCACGTGTTCTTAAATGGAAAGTTGAGTCAGTAAAGCACATTTAGAGAAAAAGTCAGAGTCACGCTGTGGAATATGTAAGTCCTTGGTAAAAATGAATATTGTTTTAGCTTAGATATGACTCAAAGCAATTGGACAGCATAGGCATTTCAAAATATATTCTCCTTGTATTCTTGCTTTTGAGGGTGTCAGACTCTGGAATACTGACAACAGAATATTTTCCATTCATCCAAATTTAACTTATAGTAAATAAACTTTCCACTGGTTCTTCTGAAAGTTGTACACACAAACTCACACGTGTGTGCATGCACAGACACACACACACCACAGAACATCCTGTTAAAGGAAAAATACCAGTTTCTTGCTTCCGGTACAGAGGCCTCCCCTGTTTCTTAGAAATCAAAGGCCTGTGTTGTAGGCCCGGCCATATAGCAAAACACAGCTGTCTCATGTTGTGGGTGTGTGGGAGCAGTCATCAAAGCCGGTAGCTGTGGAACAGGTGGGATCACTTTGGCTACAAGCAGTAGTTGGGCTTGCAGACTTCAACACAGTGGGGCTTTTCTGGCAACCTTACCTGGCATCCTGGGTTGGGCAGTGGCAGCACAGTTGTTGCCTAGCTGAAGGTGTAGGTCCCTCTCTGATTTTCTTGGCTTTGCCCCTTAGACACAGTTGCTGTCACACAATTGTGTTCAGGAGAAAGTCAGGAAAGGAAATTTTATACCCTTTTTATCAAGAAGAAAACGTTGCTTCCCAAACCCTGCGCCTCCTTTCTCCTTTGTCCCATTGCGGTCCTCTGGTTAGGTCTGGTCACAGTCTTAAGAGCTCTCTACTGGTACCTGACAAAATTGGGGATTGGTTAGTGGAGAAGGGTAGATGAGATAGATAGAGAGGTGACAGAGAGATGAAAGACACAACAGCACCCACAGACAGGGAGATTCCTTTGTACTTGATATAGTATAATCTCTAAGCATTTTAGTCAGGGTTCTCCAGAGAAACAACCAGTAGGATCCATCTATCTATATGTCATCTGTCTATCTATCATCTGTCTATCATCTATCTATCTATCTATCATCTATTTATCATCTGTCTATCATCTATCTATTATCTGTCTATCATCTATTATCTATCATCTATCTATAATCTATTATTTATCATCTATTATCTATCATCTATTTTCTATCATTATTATCTGTCTTCATCTGTCTATTATCTATCATTATCTATCTGTCTATCTATTGATCGATTGATTGACATATAGAAGGAGCTTTACTCTGAGGTATTGGCTCGTGTGCCTGTGGAGGCTGGGAAGTCCCACAATCTGCCATCTGGGAGTTGGAGGCCCAGGAAAGCTGGCCGTGTCAGTCAAAGGCCTGAGAACCAGGAATCCTAATGGGGTAACTCCCAGTCCAAAGGCAGGAGAAGACGTGTGTGTCTGAGCCCGAGCAGCCAGGCCCAGAGTGAGAATTCAATTCCATCTTCTCCCTTTTGTTCATTTCAGGCCCTCCCCTAGTTGGATGGCGCCCACCCACATGAGGAGGGCCACCTGCTTTACTCAGTCACCAATTCAAAGGCTGATCTTTTCCAGGAACACCCTCACAGACATGCCCAGAAATAAAGTTTTACTGGTTATCTGGGCATCCCGTGGTCCAGTCAAGTTGACCGTAGAATTAACCATAACACCAGGTTTAGGATGAATCCAAAATAGTAGAACAGAAAGGATAATTAATGCTGTATTTACTACTGTCATAACATACATATATGGGAGTACTCAGAACAGAATTAATAATTTATATTTAATTCAATCAAGTTTTAGACTCCTCTTCATCTTCTGTTTTCATAACTGTGCCTCATTCAGGATAAATCTCTTAATAAGTCATAAGCTGAGAATATTGACATTTGACTGTGGCAAGTAACTAAGGTATATTTATTAACCTGGTTTTGAAACTTTCTTTGATCTTGGTGATATCAAGGAACAGCCACTATCTCTTTTGTTTAGAGCTAGAGTTTAAGTGATGTTTTAAAGCCAGAACCAATAATCAAGGTGAGAAGTGACTAAAGGAGCCAGATTGTGGTTTTTTTTTTTTTTTTTTTGAGAGGGAGTCTCGCTCTGTCGCCCAGGCTGGAGTGCAGTGATGTGATCTCGGCTCACTGCAAGCTCCGCCTTCTGGGTTCCCGCCATTCTCCTGCCTCAGCCTCCTGAGTAGCTGGGACTACAGGCACCCGCCACCACGCTCGGCTAATTTTTTTTGTATTTTTAGTAGCTACGGAGTTTCACCATGTTTAGCCAGGATGGTCTAAATCTCCTGACCTCATGATCCACCCGCCTCAGCCTTCCAAAGTGCTGGGATTACAGGCATGAGCCACCATGCCTGGCAGAGCCAGATTGTTAATTCAGCCTGAAATAGATTCATGCACAAGGACCTTGTATTTATTAGGCTTTATTGGCCTTGCTGCTAAGCCCTACAAAAATGTTAAATACAGAAGTGAGACTGTAATATTATAATTAATAAATGTTTAATTAAGAGTCTCTAAACTGTATCCTCAACTCATCATGTAGTAACATTTGTATATAATTATATTTAAAGTGAGCTGTGCATCATTTTAATGTGATATCCTATGGCATAAGGCTTCTAAAAGTAAGATATGCAAGGCTAACGAAGATGTTACAATGACCCCATTACACTGTTTCATTAAAAAAAAGCCTTATTTTACTTTATATTAGCTGCTCCATTAGCGCTTTGGACATAAGAGTTGTTTGGCACGCTTTGCAAATGGTAAGGAGGCCTGAAGACTGCAGACATAAATGAAGGGAAGTTGCCAGAGAGCCTCGTATTTCAGCCTAGTGGAGCAGGCTCTTGGGATTGCTCTTCCTGTTGGATCAGTGGAAACCCAGGGACCCCTAGGGGGTGAGATGACTCCCTGGTGGTAAGGCAGTGGGAGAGAACTGGGGTCCTCCTCAGTTCTCACTGCTCTCTGACCACCTGGTGGATAGTGCTTGTATGTAATTGTGCTATGAATAGATTATCATAAAAATCTTAAGATAGTGTGACACAAATTGTATGATTTCACTTATAGGAAGTACCCAAAATAGGCAAATTCATAGAGACAAAAAGTAGATACAAGTTACTAGGGGCTGAGTGGAGGGGGAGAAGGAAAGTTACTGGTTTGCGGATACAGAGCTTCTGTTTGGGATGACGGCAAATTTTGGAAGCAGTGGTGATCTTGCATAATTTTGTGAACATGATGAATACCACTGGATGGCTAGAATCACGTTTTGTTATATATATTTTACCAAAATTTTTAAAAAGAAAGAAATACAAAGGAAAAGAAACCACAGTGGAATATTTTACTCAGTGACGATCTTATGAACAGCACCATGAGTGGTTTGCAGGGCCTTAGCTGTTCTCCTTTGGAACCAGAGAGGATTGGGTTGGTTTTTCCTTTGCTTTCCAAGAGGATTAATCTTTACTTCCCTTTTCTTTAACACAGAAAGAATCATCACTCAAGCCCAATTTCTCTTTCAAACCTTAGAGCACAGGGCATGGATTCTGGCCCATGCCTGTCGTTTAGTGCTGCTGGGCCAAGGGGAGCCAGCCAAAGGAATCACACAGGTGCCAGGCCACATTTGACTCTAAATGGCATATGTGGTTTCTGAGTACCCAGCTCACTGATCCCAAGGGATTTAATTTGGAAATAGGTAGTTCTCTGCCTCTGGATTCAAAAATAAACCTGAGGTTCCTAAATAAACTGGAGCTGCTCATCAAAATCCGAGCAAGGGCAACTTCTTGTAGGTGAGGCCACGTGTGAAGCCTTTTGGGTATTTGGAATTAAACCCACATTGAATAGTGTCCAAGTAAGATTCATTTTATAGAGAATTATTTTCTCCTCTCATACTGAGGTTGCTTTTCTATTCTATGGAGTCTCATACATCAGTTAAATTTGTGTGTGCCCATGAAAGCATCCAGAGTTCTGGCAGTTATCATGGTAAGCCAGGAGCATGCACTCTGTAGCTGGGCTGTTAGTGTCAAGTCCCGGGTGCTTTCTTTGGAGCCATGTGATCGCCACAAGGTACTCAACTCATCATGAGTCGTCACAGGAATCACATCAGTTAATACAAGTAATGTGCCTGGCAGAGATTAAGTGCACAATCAATATGAACCATTATTACCACTAATAGCAGTAGTACGTTCGTTTGTTTAGACACTGTATAAGAAGCAAGTTGCATTTTGGGGAGAAGAATGCACAGGAACATAAAAGATGGAAATTAAGGACATATCAGGAAGACTTGAAGCATTTTCTAGAGACTGTTGAGAGGAGACACGTGTCTGAAATAACTGGAAACTCTTCAACCAATTCCATTCGGTTTAATAAAGTCAGCTTATGAAGGAGTTATGGTCCCATTCAGATAACGTAACCATTTGAAGACTCAGTGTCATGGAGCTCACAGTGAAAAATAATAATGTGATAGAATCTCACAACTGTGTGCATATATACGGATGTGCACATGTATCTGTATGAGTGTGTGTGTGCTTTGTTTAAAAAGGTCCCTGAACATGTAGTACAATTTCTTTATACTACGTTTATAATTTATAAATGGAGAAATGACATCAGAGAACTGACGTGACTTGCCCTGAGTAATATTCTCTAAAAACGATCCTAAAATCTCTTACAGAAGACCGTTTTCACTATTCTATGGATAGTTTGTGTGACAGCAACTCTGTCTAAGGGGCAAAGTCAAGACCGTTTTCACTATTCTATTCCACGTGATCGATGAACAAGGGACAAAAAAATTATTTTGCCAAGTTCCTAAGAGGTGAGAATATACCTAGTATTTGATGAAGCACAACATCTGTAAAACAAACAAACAAAAAAGACAAAGAAGATTAGTGGAGTTAGGGCAAAGATTTGTAGCATGTGTGTAATTGCTTTGGCAATAAAACACCTGGAGGCATGATTGATTACTCTGTGCATTGATATTAAGAATCAGAATCAGTACCGAATAGTGTAAGGCAAGGCACCATTTAGCAATGCACATTAAGTGTTATGTGTTTCTTTTTACTTTGCTTGGGAATGAACTGTCTCTACTCATTGTGATTTCATGCAGAATCCAGTTACATGCAATCATTTTCATTGTTTGAACCTACACTTATGGCATGATTGTTAGGTACATGCCTCACCACTAGCATTATAAGCACATTGAAGGCATCTTACAAATATTTGTACCTTCCCTTGGACCTAGACAATATCTTGCATATTGTTTTTACTCAGTAATACTTTGTGAATGCACAATGAATGAACATGCAGTAAACAACCTTTGAGAACAGGTTGATCCATACAGTTATAGGCAGTTGATCCTTAATAGCGTCTACCTGAATGACCTTAATACTTAATATTTATTGTTGTTCTTGCTGATTCCTATTGACCTTACTGATTCTGCTTAAGTAGGGTGAGATTTCTTTTAAAAATGCTATAATAATTAGTTAAAATGCTTATCTTGATAGTTTACAGTAGCCAAAATAATTTAACTTATAGTTCAATTTAACTTATAGTTCAACTATATTTTAACTTATAGTTCAAAGCCAATTAACTTTCAACTATAAGTTAAAAAATACATAAATCAAGTGATGCTTGGAAACCAGTTCCCTCAACCACTGCAAAAAGGAGGAAGCATTCAGAAATACACATGGTTCCAGATTGACCAGCCTCCCGGGCTCCCAACAGCTCATGCATGTGTCTCTGTCTCAGAGTTCTTTCCTACCTGCTGAATTAATGTCTTTTCAGGTGCAACTTCCCAACCAGATAATAGACTGCTTAAGTGAATTATGAAATTCAGAAGCATGTTTATTACACATGTCAAGTATGAGGAATAATAATAAAATGCAAAACTGTGTGCCCACGACCCCGCTTAAAGAATGGAATGTTAGCAGTCTCTTTCAACTCCCCTCTGTTCTTCTGCAATTTTGTTGTCCCTACTGGGACTTCTCCATCATGGTTTTGTGCTCGTTCCAGTTTTGCTACTTACATATGTATTATAATATTAGTGTTGCAAGTTTGGAGTCTAATGCAAGTTTCTCATACTGTATTCTTTTTAGTTATCAAAGAATTTTATATTATATATATTTAAAGTGTACAATATGATGTTTCATTATATATGTATACATAGTGTAGTCATTACTAGGGTCAAGTAAATTAACATATCCATTATCTCACATATTTCCTTTTTTTGTGGTAAGAATTTCTAAAGCAAAGAGTTTTAAACTAAAGAATTAAGAGATCTAAGGAGTTCTGAAGAGTTCAATACAATATTATTAACTGTAGTCCACACACTGTGGTTAGATCTCTAGACTTCATCTGCTGTAACTGCATCTTTGTACCTCTTGACCTCTATCTATCCTTCTTCCTCCACTTTTTTAAAACCATGTTTCTACTCTGTGTTGCTATGTATCATTATTTTTAAGATTCTACATGTAAGTGAGATCATGCAGTATTTGTCTTTCTCTTTATGGGTTATTTCATTTAAATATTGTCCTCTGGATTCATACATGTTGTTGCAAATGTCAGGATCCCCTTCTTTTTTAAGGCCGAATCATATTCCATTGTATAAATGCATACCACATCTTATTTATGCATTCATCCATTGATGGATATTTAGGTTGTTTCCATATCTTGGCTATTGTCAATAGCTGCAATGAACATAGGAATGCAAATATCTTTACTAGGAGGTGATTTCATTTCCTTTGGGTATATACCCAGCAGGGACTACTGTGTCATGTAGCAGACCTATTTTTAATTTCTTTAGGAATCACCATGCAATTTTTTTGCAGTAGCTGCACCGATCTGTATTCCTAGCAAGACTGTACAGGGGTTCCCTTTACTTCTCACCCTCAGCAACACTTATACCTTTCTGATAACAGCCATCCTAACAGGTATGAGATGTTATCTCGTTGCAGTTTTGATTTGCATTTAACTGATTACAAAAGATCCCAAGTAGCCAAAACAACCTTGAGAAAGACAAATAAAGTTGGAGGCATCACATTTCCTGATTTCAAATTATATTACAAAGCAATAGTAATCAAAACAGTATGATACTAGTATAAAAGCAGATACATAAGCCAATGGAATATAATAGAGCCTAGAAATAAATCCTAGCCTAACCAGTCAACTAATCTTGGAAATATAATGCAGATAAGAATAGTCTCTTCAATAAATGGTGCTGGGAAAATTGGATATTAACCTGCAAAAGAATGAAACTGGGCCTTATCTTACACCATAAACAAACATCAGCTCAGAATGGATTAAATACTTAAATTTAAGTTGTGAAAATGTAACATTCTTAGAATAAAATATAGGGGAAAATCTCCTTGATATTGGCTCCAGCAATGATTTCATGGATATGATTCCAAAAGCACAGGCAATAAAAGGAAGAATAAACAGTGGGGTTACATGAAACTAAAAAGCTGTGCACACCAAAGGAAGCAGTCAACAAAAGGAGAAGACAGCCAATGGAATGGGAGAAAATATTTGCAGACATTATATCAGATAAAGGATTGATATCCAAAATATATAACGAACTTATGTAACTCAATGGCAAAAACAAAAACAAAAATAAAAACAAAAAACCTGATTATAAAATCAGTAAGTGACCTAAACAAACATTTCTCCAAAGAAAACAGAAAAATGGCCAACAGGTATATGAAAAGGTGCTCAATACCATGATGTACTATTTTATACCTCACTTTTTTTAGTTGACATTATATTCCTGAGAATTGCCCATGTTGAAGCCTGTAGCTATAGTTCTTTCATTTTCATTACTTTTAGCAATTGCTTGCCTGTCTGTCTTCTTCCCTCCCTGTATCTCTCTCCCTCAGTCTCTCTCTCCATCCATTCTTCTGCTCCTCCCTTCCCCTCTTCCTTCATCCCTTTCCCTTCCTCCTTCCCTCTTCCTTTCACACGTATTTATTGCATTCTTTCCATGTGCCAGACACTGTTCTAGGTTCTGAGGACAGACACAGTAGTAAATAAAACAACATGAAAATCCCTGCCTTCATGGGACTTAAGTTCCAGGTGGAGACACAGATGTTAAACAAAATTATTGTAGTATTCATACATTAACCATTAAGAATTGTTATGCAGAAAGTAAGAGTGAAAAGGGATTAGTGGAGGCTGGTATACAGGGATGGGTTTCAACATTAGAAAGGATGGTTGGGGAATATAGAAGAACTTATTTATCTTTTCTTCTGCTGATAGACACTTAGTTGTTTCCTTCTGGGGCTATCATGAACAATGCTTTCATATGTCTTCTGGTGGAAAGGTGCAGAAGTATCTCTGAGGTGTATGTTCCTAGGAGTGGAATTTTTGAATTTCCTAGAAAAAGCCAAGTTTTTCAGTGATAATGATTTATTCCTCTTTGCATCTTCAGGACTTAGTATAGTGCTTGGCACCAAGTTGGGCTAACACTTGCTTAAGCAAGTAGAACTTTGTTGTAGAAACGAGAATAGAGGCTGGCACTCTATACCTACTTCATCACATTAATTGTGCTCTGCTATTTATACATTGACCTTGCATGGAAAGCAGAAACCAGCCTTTCATTTATTTTCTGTGCAAAAGTTCTCTTAGGAAATGCCTTCTGACATTTGTTGAGTTCATGCTGACTGCGACCACTGGGGCTGCTAAAGCGTCTTTCTCAGTAGAGGAACACTGGAGGTAGCGTCTAGCTGTTTATTGCAACTATTTCTCACTCTCCTGTGTGAAATGATCCTCAAGGAAGCCGAGTTCTCTTTAGAGGATGTCTTCCCTCCTTTCTTCTCTGCTTCTGGCTCCTAATGCTTGCCTGAAGAGCTTGCCCTTTCCGGCTTCCTCTGTGGAGTCAGAAGTCTCCACTTGAACTTGCCCCTTTGAAAGTTCCTGTTGGGCTGATGTTTTGGCAAGCAGAATGTTGCACTTAAAATTGATCCCTCCTTGCTTGTAGAAAATGCATCTAAGGTACTTAGGGAATTATTTGGGCTTGGGAAGGCTTGATGCCTCGTAAAATGAACCTCTGGGCTGAAATACTGTTGAAATATGTCAAGCTCCAGAGTTGTGCCTTCACTTTCTAAATATTTCAAATAAAAATGGGTGCTTGTATCCAGTCACTTTGTGTATGAGTGTCTCACCAGGTTTTCAGATGTCCAGCCTCAGCATTGAAAATAAATTCATGTCTTATGAAGCCCTTTTATCATTGGAAACCATTCTTCCTGGTTCGCACATGTAACAGACGATTTGGGAGTGTGTTTTCTGCAGTCCTTCTTTCTGGTATATACTGAACTATTTAGTTACCAGCTAACTTCATTAAAAATTAGGATAAACTATTCTTCCTAACAAAGGGCTCTTGAGTGTCTATTATGAGATTCCTATTTCCCTTTCTCCTCCATTATTAAAAAATTCATAATTTACATTGGTGTCATATTAATGCAAAACAACAGAACAGGTTTTATGATTTTTGTCATTTTAGTATAGTTATCCTTACATTTTGTTTCTAGCTTTTAAAAATAATTTTTGCCATCAGTTGAGTGGATAGGCCAATTACGATGTCAGTAATATCTATGTGTGTGTGTACAATATGTTTAGTCAACCCCATTCTAGATTTTATCAAACTAGACAGTAAAACTAAATGGCAGTGTTCATGGGATTTATTGAGTAAATGTATTTCAAGTAGATATACATACCCAATATTAGCAATAGCAGGAAATGAAAAAGGAGTCAAAAAGAAAAAAAAAAAAAAGAACAACAAAATCTTGGACTGCAGTTCAGTAAAGAAAGAAAATCTTATTTATTATTTAACTGCTCTGTGATTTCAGTTTCTTCTTCTCTCCTCTTAGTTGGAATCTGGTCCAGTGTCCCGGATGCCAAATGACTTTCAGGAAGGTTTCTGACGCTAAATCCACAGAAGTCCATTTAGCCAGAGTTGTGTGGATGTATATACAATTTTGTGCACAATATGCCTGAAACACGTTCAAAATGTTATGAGGTTTGCTATTTTGGCTCCTGCACTAATGATGCACAGCACTGATATTAAAAGCTCCACTAACAGTTATGTGGTTTTTGTTTTAAAATGAATAAAACATTTTACATCGTACAGCTAGTAAAAATACTGCAATGTATTTGTGTGTCTTTTTTTTAAATATTAAGATAAGGTTTTAGAATAGTAAATAAAACCAAACATTTATAGGTGTTTTCAATATGCTGCTATTAAAATAACAGTAATAAAAGTAGATTTTCCTATTTTAGAAAGAAAAAGGCATATGATCATTCCCACTGAAATGAATGGCAGTTGGCTGCATTTTCCTGTCTTTCTGATACAATTTTTCCATGCCATAAAAATATGATTAGCTTGTGCTTAAAGAAAGTTTGTCAAGTCTCCGTGAAGAAAATATCCATTGAAACCTAGACTGTTTCTAACATAACACCATGTTTTTACAGTAAAAATGTGAGGAAAGGAAATACTCAAATGAAAGGAAACCTTCATCCTCATTCAGCCAAACTCACTCACGGTTGGGTTCTAAGTATTTGTTAAAGGAGAAAAGAGAAAATGGGGTCTTTGTTAGAGACCCTCCAGGTCATGTCGTATTAGTCAGCGTTCTCTGGAGAAACAGAACCAATAGGAGATATATGTATATAAAATATATATAATAAAACTAGGATATATATAATCCTCTCTATGTGTTTATTCTTCATTATAATTCTTTATATATATAAATTTGTAATTGTTTGTGCCAATTTCTTACAATAAATCTTGCTGTCTCTCTCTCCCTGTCTCTTTCTCTCACATTATATATATATATGTGTGTGTATATATATTGCACAATTATGGAGGCTAAGGCACAATATCTCCAGTCAGCCTGAAACCCAGGAGAGCCGGTAGTTTTAGTTGGAAAGGCCAACAGGCTTGAGACCCAGGAAGAGCCAATGTTTCAGTTCAAGCGTGAAGGCCCGAAAGGCCTAGTGTCTCAGTTTAAGATAGTCAAGCAAGAGGAGTTTCTTTTACTCATAGGAAGCTCAGTCTTTTTCTTCTGTTCCGGCCTTCAACTCATTGGTTGAGGGTGACCCATGTGAGGGACGACAATCTACTTACTCAGTCTACTGATTCAAATGTGAATCTCATCCAACAACATCCTCACAGGAACATCCACATAATGTCGGACCAAACCTCAGGGCACTCCATGGCCCAATATGTGACATAAAGTGAATCATCACACATGTAAAAAAAAGCTTTCCTTTTTTTTTTTAAAAGGATAGGAAGAATAAAACATAGATGACAGGAGATTAATGACATTTACAGGAGTCTGTCCTGGAAAATTCACATCTCTTCTAAGTCCTGTATTGAAAATAGATAAAAGATGGAGGAAAATGCTTTAGAGATTAGACACTTTCAGGTTTTAGAGAGAGAAGAGGGTGGGGTTCAAGCTTGCTGTTGTCTTGAAAGACAATTTGGACAGGCATAGGACTGAAATTGAGTGGGCTTTTCCCGGCCTGTGCTCCGCTGCCTTTTTTATTGGAGCTTAAGTAGTAAAACTGGACAACCTGCCTTTCAATTATAAGTTCGGCTGGCAAAGAAGCACTGTCTTCTTCTGTTGTATTTAGGCAAGCCAACTTAAGAATACCAAACAATAGTTGAGTAATTTTCCCCAAGGATGTCTGTAAAGCATTTAATTCAGTTCAGTCAACTTGAGTAACTACCACGTGCAGTGCACTGAGCTAGGCGTGATTGCAGGGGACATGACTCAGAGCAGACACTGGGAGAAAAGGACCTTGTCTTTTTTAATGTGAAAATGAATTTTGGGGCCTAAACTCCATTTCCAACACCAGAAATTACACATTTCATACAAGAAGCAACTTTTTGAGAAGCATATTTTATTGCAAATGAATAAATAATACTAAAAGCATTTGAAAAAGCAAATGATTACTTTTCTGCAACCTTTGAAAGATTCAGATGGCACAGACTTCTTAACCTGAGTTGTGTGAAATGCAGCATCCTACATTGTATTTAATGCCTTTCTGGACCTATTTATGGTGACTTGCCTTCCTGTTGGGGACTTGCAAATCACTTTTGAAATAAAATGTTGCATTTGTACCTGTAGAAAGATTGTCAGTGAAGGTTTATTGCAGAGCCATTTATTCCTCCAAGTTAGACAGTGAGTCACACAGGGTTCTTTCAGTGGGGGATCTGAGAGAACAATCATTTTTGTCAAAGGGATGTGCATCTACGACTGCTTATCTGCTTCATATAATATTACCACACTCACAACAATTCTGGACCTGATGCACTGGGAGGGCACCAGCACCCTGAATTTTAACTCTCCTAAGCAGCTCATCAGCATCATTCACTGGAGTTTTTTTTCCTACAGACCACCAAAAGACATTTTTAGACATGTTTCATTCATATTTGGGCAAACCACCTAATTTTCCTGGCCCCTGTTTCCTGATGTGTAAGATGAAGGGAGTTATTTTAGTACTCATTAACTTCCCTTCCAATCCTATGCTATGATTTTGTAGATAATTAATGACAGCTGTACTTCTAGATTTCTACTTAGGTCATAAATTTTAGCAATATAAAAAGATATTTGTTTTTTTCTTCCAAGCTATAGAGTAGAATATTACATATTTTTGAAATTTTGCATTTCTCTGCCTATATTCTTCTTCAAAGTGAAACAGTGTCAGTTGAATTAATAATTGGAAGAGCGGATGTCTGCTTGCACATCAGCATTCAGTGACCGTTACTTGGGAATCTAGATAATTTTCACTGAGAACCTTTTGCCCTTAAGCCTGTCTGTTTGTTCTTATTGTGAGAATTGTGCTTTTCTGCTGAATATACAACGAGCAAGTCTGAGATAAAGGAGGTAGCCAGGGTCTGTGACTGTTTAGCTTTACGCCAGGTACAGACCTGGGCCACCTCAGCCTGTAGCAGCCCGCGTGTGTGCCAGCCTTAACAGAAGTACCTTCCAGCATGGTTTTCTGCAGCTCCACACGTGCCTCAGCCGGGAATTGGGAGCCCAGTTGCCCCTCAGCTGACTGAACTGTGTGTGCTGGTTCCTCTTCTGGTTTATAACTATACTTTAATTTTTATGAATTGAAACTGTGTCTCACGCCTGTAATCCCAGCACTTTGGGAGGCCAGGGCAGGCAGATCACCTGAGGTTGGGAGTTCGAGACCAGCCTGACCAACATGGAGAAACCCTGTCTCTACTAAAAATACAAAATTAGCCAGGCCTGGTGGTGTATGCCTGTAATACCAGCTACTTGGGAGGCTGAGGCAGGAGAATCCTTGAACCTGGGAGGCGGAGGTTGCAGTGAGACGAGTTCACGCCATTGCACTCCAGCCTGGGCAACAGAGCAAGATTCTGTCTCAGAAAAAAAAAAAGAAACTTTAAAATGTCATTGTCTGAGCAGTTAAACATCCATATTCTACAACTGAATTCTGAAATCATAAAACCTAACCAAGAATTTGACTCTGCCCTTTAAATTTTTTTATTATTATTTTCTCAACAATGCCTCCTCACTAGCAAAAAAGAAACTACGATAAATAGCCTCAGTTAGTCATCCTTTCTTTAAAATTATACTAGCAACAATGAAAGGGGCTTTTGTTGGGAATCTCCAAAAACTTCTAAACCTTGACCCTCCAGGGTCCTGGGAAAATGAAGAGATGTAGGATGTCAAAAGATGAAGGTGTTTGCTTTAAGGTAGGCAGGTGGAAATAGAGTTATAGAAGTGATTTGAATCCAGTGACTTTTCCCCTTTACAAATGTGTAAACTAAAATGATTTGACCAAGTGAGAGACATTTTTTTGGAAAATATTTTTCCAAGGAAATATCATTGTTTAATGAATTTGAATCACTGTTTAAATTCATAGGAGTTGGTAGCCTGGCATTGTTGAGCAGATGACATTTTGACAGAGTTGCTGTGGGTGGGTCTGGAGTTGCCCTGGGTCCACCTCAATGCCATAAGGGAAGAGTGCTTGGAGCCTTTTGGGTGAGGTATTGTCAGTCACTGGTGGACATGTGCCTTCTCCATGATGCTTGGTCCCATTGCAGAGGGGTTCAGCCGTGCCGTCACAGATGCCAGTGCCCTCATGGAGAGCAGATAAAGTGACTGCGTACATCATCTGGGTGGCAGTGGGGTGGTTCAGACTGTGGCAGACTAGCCTGCACACGCCCCATTTCTTACCCGGTTATTAACGCACAGAATTAGCCCAGAATTATCAGAGCTTCCAGGTTCCAATTTTTCAAGCAGGTCTATTAATCTGTATCTGTATGTGAAAGATCTAACCCTTAAATATTTAATTTTTTAAAAGACATCCATTGGGTTTAACCAAAAGTGTCTGTAAGTCACCAGGTTTTTGACTTTGGGTGTCAGAGCTCCTGGGTCCACCCAAAAGCCATGAGCATTTACCGTATCTGAGTATATTTGGCGTAGTCATTTAATCTTCCTGAGGCTTAGCTTTTGTTTTTCAGAGTCGAAATAATGGTACTTGCTCTAGAAAATTAGGAGGACAAAGTCAGAGAGGGAAAATGGAAACGATTTGTAATTGCAAAGTCCTTATGGTGGTTTAAAATGTTACATGCAAGGATAAATCATGCTCAGGTATGGAGGAGCTTTAGTAGAAACACCCAACTCGTTTCTGCTAAAAAAAACCTCTTGTTCAGGGTTCTCATCACATACTTTACAGGTGTGTTCCACTGACAGAACGGTGCACTGCCCTCAAATGTGCAGGAACCCACCTAGCTCCTCCACTGAAATATCAAGCGGAGGCTACTCACCATTAACTCCTGTCATCTTTGACTTTGGAAAAGCAGGTTGTATCTAGATTGGGGGCCAGCAGACATAAGGGCCGGTGTGTGCCTCTGTGTGGGAATTTCGAGCCATGACTCCAGTTCTGGGCTTTGATGGGGTGGAAATGGGCCCATGTCATGCTGGCTTTCTGTTGTGAAACATTGACTCAGAAAGTAGGTTGCTAAAAGAAGGATTAGGAAGAGGACCTGGCGGCTGCAACCTGTAGTCTGTCTTCTCCCTTCATGTCTGTGGCCAAGCAGCATAAGCCATAAACTCTCCCACTGCCCCGTACTCCCCCAAGATACCAGTATACGCCTCACCCTTTTTGACTGCTTTTCCATAGTTAAAGGAAGACCTCTCTTGATTTATGTTAAACCAGGTTTACCCCTGTAAGCATATAATTTTTCTTTGTTGGGAGGAGAATCAGGAAGGTTTGCAGGGAATATTTCTCACTCTGGATTTTAGAGAAGCCCTGCCAGATCCCAAACTCATCAGGCAAGGTTAATCACCTCCCCTTACCCCAAATTGTGGCCTGCAGTATCTGGGCACATCTCTGTGATTGCACTTTTTTGTTTACTGCAGGTGTTTGTCATCCATAATAGACTGTAAAATCTTCAAAGGGAGACCGTATAAATGTTATTTATTTTTAATTCTGAGGCCTAGTAAGCAGCTCAATAAATGCTGGCTCAGTTCCACTGAGAGATGCTGAGCCTTCCATGTTTGAGTCTCAGGAGAATGTAGAGTGTCTACAAAAGCATGTACATTCCTGTTTAGAGAACTAGGGAGAGGAGGAGGCAAGGAATACAAAGTTTCAAAGAATCTTGCCAATAAGGTGGTCAAACCAGCTAAAAAAAAAAAACGGATTTTTTTTCCCTTTTTTAATGAACTTTTGAATCACAAGGAAATGATAGGTTTAGTTTGGTAAAAGAAAAGAAGGGGGAAGCTATAACAAGTCTTTTTAATGATGGCGATGTTGGCTGAAGAAGGGATTTTTATGGGAGGCATCACTCAGTTTTACAAAGGAAGGCAGCGTAGAAGTCACAGTTTGGAATTTTCTTTGTCTTTCTCAGAAAAAAAGATGTTCTTGTTAAGCAGTGACTTCTGCCAACGTCAAGCAGACAGTTTCTGTTGTCAGGGAATGTTTGGGTCACCTAATCAGATACTCTGCTTCAGCCAGTCAGTACTCAGGAGTAATGTCAGTGTGCCTTAGATCTCTGCAGAGCATGAATGTGAGGTCATCGGTACAAATTAATAGTTTATCACGTGGTCCTTGACTTATACTATCATAAATATAGATAAGTGTTAATGAACATCTGTACCACTTCCCTCAGCTCCCCCACCAAAAACAAAAAAGGTAATAGCTGGAAACTTTTGAGTCATATAAACATATCATAAAGTTGATATATAGAACTGAGCATTGTTCTTACATTCAATATGTTGCTGAGCCAGAACAAAACCCCTAAATTCTTCTTACTTAACTCTTTAAGACTTCTGAATGCACTTCATTTTCCCAGAAGTCCTTTGGTAGATTTCTATTGTCTATACCTGTCATTATTATAAATTCAAAAACCATTATAAATATCTGGCAACTCTTGTGGGTGCAAAATCTGTAATAATATATGTTTTCTAAAATTCAGAAATATTTTATGAATGAATAAACTCTGCCATTTCCAGAATGGTTTATAATATAACAGTTTTGACTTAAAAATAAATTTTAATGCCTCCACTGTAAAAGTGCAAAGGGATAAAATATGCTTTAACAATAGAAATGCTTATTAAGTAGGAATTTACCAGGTTCTATAAAATAACTTGGGTTCAACCTAATATTCAATGTAAGAGAAAGGTATTTTTTAGGATGAAATAAATGTAAATCCTAGCAGACTTTGGATATGTACTTCATTATTTTATGTAGAAATTTACAGATAGTAAGTGCAAATATTTCTGTACTATTGAAATTAGATGGACTAAAAATAAACCATTTTTAAACATTCATAAACAGTGAAGAATTGAAATAAACCAGTAGCTTCATTATTCATGGGTATACTGGACATTTATACATGACTATAGTTCTGTTTGCTTCAAGGTAATATTTCACTCTATGCTGGTATTTAATATTTAATGGAGAGAATGAGAGAGTAAGCCTGCCCATGTGAGGTGCTTGTAAGCCTGTATTAAGTATTGCATTTGGGCTGTGGGCTGGAATGTTCTGGTAGCTACCAACCTTAGGTCGTTTGCTTTACATGAAATACTAGTGCTTGTTGATGTAGGCATTGGAATTATGGAAAGTAAGAAAACAACATAAAAATGAAATCGATCTATTGGAAGCATGATGGGTACTCAACTAGTTGCTCATGTCTCTTAGCCATTCTGACTTGAAATCGTTGTAGTCATTTTTGATTCTTGGCATTAGTTCTCAACTAGCACAGTTTTGCCTTCCCGGGGACATCTGGCTATCTGGAGACATTTTTTGTTTTTACAATTGCGGGAGAAAAAGGGGGAGTGCTGCTGGCATCTGGTGTCTAGTGAGTAGAAGTCAGGGATGATGCTAAACATCCTAAAATACACAGGACAGCCTCCACAACAAAGAATCATCCAGTCTAAAATGTTACAGCTGAGAATCCCTGGATTAGAAAAAGCCAGCTCCAACACATCACATTTTGTTTCTTTCAACCTGAATTACAGAGTAGTCCAGGTTTATCTTTAACTTATTCTGCCATGAAGATGTGTTTTCATATAAACTTACCTCTTCTTATGGACTTATTTATTTACTTTTATCGTTTGTGTTTGCTTGCTTTGTCTTTTCCGGTAAATGTGAAACAACTCTAGAGTTTGATTGTTTGATGAGCCCAACAGGGAATTGAAAATCACACGAACGAGAGTGTTTTCTTGGTTGTTTTCGGTTGTAATAGCTTTCTGTTTTTAGTGATCAGAAAAGACATATCCCTATGAGTTCTGTTGTGTTAGAGGCATAAATGGATGGCCATATTATTTTGGATTAGATCGTCCCCTTCTGGTGGCTTCATATTATAAGTCTGTGATAATAAATGAATGTTCCTTTACTTTAAAACATGTTTTTGTTTCTTTGTCCTTAGTTTTTGGACTGCTTAGCAGAACATTTCAATTTCCTATGAAGAATAACTGGTAACTGTAGCTTTTTCTTACATCTTATACTTCAACTATTTTCAAGCTGGCATGCAATAATATAAGCAGAATGAAATGTATTAAGTGTGTGTTTATGTCTATTGGGAAATATGGTGTAATCTGTAGCTACTTATTCCTCTTTTGTTTTAGCACAATCTGTGTGTCTCATTGCCCACTGTTCTAGGGAGCAAATAACTGTAGTTTCCACAAAGAACAAGGAACATATCAACATAGAGGTAAATTATTGGCAATTGACATTCCTGGCCTTCAAAACTACATTCTCCATTCCCTGCTTTAGTCTGCACTGTGTTTTTTGTGTTTGATTTATATTTGTAAATGGTAAGTGGGTTTAGTGATTCATTAAATAATGTCAAAAGTAATGGTTGCCAGAGAATCTCATTCTTTTTTTTTTTTTTTGAGATGGAGTTTTGCTCTTGTTGCCCAGGCTGGAGTGCAATGGTGTGATCTCGGCTCACTGCAACCTCCACCTCCTGGGTTCAAGCAATTCTCCTGCCTCAGCCCCCTGAGTAGCTGGGATTACAGGCATGAGCCACCATGCCCAGCTAATTATTTGCAGTTTTAGTAGAGGTGGGGTTTCTCCATGTTGGTCTGGCTGGTCTCGAACTCCTGACCTCAGGTGATCCTCCTGCCTTGGCCTCCCAAACTGCTGGGATTACAGGCATGAGCCTCCGTGCCCGGCTGAGAATCTCATTCTTAATGTTGTATCTATTTTAGCATTAGGCAGGATTTATAGTGAACCAGTTTCACAGAATATGAAGGGAGGTGCCTTATGAATCTGAACAAAGTTTTATAGTGGAATGATAATATTCAAGTAGCTAGAGTTTATTAATGAGCAAGAAGCTATATCTTTGGAAAGTAAGAATAATATTTATGTTGTTACTGCTCAGCATATGGCAAAATTCACCAAGCAAAGAAACAGTTGATATTAAAGGTTTGCTTAACTTAACAGCTGGTGTGGATCACTGACAGTGAAGATACCTTTAAAAAGATTGATTTTTTTTTTTTTTTTTTTTTTTGGTCCTTAGTAACTCGATGAAACCATAAAGTTTAGATGAGGTAGTTGGCCGCCTGAGGTTTGGGTCATTAGCTTGAATGATCATTCCCAGGTGTTCATACATCTCATTACAACAGTGATCCGCCATTTTTCTGCTACTCCAATTATCTATGTATGTGTCTGTCTTTCCTATTATTTTGTAGCTGCTCTAAGGGAGGAGATATTTTCTGCTCATCTTGGTATCCTGTGCATTCCCTAACACCGTGGTGTCAATATAGCGAAGATTATAATTGTTTTTAAAGTAAAAGCTGAGTTGAATTGAAAGAAAATAGTATCAATTCTTTTGCCATAAAGGCTTTATTAAACATGAAGATTCCAGTGTCCTGCAATTTTATGTGAAATCTTCTGAGAAGCAGCCTGGATAACAGTGCCTCCTAGGAGCCTGGCTTCATTTTAAACTGCCTACCATGAAATAACTTCTGACAAGCGTGGCTCACTCACTGATTCTTTATGGTCCGGTGACTAGCTGTGTCCCATCCTGAGACCTCTGGGTCAGCGTGGCCTCTGACGATGTCATCCACGGCCACGTGGCATTAATTATCTATACCATGGTATCCGGGTTCTTCAGAGATTGGCCTCCATTGTCCCCGGGGGCAGGAGGGCATTTATTTTCTTCCCCATGTGAGTGTGAGCTTCCTGTGAGTGCCACTGTCTTATTAGAAAAGTCAGGTAATTGCAGAAAGTGTCGACGTGAAAGAGAGTGACGGCTTTCGATTTAGCTAGCTGCATTGCGTCATCATTCATTGCGGCTTCTGGAAGGGATATGTTCTGCAGGACACAATCATTTTTAAGTAAATTAAAATATATTCTAGTTGCTTTTGTTCTGATTCCTATAATGAATCATTACTGTTACTATATAATGCAGTGTGTGTGTGTGTGTGTGTGTGTGTGTGTGTGTGTGTGGAGGCCTTGAGGTCTAAAGATACCTTTTGATCAAATTTGTGTTCTAAAGTTGTTAAGAAAAATGAACCCAGAGGGTCTGGGTACATAGTTTGCAAATGCAGTCCATTGTATTTGTCTGCCACTGTCCGTCTCCAAGGAACTCTGCCTTCCCGCTTTAATCTGTGGTCATGTTTCATCCGAACCCCATACGTTATAAAAATAATCATAGGTTATTGGGGTTGATGTCCATGTTTCCTAGCTGTAATTATACCCTTATAATCTTGTTTGTTATGAAAAGATTGTTGCATATTGCAGACTGACATGGAACTGTTTTTCTGCAGCACCTGTGGGCTTTGTTCTTTGGATTCTGAGTTCTTGTTTATGGGATGTGTGGTCATGGATGTAACATGGGAATACAGGGCTATGCAGGTGTTTCCCTTGGCTGATAGGAAGGCCGTAGTTCGTCCAGAGAAATATAGATGTTAACTGGCCATCACCCATAACATAAAATGCTTCTTTATTATACTGGGAAAGTGCCTAGAGATATTCTTGGGAGAATAGAGAAATTTCTGCAACTTTCTGCCAAAAACAATCTTATACAAAAGAGAGGAGTGGAGAACAGTATGTGGTTCATGTTTTGAAATAACTAATGGATTTCTTGAGATGAGACATAGCAATGTATTGAAAAACAAATCCCCTTTGGGTAACAATTAGGATGTCGTTCCCAATAGGCAGAGACATGATCTCAAAGAAAAACAGTGGTGCTTTTTTCATGGCACCAAATAGCAAAAGGACATTGGGAGTCTGACAGGTAAGCCTTGTGGTTTCGTATCAGCCTGGTGGATTTTGAAACTTATGAATTTCCTTAGAGAAAGCCTCAACACACTAACGCATACATATGGCCTCACGTGTGGTTCTGAAAGCATGAGTGAACTAAGTAAGTGTCTGCATCCAGTGTGTTTAGTATTGGATCCCTCATGAGATTTTCGTGACCCCCCGTGATGCTACAGGGGATTCAAAACACTTTCATAACTTGAGCAGGAAATAGCCCAATCACCATGTGTTTAAAAGCAAAGTTGACACAATTCCAGTCCCTTCTGAAGCAAACACAGGTGTACTAATTCTGCAAAATAAAAATGTTAAACTTCTCTTGTCTCATCCCATGCCCCTCCAAAATAAAAAAGTTTGGTGGCTAAATTAACTGGAGATGGAATATCTTTGGATTGGGTAAGTGTTTATATATGGCTTTGTCATCCATGACATGGAACATCTTGATGAGAAATAAATTATTTGACTGTTTTAGTCATTCATGGATTCCAAGTGAGCCTGCATGTTTGCCATCAGATAGATACATGTAGATATACAGCCTTTGCCAACATGCATTGTTTTTTGGTGGACATTAATGTGCTATTTGGGTGAGATTTAGCAGTGTCATGTTATTTAACTTTCATCTTTCCAGATCTCTTGGTCTCAATGCCTTTAGACTTACAGGTTCCTAAACACAGGTGGGAGGTTGACAAGGTAAGGGAGGAAAGCAGTGCTGTTTTTTACCTTCATGGAAACATGAAAGAAGAGGTTTTCTACCTTCTTGCTTATTTGTAACTACATTTAAGACTTACTCCCCCAGGCAGTATTTGGCTATAGACAGTGTGGGAAGTGGATTTCTGGAGGGGAATTTGAATGTATTACTGTTGGGCTCTGTGAATAATTGGCATCCTAGAGGGACCTGGGGCGCCAGATGCTGCTTCTCCCACAGGCCATAATTTGTCCATGAGTATGTGGCTTTAGAATATAGTCCATAATTCCTTATCCAGAAAATCAGTATGTCTGAGAAGAAATAATGAAAGTTACGAAACACAGATGCTTCCCTCAACTAAACAATATTGCTTTACAAAAGTGCAAGAAATCCTCTTTCCAAATAAGACGACTCTGGTCTGTTTATCCTTGTGTGGCAGCGTGTTCTAGTTACTTTTGCCACATTCCAGACAACCTTAAAAGTTAGTGACTTAAGCAGCAGCCGTAGTTTTATGATCTCTTTCAGTTCTTGTGGGTCAAGAATTTTGGAAGGCCTTGGTGGAGTGGATCTGGGGCCAGTCAGTGGCTGGAGCTAAAAATGCCAGAACTGGACACGACCGGCTTTCCCTCTCTTTCGTCCTCCCTTTCTGGCTCTTGTTAGGGTGTCAGGCCTCTCTGTGGGGTCTTTCTGCCTGGGCTACTTGGGCTTCCTCACAGAATTACTGTCTCAGGGCAGCCAAGCTGCTTACATGGCAGGAGAAGCTTTCAAGAGTTGCTTATTCCAGTGAAGCAGCTTTGGCTTTTATGACAGGCTGGGAGGTCATGCAGTGTCCCTTCTGGGCATTTCATTGGTTCCTCGAGACTGAGTGTTTGTGTCCTCCCAATTCATGTGTTTAAGCTGTAACCCCCAACAGGATAATAATAGGAGGTGGGGTCTTTGGGAGGTAATTAGCATTAAAAACGTTCATGAGAGTGTAGCCCCCATGATGGAATCAATGTACTTATGAGGAGACCAGAGCTCCCCTCTCTCTGCTATGTGAGGATACAGCAAGAAGATGGGCTCCTGTAAACCAGGAGGAGGGCCCTCACTAAGAATCTGACCCTACTGGCACCCTGATCTTTAACTTCCAACCTCCAGTACTGCAAGAAATAAATGTTTGTTGTTTAAGCACCCCAGCCTATGGTATTTTGTTATAGCCCAAGTGAAATAAAGATGCTAGTTAGAAGTGAGTGAGGAGCCTGCCTGGATCCAGGGAGGAGAATCAGACTCCCTCTCTGGATAGGGACATGGCAAGGTCTAGGGGCCATGTGGAAGAGGGATCGTGTGTGGTCATCTTTGGTCAGTATGCCACACATTGGTTTATAATTACTTAAAAACAGAGTTTTAGTCTCTGTTCCTGGATGAGCAAACCAAGAGACCATTCTCTTTTAGTCTTTAAACAAATCTTGCACTATTTGACTCCTTTCTTTTGTAACAGGCAGATCCCCAGGACATGCCTGCCTGGGAGAAAATATCAAAGGCAACATGAAAGTAAACCTCTGGGTCCAGGAGTGCTGAAGGTGCCGGAACAGGAAGGGAGGTGGTGAGCTTGAAGATCTCACAAGCTTCCCTCCTGGTGTGTGTTTCCAGACCGTGAAGGGTCCTGGCTGCTCATGGTCTATCTTAGTTGCCCAGGTGAGCAGAGTCATGGGCCTGGAGACTATCCCAGCAACATTGGTTGACGCATGGCTGGAAGGGGCATGGCAGTCAGAAGGTTGGAATCCTGTGATCTACTCTGAGCTGCTGGTGACCCAGCAGAGGCCTCTCTCTAGATGCAGGGATGAGGAGTTACGCCACCACCAGTCATGGTTGATGGGTTCCAGTACCTGGGGACAGATGCTGCTAGCTGATGAGTGGAGCTCACTTGCTTCCTCACAAATAATTGAGGTCACACTTATGATGTTATGGGCATCATATTTGAACAGTTCACAAAACTCATACTGGAAGCCAGTTCAATATATTGATCCATTTTACCTCAAAGCCTACTGAGTATCACATTAGGCATGTCAAATATCATTTTTAATGATCAGATCAGCCATTCTCCTACTGACAGATTTACTGGCTATTTTTATTATGTCATTAAAAAAATCAACTGATTTCAAATGAAACCCTTTCCCAGGAACTTGAAAATACATGGAAGACTAAATTCAAATAACCACTGGCTGATGCCCACCGCCCATCCTCCATCTCCCCACCCTTCACCCCTGGGCTGTGCCACAGTCAGGCTAGTTCTGCCTTAGCCTGGTGCTGCTGCCATACAGTGCTGCTAATGTTTGCTAGTGGAACCCTCCACTTTTCTTCTGTGGTGTGTTCAGCATTGCTGCCTCTCAGAGAGAAAATGACCATTAAGGTCAACTAGAACCATAGCAATGGGGGAAAATTGTAGCAGATTTTGCTTGTTTTATGGAATCTTCTCTCTTTGCTGTGGAAATTTCTCCTAAAGTTGAAACACTTAAGTTCTACTCAGCAGACTATCCTGATGCAGCTGCAAGATTCTCAGGCTTTGGTCTTATAAGTTAGACTGTCTTGTCTTTTGATCTGTCTCCTTCTTTCCCTCTTTCCCTCTGCTTGTTTATGTGCTTGCGCAAGCATTAATGGGTGCTACACAGTTGTGTGCGAATTTGTGGGGTGGGGAATATGGATGAGAGTGGGAAAGCAAGCTAGTTTCTGTCAGACACTCGGCTCCCTCCCAGAAGTCCAGACCCCACAGTCTGGACATGGGCTTGCTCTGACCACATTCTTTGAACTAAAATACATTGCAGATAGATGAAAGATTTTTTTTTTTTTTTTGAAACAGCATCACACTCTGTGTCCCAGACTGGAGAGCAGTGGCATGATCTTAACTCATTGCAACCTCCATCTCCCAGGTTCAGGCGATTCTCCTGCCTCAGCCTCCTGAGTAGCTGGGATTACAGGCATGCGCCATCACGCCTGGCTAATTTTTGTGTTTTTAGTAGAGATGGGGCTTTGCCATGTTGGCCAGGCCGGTCTCAAACTCCTGACCTCAAGTGATCCACCCACCTTGACCTCCCAAAATGCTGGGATTAGGATTACAGATGTGAGCCACCACGTCCAGTCCAAATAGATGAAAGATTGAAATGCATGCACTGAAAATTGAAGAGGTACTAGAAGAACATAAGCAGAGACTTTTTTCTACTCTGGATGAGAGAAATCTGCCTAATATTAGGATATGCTGAATAATAGGAAACGATGGATCAATTTGATCTTCTCTGTTCTTATGTGATGGAAAAAAGGAAAGAGAAATTTCCTATATGTTCATACAAGGGTAACTACATGTATGTCACTCCATACATGTGGAGTTATGCCATCTGTGACCTTGTTTCATTCAGCAATATCATAGACAACACTGCCATGCCAATGAGAGCATCAGGACTTCCTCGAGATGTCAGTGACAGTTTACTTGACCAGTTCCATGTTATTTTTCCTCATTTCTTCACTCATATAAATGATTAGATAAACAGCTCTGAGTATAACACCTTTAGAATGTGTGCAGTTTCTTAAGTTAAGTTCTGGGAAGTCTTAGGTCAAAGACTGCTGGGTTTACATTCAATACATGATGTGCAATTGCCCTTCGTTTCCATGCTACTAGAGGCTACCAGGTGCATGAGCCCCCTCAGCCTACTAATGAAGTTTCAGTCAATCTTTCCAAATCTTTTATAGTCTTGCTAACAAAATAATTTCCTTTTATATTCATTGTTATCATTATCAAGACAGAATATTGGTGACTCACTGTCCTTGGCTCATTTTTTTTTTTTTTGGTGGGGATGTTGTATTAGTTTATTTTCATACTACTATAAAGAACTTCCCTGAGACTGGGTAATTTACAAAGGAAAGAGGTTTAATTGACTCACAGTTCAGTATGGCTGGAGAGGCCTCAGGAAACTTACAGTGATGGCAGAAGGGGAAGCAGGCATATCTCACATGGTGGCAGGCGAGAGAGAGAAGGGGAAACTGCCACTTATAAAACCATCAGATCTCACAAGAACTCACTCATTATCACAAGAACAACCTGGGAGAAACTGCCCACATGATCCAGTCACCTCTCAGCAGGTCTCTCCCTTGACACCTGGGGATTACAATTGAGATGAGATTTGGATCCAAACCATATCATTCTGCTCCTGGCCCCTCCGAAATCTCGTCCCAACATTCCCCCAAAGTCTTAACCCATTTCAGCATTAACTCGAAAGTCCACAATCCAAAGTCTTACCTGAGACAAGGAAAGTGCCTTCTACCTACGAACTGGTAAAATAAAACACAAGTTAGTTCCTTCCGAGATACAATGGGGGTGTAAGCATTGGGTAAACATACTGGTTCCATATGGGAGAAATTGACCAAAACAAAGGGGCTGTGGTCCCTATGCAAGTCCAAAATTCATCGGTGGAGTCATTAAATCTTAAAGCTCCAAAATGATCTCCTTTGACTCTGTGTCTCACATCTGGGGCATGCTTATGCAAGGGATGGGCTCCCACGGCCTTGGGCAGCTGCTTCATAGGCTGTCATTGAGTGCCTGCAGCATTTCCAGGTACATGATGCAAGCTGTTGGTGGATCTACCATTCTGGGCTCTGGAGGATGATGGTCCTCTTCTCATGGCTCTACTAGGCAGTGCCCCAGTGGGGACTCTGTGTGGGGGTTCTGATTCCACATTTCCCTTTCACACTGCCCTAGCCGAGGTTCTCCATGAGGGCTTCACCCCTACAGCAAACTTCTCTCTGGACATCCAGGCATTTCCATATATCCTCTGAAATCTAAGCAGAGGATCCCAAACCTCAGTTCTTTGCTTCTGTGCACCCACAGGCTCAGTATGGTGTGGAAGCCGACAAGGCCTGGGGCTTGCACTCTCTAAAGCAGTGGCTCGAGCTGTACCTTGACACCTTTTAGCCGCAGCTGGAGCTGGAGTGGCTGGTATGCAGGGCACCAAATCTTGAGGCTGCACAGAGCAGCTGGGCCCTGGGCCTGGTTCACAAAATCATGTTTTCCTCCTAGTCCTCCAGGCCTGTGGTGGGAGGGACTGCCATGAAAGTCCTCGATATGCTCTGAAGACATTTTCCCCATTGTCTTGGAAATTAACATTTGGCTTCTTGTTACTTATGAATTTCTCCCCAGAAAATGGGTTTTTCTTTTCTACCACATGGCCAGGCTGCAAATTTTCCAAACTTTTATGCTCTGCTTCCCTTTTAAGCATAGGTTCCAATTTCAGACCATTTCTCTCAAGTTCAAAGTTCCACAGATCTCTAGGGCAGGGGCAAAGTGCCACCAGCCTCTAAGTAAGCTCTCTCGTCTTCATCTGAGACCACCTTAGCCTGGACTTCATTGTCCACATCACTATCAGCATTTTGATCAAAACAATTCAAGTCTCTAGCAAGTTCCACACATGATTACATCTTTCTTTCTCTTTCTGGGCCCTCCAAACTGTTCCAACCCTCTGCCCATTACCCAATTTCAAAGCTACTTCCACATTTTCAGGTTACCTTTATAAAAGTACCCCACTCCTGGTACCAGTTTACTGTATTAGTCCGTTTTCACAGTGCTATAAAGAAATTCCCTCAGACTAGGTAATTTACAAAGGAAAGAGTTTTAATTGACTCACACTTTGGTATGGCTGTAGAGGTCTCAGGAAACTTAGAGTCATGGCGGAAGGGTAAGCAGGCATGTCTTACATGGCAGCAGGAAAGAGAGCAGGGGAAACTGCCAATTACATACTACTAGTACAAATTAGTTTTGTGGAGTTGTTAACACAGGTGCAGCAAAGCTTCAATTGGGATCCCTTTCAACTACTCTGCTGCCTGGTACTGCAAATAATTTATGATTTATAATTTATAAATAATTATTAAGAATTAAAACTTCTGTTAAATTCTCCTTAACTTGAAATGCAGATCTGTTTAAGCAGTGCAGTTTGGGAGATAGAAGGATTGCCCTCTGTGAAGTTGAGAGCCTCCAACACATTCTATAAGAAGGGGACACATTTGTAATTTGCATTAGATGAAAGGAAAGACGGAAATATACACTGAGACCAAACTATGAACCTAATTGTAATGCATGGTTACTTATTGTCCATGCTTGTAGGGAGAGATGAATCCAATTAAATGAGTCATATAAAAGATAAGATTTAGAAATGATGACAAATAAGAGTCATGTTTGTTCCAGGGATAGAGGAGCTACCTGCTTATATGGAAAATTTATCACCGAACACACCTCGAAGGTATTTTGCAGAGCAAAGAGAATGAACTGTTCAAAATTAAAAGTTAAATTTCAAAAGTGCCAACAGTCATCGTTAGCTAACTCACATTACTACAAACATAGTAGTGTAAATTACATTTTCAATCTCGTTTATCTTTGAGGTTTTAGTAGAGAAACCCATGATTGTATGCCTGAGCTATGTTTATAGGAAGAAGGAAAATTTATACTCATTTTTCTTCTATCCAAGGCTCAGATACCATTAACTCTAACTCCATCAAGTTGCTAGCTGTGCCTAATAAATCCTGATGCCTTGTTAAAAGTGATATAGTTTTATGTTAGAGTTGTATCATATTAAATATTTTTTTCAGACCCATTGGTATGCATTACACATGAGCATGTATCTTATTAAATACAAATCAAATTCTTCTTCAAGGCTAGTCACACAAATGTGATCTTGTTTTTAATTGTTAAATGCCAGTGAATGGCTATTCCTGGAGGAAGCTTCCCTTTGGCTTATTTTAAAGTAGATGATGTAAAAATGATTAACTTAGGAATCAAGAAAATATGTGAAACTACAAGGCCTGGAGCCAGTCTCCTTAGTAAGATCCCAATAAGCCCTTAAAAATATGTGCTGTCATTGCAAAGCTCATTTTTCCAAGTTGGGCTCCAATATTTGGCTAAGAACTTTCTTTTCTTTCCATGTTTGCTCTACACAGAATCTGGGGGGTATTAAGATTGATGAGGGAATCAGAGCTTGAGGTTTGGGAGCCAGCGTTAGCACTTCTGGGTGATGACAAATCATGTCTTAACTCCCTCCCTTTTTTAGATTTTCTCCCCTCCCCTCCCCTCCCCTCCCCCCCCCCCCTCCCCCCCCCTCCCCCCCCCCCCCCCCCCCCCCCCCCCCCCCTCCCCTCCTCCCTCTCCTCCTCTCCTCCTCT